>NC_067491.1:21949579-22267079 GCF_947179515.1 Apodemus sylvaticus | reverse complement strand
GCATGCTCACAGAAACTAAACTCACAGGGCCACACTACACAATGTATATTTTTGTTTTTAAAGCAAAGTGAGGTGAGCCTCTTACCTCAAGGCTTCTCTCAAGCAAACGGTTGGAGCAGTTTTGACTCTTCTCATGGAATAATTTCCCTCCATGGGATGTTATAGGTTGGAATCTTCTGGTATAAAACCCGCTAGAAGTCACAGGGTTAGCAATCGTTTCTGTAGAGTCAAAGCAGTTACAAAGCTTGACAAAGGATTGGTTTTAAAGCATCCGCGATGCGAGGTAAAGAGGAGGAGTAAGTTTACGGTTCATGTGATGACGGCTGTTCTGAGGGCAAGCGACTAGCTGTGAGAACCGAGCGAGCCTCATCTGTAGCTCCAAGATCACCTTTGCATTGCGATTCCCACACCAGCGGCTTAGCAATGAGTGCGTCGGACTTTCCTCAAAGCCAATTCAAAGGCTAAAAGGTAAGCAGCGTGTATTTGTAAGATTGGGTAATAGAAGGAAGAATTCTCATTTTAAAAAGTAACTCTTGATGGTGGGGGGAGGTGGCCCAGTGGTTAGAGCACTTGGTGCTCCTGCAGAAGGCCAAGCTTTGATTCCCAGAAACTACATCGTAGCTTACAATTATGCAATACTCCAGTTCCAGGGACACCGTGCCCTATTCTAGTCTCCATGGGCACCAGGCACGTATATGTGGTGTGGCACTACAATACCCGAGTACTTTCATAAACCTGAGTTAGCAGGTAAAAGCGACTGTGCCTCGTGAGCCCTTGTCTCTGTGACAATGTTCTATGACTCTATATTGGTTCCTTGGGCAGCCATATCAGAACACATCCTGACTGAAAGAAAGCATGGACCATTCAAGCTGTTTGCTTTCAGACCTCCGTATGGGACAAGGGGCTGGGGTGCATGTTTTACATTACCTAAGCAGACTGGTCTCCAGGTTCTCCCAGCATCCTTCAGTCCCTACCTGGCACACCCTGCCCCCAACCTTGAACTTTCCAGGGGCTGGACTGTCCTTCCCCCAGAGGCTCCTCCCTCTATAATGCAGACACACCCTTCCCCTCCTTCCTCTCTTCCTCCCTCCCTCCTTTCCTCCCTTCTTCTTCTTCTCCTCCTCCTCTTTCTCCTCCTCCCTTCTTCTTCCGTCTCCTCCTCCTCTTCCTTCTCTTCCTCCTTCTCTTCTTCTTCTTCTTCTTCTTCTTCTTCTTCTTCTTCTTCTTTCTTTTTCTTCTTCTTCTCCTCTTCTCTCTCTACTGACACACCCTTTCTCCTCCCCCAGCCCCCATGGTGACTTCCCTGGCCTTGTTCCTCAAGACCAGTGAACTAATCAGCCCATGAGCAGCTTCCCCCTAAACCTGACTTTAATATAATCTAATCTGGTTTGAACTGGCTCATTTCATCAGCAGAGGAGAAATGACCTATCACAGGCACTCAGGATTATGCATTCTACAAGATGCTACAGATGGATGTCACCGGTCTCTATAGAGAATTTGGGTCCTTCTGCTGTTATCTTCTTTTTCTATATTATTTAGTTAATATTTAAAAGATTGCTCATATTTTTCTCTCATACAATACATCTTGACCTCATTCTCTCTTGCTTCCCTCCTTCCAGTTACCCCTCCCCCCTCCCTTCTCCCCAGATCCAGTACTCCTCTGTTTCCCTTCAGAAAAGCACAGACCTCTCAGAGATATCAACTGAACATGGCTTAACAGGATACAGTAAGACTAGGTACAAACCCTCATATCAGGGCTTAGGGAGGCAACCCAGGAGGAGGGAAGGAGTCCCAGGAACAGACAAGATTCAGAAGCACCCCCCACTAGTACTATTAGGAGTCCCACAAATATGCCAAGATAAAGAGACATGCATGTACACAGAGGGCCTGAGGAGACCAGGCAGGCTGCTGGCATCCTCTTAAATAAACCCCTGTGGTATTACAACAAAGCATGCTCAGTATTTCACCAGTCTTACAGGATTGCAGCCGTTCATCAGTCCTGTAAGGTATATCTGGTAACTTTCTGACTTCCAGGTGTACACCACAGTAAGGGTGGCACCTACCCCCAACCCCCTCCAGCATCATGTACACAAACATACTGCTAATAATAATTTTAGAACAATTTCGACACCCACAGCGATGGATCTTATTTTATTTTAGGAATTCTGTCCTAACACCGTCACAGAGGCTATATTGCATTGCACAGGTGTTACAGCCCAAGTAGGCAAGAGGCACATTATAAACAATTACTCAGTAAAACCTGATGAAGGTCTTGGAAAATAAGAAGACAGCTGGGCAGCCGGGCGTGGTGGCACACACCTGTAATCCCAGCACTTGGGAGGCAGAGGCAGAGGCAGGTGGATTTCTGAGTTCGAGGCCAGCCTGGTCTACAGAGTGAATTCCAGGACAGCCAGGACTACACAGAGAAACCCTGTCTCAAAAAACGGAAAAAAAAAAAAAGAGAGAGAGAGAGAAGACAGCTGGGAAAAGTTTTTTCTGAGGCTACACAAACTTCGATTGTAAAGTATATCTGGTAGCTTTCAAGTTCAAAGATTCAATAAAGAAGACAGCTAAGACTGCCTCTGGCTAAAGTGAGTCTAGGGCACGCTTTAGGAGACATCTTCTGGTATATTTGTTATTCTTCATTCTCTTGACAAATACTGTCTAACTACTATCTGTCCATCATTGCCATAAGATCAGAAGACACTACGGTGAATGAAATGCACCACATATTCATATATTGTAGTTTACCCTTAAGCATGCACAAATGCACACACATGGGGGGAGGGGGAGGGATGGGGGGAGAGGGAGAGCATGATTTAAGCAGTGACTATAAGACAAATGCTGCACCATGCCTGGCAGCTGCAAACAAAAATATGACAATATTTCTAGCCCTGCACCCCCCCAAGCAGAAATGATGTAGCTCAGTGAAGAAAGGTTCTTGCCTCATAATTCTGAATATCTGAGTTCAGTCGTCAGAACTCACGGAAAAAATAGAAACATACAAGAAAGAAAGAGAAGACCCGAGTTAACAGAATTCAGGAAGTGAACAAGAAAACATTACAACAGACACCAAAGAAATTCAGAAAGTTATAAGGAATCCTTTAAAATAACAGGGGCAGAGGTTGGAAGGACAGAACCTCCTCCACAAAACTGTCTTCTGACTTCGCATGTACACCATGGTAAGGGCGGCACCTACCCCTGCCCCCCAGCATCATATACACAAACATACTGCTAATAATAATTTCAGAACAATTTCTACACCCACAGCAATGGATCTTTATTTTAGGAATTCTGTCCTAACACCATCACAGAGGCTATATTGCATTGCACAGGTGTTACAACCCAAGTAGACAAGAGGCACGTTATAAACAATTACTGAATAAAACCTGATGAAGGTCTTGGAAAAGAAGAAGACAGCTGGGAAAAGCTATTTCCAAGAGTGAGTAGCCTCCCACAGACCATGCGCTTTGTCTACAGCATCTCTCCCAGTCCTTAATGCATTTTACACAAGCAGCTAGGAGTTTTCCTATGCATTCAGCGCTGCAAATTGGAGCCAGCCCCAAGGACGGAATTCCCAGTCACCTAGCCTCAAGCTGCAAATGCCAGGGGGTTTGAGTGCTTGGGTCTCTCAGTAGCAGCCAAGCTTTGAGTGCCCTGCCCATATGATGTTAAAGCCAGCGGCTGTTCCGCACGCACAATAGAAACATCAAGAATAAGAAAAGCAGTTCGAATCTCTCTTCTAAAAGCTACCGGTAGCCTTGAATGAGTTAAGTCTCTGCAGCTTCCTCATTCATGAAATAAGCTGTTAATCCTGGACTCCCGAAGCTCCTGGAACTCTGACAATTAAGGTGACAAGAGAATTAGGCACTTTAAATTCCTCACAAAGGAATGCATTCCACTAAACAGAAAGACTAAAAATAATTCTATTCACAACAATAGTCCTCAGGCAGGGTCCTTAACGCAGGTTCTCTGGAGGCAGCTATGGCTACAGCTACGGGATCTCTCACTCAAAGTCCCTGACATTTGTCTGAGATATAAATAGACAAACATAGGATGGCTATTCCTATGTGTTAAGATGTCAATGGCTTCTTGGGCTTTGCTTTCAATTTTTAATTAAATTTAAAATCGTACATTTACGAGTTTAAATTTTCAAGTCTTAAATTTACAAGTTTAAATTTTCTGCATATATCCATGCATCTATTAAAATGTGTCTCAGAAATACTTTATTGTGTACTGACTGGTTCCAATGGTAGGTTCCAGAGAAGAGCACATGTAGAGGTGCCTGTCCTGCATTCACAGTACGTAAACTGGTAATGGATACAAACGGTTTGTAAGTTATGGTCAGGTTTAATGTCTTAAGGGTTCTTTGATCCCACAGGAGTAAAGGATTTTGAATTCCCTCACAGACAACCTGGAAAAACAGAAAATAACTGCCTTAAAGAAACAAAAGTACAGAATAATCATAGGTCCAGTGAATTGCTGGTGGGAACAGAAAAACACTCCTTATAGAAGTGGCTCTTGACCTATGTGTTGAGACCCCATTGGGGTCAAATGACCCTTTCTTAAAGGTCACAATCATAAATATCAAATATGAACATCATGATTCAGCAAAATTACAGTTATGATGTAGCAACAAAAATAACTTTATGGTGGGGGGGGTTCACCACCACAAGAATAAAGGGTTACAGCATTAGGAAGGTGGAGAGACACAGGTTCAAAGGATGCCGAGAGAGTCTCTGAAGCGCTCTCTGATGCGAGAGGGCTTCTCTGAAGAAGTTCCGTTGACTCACAAGAAATCCAGTTTATTACATTAAGAAATCACATATGACAGGGATCAGAGAATAAAGCCACTTGCTGCCAATCCTGACACCCCGAGTTCAGTCCGCTGGACTCACAGGGGGGAAGGGAAGAACTGAGTCTCAACAGTTGCCCTCTGACCTCCACACCATTACCGTGGTACATGTGATATGTGCACACTAAATACATATATGCATACACTAAATACATACATACATACATATTACAAAAGGGAAGACATGTAATCAGCTGTCCTCAACTTCTCATGTACTACCTTACCTGGGTGTAACCTTAACAGACCAATCTTCTTCAATCTCCATACTCTATCTCCTGACCTATATGCCAAGATAAATCTCTCTTACTTTAAACAAAGGAAAGAAATAAATCAATGTGATATGAATTTTAAAGAAGGGATATAGAAATTGAAAACAACCTAGCACTGATAGTGTGTTGTGTGTGTGTGTGTGTGTGTGTTGTGGGTTAGAGGACTGTATTTAGAAGGCTCTTCATTTCTTCCACCGTATGGGTACCAGGGATCAAACTCAGGTCTATTGAAGTTTGGTCTATTGCTATGTATAAAGGATTAGAGGTAGGTGGGTTTCCAGTTACCTGGTTGGGGGTGGAGGAGAGAGAGGAGTGAGGTGAGACCAGGAGAGGAAGAAGGAAGAACTAGGGGAGAGGAGGAAGCCCCCATGAGGGGAGATGGACCATGGGCACACAGCCAGGAGAAACAGCCAGCATCTGGGGTACACCCCTGGAGAGGTAGGCAGGCCAGCAGTTAGAAGAGTACATTAGAGGCTACCCTCCAGTAATTGTCAAAGCCAAATAAAATAACCTTACTCTGTATCTCATTTATTTGTAAGCTAGTCGAGGTTAGACTTAAATTGGTTGCACTCCACAGGGCACTGGACTTGGCCGCAAGTCCTTATAAACCCTTTACCCACTAAGTTACCCCTCATCATGTGCTTTTAAAACCACTGTGTTGATTTTGTTTTCTCAAAAGCCATACTGGTTCACTGTTTATTTCTACATGGTTGCTACGTTACCTTGGCAGATTTCCCAAAGACCAGTGACTAGAGAGTTTTTTAACTTTCTGAGCCTTAGTTTCTTCTGAGAGTGAGACTGTTATAATGTGACATACATACATTTGCTTTAAGAAAGACATTCATCAGGACATATACTTGGGAAAAGGCAGGAGGCCCTGGGTTTGATCTTTAGTTATGTGTGCATGTGTATACATACATGCATACAAATATACACACAAATATACACATATATAGATACATACATAGATATACATATACAAAGACAAGTACATGCACACATACACACATATATGCACACATGCAGACACATATATACCATGCACACAAATTGTGATCCCGATACTAGAGTCCTGACCTGTAGTGGTTTATGTCTGTATTTTATGATTTTTCAGAAGTACCAGTGATGAAGGTCAGTGTGACAGTCCACTCGCATCCAGGAGCTGATTGTGATAATTCCCATGGATTAACCATTTTTTGTAAGCACTTTGCCTAGACCGTCTCAGTTGAGGTGTATTTTTAATCTAGTTCTCAATTTACAGATGGGATTATGTGTGGAATGATCCTGGGCCCCATGTTAACCTCCCTGAGCCTTAAATTAGTCACAAGGCCTTGTCACAACCCCACAAATGCTGATTCGGAAGTCCTCCCATGTGCACACACATATTTAGAACACTAGGCATCTCTGTTTCACTGATTAATTGGCAAAAGCCATGCCAAGCTTGTCTGGATGTCTGGAGCTGTCTAAACAGCCATGATTCCTCTGCCCCCGAGTTTGTCGGATTCTGGGTTCAGGACGCATGTAAACTTTTTTCTCTGGGCCTGTGGCTTGGGTAGGGGCTCTTTCGTACCCTAAGGATTCACTTGGTAGCCAAGTGATATGTTGAGTCATAACTGTAAATGTGGAGGAGGCTCTGGCACAACTAGAAACGGTTAGACAAGCCCATTCCAGACTGTCCGCTTCTTCCAGTTTTGTTACCACTGGCCTGGAAATGGTGTCTGCTGGTACTGACACGACAAGCTAAATAGCCAGTGAGATCCTATTCCTAAGGGATGTGGAACCTCGGCTGTTAATACCTCTGTCTCTGCCTTGCTAGCCCTGCCCAAAAAGCCTTCTGTCTTCCTTTCCACTCTTGCTCCTTTCCTCTTTTGTCACATACTCTTCAGAGTGTCCACAGATGTCAAGTGCAGAGGAAGACATGTGGCACTAATGCTCTCGCGCTGGCACAGAGACACTTCCGGAGGAAGATAGGGCCTCTGGCCGGGTCGCTGAGCCGGCTGCCCATCTGGATTTATCACAGCTCGGGGCCTGTTCTTGACTCAGATAGCTTGACAAATCTCACCCTGGCACGAAGCCACCCGGGGTGCCAGTCAACGGGCCATCTAGCCATATCAAGCCCGGCTGCTCAGGACAGGAATCCTAGCCAGGAATTTCTAAACTGCTGTCTGTGAGAGGTTCCGTGCATTTTGGCTGGAGAACGATTTCCAAAAATAAACATTAGATACTGTGGCCATTTGTTTGGACTTTTGTAGAGGTGTTATTAGTCATTGCGGGTAAGAAAAGGACGTCAGCAGGAAATGAAGTCTAATTAATCATTCTGACAGGAGGAGGAGGAGAGGACTTGAGCCCACTCTTCCCCGAGCAACTGTAGGGAATTTAGGAAATGGCTAGAACAGCATTTTGTCTTACCAAAGTCTATTTATTTCTTCAGAATAAATTGAAAAATCACAGATAAAAATGAGATAAGTCCCTGGGAAGTAAACAACATAGAAACTGGAGGAGTGAGAACATGCCTTCTTGAGACGTTAGTTCTAAGAGGGTCAAGCCAAAGGCAGTTATTTCAATGTTTAGAATTTACTTCCTTTGTATGATGTGTGTGTGTGTGTGTGTGTGTGTGTGTGTGTGTGTGTGTGTGTGTGTGTTGAGGGGTATGGATTGAGACAGACAAAGAGAGAGAAATAGAAAGAGACAGAGACAGAGAGGGACAGAGATTGGACACTAGGCAAATGCTACATTCTTGCATACTAGGCAAAGGCTCTAAGTGGAGCTATATACTACTCTGCCTTCTTTCCACTTTTTATTTTGAGACAAGGTCTCACTAAATTGCCAAAGCTGGTCTTAAACTTGTGATTCTCCTGACTCAGCCTTCTGAGTAGCTGGCGATGTATTGGCTTAAGCTGCCAACCCAGCATGTTCCTAGTCTCTAATGGAGTATTAAACCTAAGGTTTATGTACCTTGGTGAGTTGCTAAAGTCTCTCACTGACGGGTGCTAGCATGTACCTTTTGTTTAAAAACATCAGTTTTTAATCCAAACAAATTAGAGTTGACCCCTGCCTTTCCACTGAAAACATTGTTTTTTCCTTCTTCCTGTTTGTGTAGAACTATAGAAGGGCAATAACCATATAATTTCACAAGAATACTATGTAGAATAAGTAAGAAAGTTGGCCAAGAGGTCAAGGTTAATGGCACAGGGCTGAAGTTGCAGCCACTTTGGAGGCAGAGGCAGGAGGATGACAGGGTCAGGCCCTGCTAGAACTACAAAGTATGTTCAAGGCAAAACTTACAAAGTGCCATGGACGACTAGTGAGTTATCTTCTCAAAACAAAACTCTTTTTGAAAGGACTGACAGGATAGTTCAGTGGTTGGTGCTTGCTTTCCAAGTGTCTTAGGTCTGACTTTCTTCTGGGCAGGAGCTGGGAGGCAGGCAGGACTGAAGGGAAGAGAAGAGGATGGGGGAAAAAAGAAATGGAATTTAGGCAAACATCTTAGCATTAGTTGGTGCTCAATAAATATTAGTATCAAGTGGATCCACTAGATTCCTGACTCTCACAGACAAGGAGTTCCTTTGTTTGCCCAGCCTAAATATATCTTTGGCTTTTTGTGCCTGTGTTTTACCCTGGTCTCCATGTGGTGTGATGAATTTAATTCCTATTAATTTGTAATACGCAATTGTTCCACTTTGGTGCTTTTGAGATACTGGTCATGCTAAAAACATAGAAGCAAACAAATTCGTGTGTGTGTGTGTGTGTGTGTGTGTGTGTGTGTGTGAATATGTATATAATGTATATGATGTATATGATATATGTACATGTATGTGTACATGTACATGAATATATGTGTGTATGTATATGTATATGATGAAGATGATGGAGATGATGTATATGTATATATAGTATATGCTATATATGAATATGTATATATGATATATATGATATATGTGATATATATGAATGTGTGTATATAGATGATGGAGATGATGAAGATGATAGAGATGTAGAAAGTTGTCTCCCAACCCTTGTCACCGGAACCCCCTTGAGTGGTTTGACAACAGCAAGGGACTTGAAAGTGGACATCCCTCTAGTGGTCTCTGAAGGTCATTACCCTCAGACATTAGTGAATGCTGCCCTTCTGGCCTTCATTACAAAGGGCCAATTATTAAACACTTACCAGCATGCAACTGTCCCAGGATAATTTAAATATCCAAAGTAACTCAGGCAAACATTTACCACTGACTTCAATGGACACTTTGAAATAGGAGACATTTGTATACCTACACCAGCTGAGATGTACTCACCGTTTTACCAAGTCAATGCTGCTTCATTTATTATAGTGTCTGAGCCTTTATGCAGTTGATGGCTTTCTGGGAGACCAATTTAAGATTTTCCTACCTCAGTTTCCCGAGTGCTGGGATCACAGACGTGTCCTTTCATGACAGCTCTCCAACTTCTTACAGGACTACTCTTCATAGCCTGACTGACACCGGTCTTGAATGTATTAAGTTTTTAATGAGTATTTGTGGCAAAATGGAATATTTCTACATATGATTGTATTCCTATTAATTCATACTCCATAGAAGTAGGTTTGTTAAAAGACAAAAACAAATTTAACTTAAAAATCTTCTGTGGTTTTGTCTGTGATCCCAGTCTGGGGCAGCCCTTAGCAGCAGGACAGCTCTGTGGGTCAGGAAAGAATGCTAAATACATTTGCAGATGAAAGCAGAAATGGGGTGCATGGTGCAGAGAAGCATGAAGACACTGACAAAAATAACAACAGTCTTTCCAGCCCTGTCAAAATTTCCCCCCGCACTGCTGAGTTGCTTACACTATCAGGACCTGCCCTTGATTTCCTCAACATTTTAATTCTCAGTCCTTATTGATGACCTTCTTTATTAGTGACTCCGGTGAAAGGCCAGTCAATGTGAACAAGTTTATGAACCTACAGGGAAGATGAAGTCCCTGAGGGTTTCAGTTATCTACAATTCCATTTACCACCCAAAGCCTCACACTATTCTGGGAAACAAACACACTGCAAATGTTAGGCTGTCTACTGTGTGATGTCTAGAACTGCTTTTCCCTCCAGACTCAAGAGAGTAACTGCAGTCTGGAAGTCGACTATTTCAAAAGTCCATGCCTATTGCTGAGAGCAAAACATTATTAATCCACATTAAACTGAACACACCATGGCTAAAATCTGATGACAGCACATGAGGCAAGACGTTTACTGGCCAAGGTAAAGGATCCCTTTTGCTTAGGGAAAAGGTGTTACAGGAAAAATAAATCTTAGAAAGATCTCGCTGAGCCAATTTATAATCCCATATCTATTAGTTGTCTCTATAAATAATTGGGAATACATTAGTTCAGAAAGTTTTTGAAATTGAGAGTTGTCTCAATTTTAGTTTGAGTGAATAAATGACTATCTCTGTAGTAAAACAAAAAGAGACAACTGGAATTTCAGATCTTTTTTTATATAGTTCCTCATAATGTGGTAGAATAGTTGGATGAGATGGACAGAGCTAATGGTGCCAGCTTGCATTAGGTTCTGTTCGACCTTCCTAGAGGGCTTATTTTTCAGGTTTTGAAGATTCTTTTCATTGCAGACCAAATGGTGATCTTCTACTTATAAGTCATCTTCTATTTGTCAATCTATAGAGCAAGAAGGAAGTGCTGGAATTAAGATAGGAAAACAGAGCATGTTCTGTAGGAAAAATCTCTCTTGTGTACTGTATGAACGAAGGCATCACCTGTCAATATAAAGCTGATTGTCCAATAAGCTGAGGCAGGAAATAGGAGGTAGAAATTCCTGTAGGAAGCAAGGACTTTGGGATAGAGTTAGGCAGGAAGAGATTCGCCCTGAACTCTAAGGAGGCAGACACATGAAACCAGCCATGTGGCACTCACAGAATACAATAAACGGGCTAATTAAGTTACGATCAAGTTGGGGACCAAGCCCAAGCTTATGGCCTCAGAGTTATTATTTCAGGAAGTTGTAGAAAAGCCTGCAGTTACAGTGTTCTCCATTGCCAACTTTGCTTTTTCTGTTTTTAAAAGATTTATGTATATATTATTTATACAGTGTTCTATTTGCATGTATGCATGACTTCAGGCCAGAAGAGGGCACCAGATCTCAATAGAGATGGTCATGAGCCGCCAAGTGGTTGCTGGGATTTGAACTCAGGAAAAGTAGCCAGTGCTCTTAACCTCTAAGCCATCTCTCCACCCAAGCTGCCCTTTTCTTTCTCTCGATCATCTTTTCCTCTACTAAGCCACGTGCTAATCCTTCCAGAAGAACCATGATAGCATGGCTTGTGGGGTAATGGTGAATGCAGTAGAAAAGAAGCCTGCAGGGTGAATAAATGCAGCCCTCCGACCCTCTGCCGCTCACAGCAGGCGACAGTTGGCCGCTGGGTTTACTCACACCCTTCACTCTTCCTTTGACTGTATTCTGCAGCATCACGAATCGAGACACAGATCATGTTCCTAAAGTTTTCACCCAAGCACAAAATAACAGATTTTATAAGAATTTGCAGAAAACAGGAAGGTAGTATAATCCAAATGCAACTGGCTTCCAATGTTTTCATAGCACACTAAGAGGGTGTGTAGTTGGTCCCGGTGATTATGGAACACAAAGAGGAATAACCACTTGTACCTTG
Organism: Apodemus sylvaticus; assembly: GCF_947179515.1. NCBI lineage: Eukaryota > Metazoa > Chordata > Mammalia > Rodentia > Muridae > Apodemus > Apodemus sylvaticus. The sequence goes on along the minus strand of NC_067491.1, from coordinate 22,255,305 downwards.
CAGCATTTAATTATTCAGCCTGGTCTGATTGGCAGATCAAGAGTATGGTCTCCTTGCAAACCTGAGGATTGCACAGCAGCTACTGAGTGGTCTCAGTGGAGATGTCCAGTGAATGGTAACAATAGCAACAATAACCACAAAAAACACCACCACCAATACTACTACCACTACCAACAACAATAACCACACTAACACCACCACCAGCAGCAACAGTAACACCACCAACACCAACAATAACAGCAGCAACAGCAACACCACCACCACCAACAGCAGCAGCAGCAGCAATACCACTACCACCAACAGCAGCAGCAACACCAACACTATTACCACCAACACCAACACTAACACTAACAGAAACAACAACAGTAATGCCACTACTACCACCACCAATAACAGTTAACAGTAACAACACCAACAATAATAGCAGCACCACCACCAACACCACTACCAACAACAACAACCACACCACCACCACTAACAGCAACAATTACAGCAGCAAGAACAACAGCAGCAATATCACTACTACTACCACCACCACCACCACCACCACTACCAGCAACAGTACCAACAACAACACTAACAGCAACAACAACAATAACACCACTACCACCACCACCAACAGCAGCAACAACACCTCCACCAACAACAAATTCTAAGCCACTGCTTCTAAAATTGCCATCCCAAAAGCTCTTATTTGTATTTTTCCTTTGCACTAAAATAGATGGAGTCAAATTTCCCCCAAACAAGTCAATTATTCTAAGCATATAAAAGAAATAACAAAGTTAATTCTTGCATGCTCCCCCTCTGTCTCATTCCCCTCAGCATTGTTTTTCTGCTTTCCACTTTAAAATAGTTGCTTGTCTCTCTTATGAATTTCCTTCAATGGCTTCATTCCTGTTTCCTACCAATTCTCTTCTAATTTAGCACAAATCTTCTCTGGCCCACTTAGGATGCAAAATTGTCATCTAGTCTATTTCTACTCCTGCCTTGTAAGTTTAGACCAGTCACTCAAGTGCAGAACTCAAAGGTTGGGAAGAAAACTAGATGAGGAAAGGGTGCTTTAAAGTGGGTAGGGTCTCTTCTTGAGAGCAGAAAAACTAAACCATGGCGTTTTGTCTCTGGAAGAAGACCCTCAGCGACAAACAGAACCAGCTAGGGTAAAACTCAAGCTGGATCTCTGGATCATCTGTCCTAAGAAATTTTCGCCTCTGGTTAGAGTTTCAGGATCAACTTCAGTCTCTTCCAGAGTTCAGATTGATCACTCTGGTTCTCACACATAATTTCAAGTTTCGTTTCATTTTAAAAGAGATTGCAGGCTGGAGAGGTGGCACAGCACTTAAGAGCACTGGCTGCTGTTCCAGAGGTTCAATTCCCAGCAACCACATGGTGGCTCACAACCATCTGTAATAGGATCTGATGCCCTCTTCTGGTATACATGTGTACATGCAGATAAATAAAACTTAAAAAAAAAAAAAGATAGCTCAGAACCATCATATTTAAGTATAAGTGAGGAAAAATTCTGTCTTGAAATATCCTTTTAATCTGGTTTATTTTTTTTTTACAAAAAGGCAGAAATTCCTTTTTTTTAGGCCACACATAAAACATGTATATGCAAACAACTAAAATATATTATACAACTCAATGGATTGTTAATTTAACAGGTCAATTTATGAGACATCTAGATAATAAAACTAAGAATCAAGTTGAACTCTGATATGTAATTGAGTTCCATAAGTAGCACTTTCTTTGATTTTTTTAAAAAGATTTATTTTATGTATATGAGTGTTTTATTTTATGTATATGAGCATTTTATGTATATGAGTGTTTGTTTTATTTTACGTATATGAGTGTTTTATTTTATGTATATGAGTGCTTTATTTTATGTATATGAATGTTTTATTTTATGTATATGAGTGTTTTGCCTTCATTTATGTATATTCATGTACACCATGCACATGCCTGGTGTTTACCAATGTAAGAAAAAGGAAACAGGTGACCAGGAACTGAAGTTGCAGATGTTTGTGGGTCGCCCTGTGGGTGCTGGGATGGAACCAGGGTCTTCTGCAAGAGCAACAAGTACTATAAATTGCTGATCCATCTCTTTGACCTTATTATCTTAGGGTCACTATTGCTTTGCTGAAACACCACAACCAAAAGCAACTTAAAGAAGAAAGGGTTTATTTCTCTCACGGTTCCATATAACAGTTTATCAGAAAAAGCAGTGAGGGTAGGAACTCAAGCAGGGCAGACAAGCTGGTGCAGAGAGGAAGGGGTGTTCCTTACTGGCTTGCTCCTCATGGCTTGCTCAGCCTGCTTTCTTATAGAGCATAGAACCACAAGCCCAGAGATGGCTCTGCCCACAATGCACTGGGGCCTTCCACAGAAATCACTAATTAAGAAAATGCTCTACAGGCTTGGTGGCAGCCAGATCTTGTGGAGATATTTTTCTCAACTGAAGCTAGCTGCCTTCTCTCTGATGACTCTGGCTTGGGTCAAGTTGACATAAATCCAACCAGCACAAGCCTCCAAATAATAAGTAAGAGGAATCTAGAAATAGTTTTTATAAGGGACTGTATCAAAGGAATTCTCAATACATTGAAAGCTGATGAGACTGTCTATTTCTGGGATCTCTAGATCTTTGGTTTGTTGATAAGGTTTAAGTTTCAGTTGTGCTTTAGTTTTATTTTAGTACTTTCTTTGGCCCTATCAACAGGATCATGAATTCTGTTTAGATTAGTTTTTGCTTTCTAAATTTTTTTTGTAATACTTTTTGATCAATGACACAAAACAAATAAGAAGCTGTAATTTGAGTTGACTCAGAGATGTTTTACACTTGTGAACAGGATGCGTTCAAGATGTGTGTAAGAATGGGGAGAAAGAGAAACACTCCTCCACTGCTGATAGGATTGCAAGTTGGTACAACCACTCTAGAAATCAATCTGGGGGTTCCTCAGAAAATTGGAAATAGTTCTACTTGAAGACCCAACTATATCACTCTTGGGCATATACCCCAAAAATGTCCTACCATACTACACGGTCACATGCTCTACTATGTTCATAGTCACCTTGTTTGTAATAGCCAGAATCTGGAAACAACCCAGATGTCCCTAAGTGGAAGAATGGATGCAGAATATGTGGTTCATTTACACAATGGAAAACTATCCAGCTATTAAAAACAAGGACATAAAGTTTGCAGAAAAATGGGTGGAACTGGAAAATATCATCTGAATGAGGAAATGGTGTGTACTCACTGGTAAGTAGACATTAGCCATAAAGCTCTCAATATCCACGCTACAACCCACAGACCATATGAAGCTGAACAAGAAGGAAAGCCCAAGGATGGTTACTTCAATCTCACTTTAGAAGAGGAAACAATAATCATAGGAGGTAGAGGGAGGGAGGGACCTGGGTGGGAGAGAGGAGAGGAAGGGAAAGAGGGGGCAAGATCAGGTATGGGGTGAGACAGGAAGGAAGCCCAGAGAGCCAAGAGAATGAATGGAAACATGCAGCAGAGTGGAGTCGAGGGCGCGGAAACCTCTAGAGAGTCCCAGAGACCTGGGATGTGAGGGGCTCCCAGGACTCAATGGGGACCACCTTAGCTGAAATGCCCAAGAGTGGAGAGATAAAACCTACAGTAATAGATAGACATGGCCCCCAGTTGAGGCACAGGGCCACCCACCAATCTTCAAATTTTTTGACCCAAAATTGTTCCTGTCTAAAGGAAGTGCAGGGACAAAATTGGAGAAGAAATTCAAGGAAGGGCCATCCAGTGACCTGCCCAACCTGGGATCCATCCCATGGGCAAGCACCAAACCCTGACACTGTTACCGGCGCCATGTTGTGCTTGCAGACAGGAGCCTAGCATGGCTGTCCTCTGAAAGGTTCTACCAGCAGCTGACTGAGACAAATGCAGATACTTACATTCAACCATTGGACTGAGGTCAGAGAGCCCTACAGAGGTATTAGGGGAAGGACTGAAGGCGCTGAAGGGGATGGAAACCCCATAGGAAGAACAACAGTATCAACTAACCCAGATCTCTCAAAGCTCCCATAGACTAAGCCACAATTCACAGAGCATACATAAACTGGTCCTTGGCCCAAGCATATATGTAGCAGAGGACAACTTGTCTGGCCTCACTAGGAGAGGATGCACCTAATCCTTTAGAGACTTGAAGCCCCATGCTGGAAGAGGTGAGTTGGGGATGAGGGAGCAACCTCTCAGAAACAAAGGGGGAAGGATGGGGTGAAGAACTTGGGGGAGGGGGGCAACATTTGGAATGTAAATAAATAAAATAGCTCAATAATAATAATAATAATAATAATAATAATAATAATTAGTAATAAAGAAACAGGGTGCCTTCAGAAATCATCCTTTTAGCTCCTCTCTCTTCTTTCCTCTCGTTGTCTTCCTATTTGGTTTATTGTCCTGTAACACGTTCTTACCATTTAAAATGAATAGGTTAGGACAGAAGACAGAAGCACTTTAAGGAAATAATAATAAAAAAAATCTTCTAAGAATAATTTATCAAGTCATAGGGTAGTTATTTTAAAAATCACCACACTAAAGATTTCTTTACCGGTATGGACTGCATCCCACATGGGCACTAATAAAAAAAAAAAAAGTCCCCTGTCTAATGAACAGCTGTTACTATCAGTTAATCTGATTGGAATGGAGAACATGACCAGCTGCAGAATGCATTCAGGAGCGGTGAGAGAAACTGGCAGCTGCTATCCCGAGTCTATAAATATTTTTAATTAAAATGTGCCTCCTGGTTTTCAATTTGGGCGATAGCAAGGAATTTTAGTTGGTGACTTTAGGGGTGAAAGGATATCTTTCTCTTCAGAAGAGCCTCTTCACTCTTCCATTCACGACGACTATTAGCAATAATGGTGGCATCCTGCTGCCTGATGAGACACTTACGTGTACCCAGTAATTTCCAAGTGCCTTTTCTTTTCTTTTAACACCTGCATATTTTAGACAAAAGTCCCACCTTTCCATCAGAAGTTCTTGGGAAATGTGAAGACAGTGGGTGGAATTACCTTGGATGGTTCTAAACGAGATGGGCAAATGAACGCCCCACCCCCAACACATCCACCCCCTCCATTCCACTCCTTGTCTCTGTCATCCTGCACTTCTGCCTCATGGGACTCCTCATTCACCCTGACAGTTCCCTTTCATCAACCATTTGCTCTCGTGGTCTCTCAGACCCTTCTCTGTTCACTCTCCTTAGATACACTTAAGAGTTCTGTGTGTGGTTTATAATAGTGATGTAATTGTACCCTTCTTTTACCTAAGCACCTAAGAGTCACCTGGGATAGCCCTAGGCACCTATAGCCCTTTAGGGAACCACACACCTGCTTTCAATCTGCTAATCTCAGATAATGGCCCCTGCAGCCTCATTACTGAGGCCTTAAAATAGAGTCACTTAAGACTCCTTCCCCCCCCCCCACCTTCTTGACTAAATCACCTCTACCTTTGTTTCTACAGCTGATCCCTTTAGGTGAGCTGAAAGTGTGCTTGCCTAGCAGCCAGCAACAGCCTCCTCACTGGCATCCCTGTGGTGGAGGGCTGACTATGCTTGGTCCACAGGAAGTAGCATCATTAGGACTTGTGGCTTTGTTGGAGGATATGTAGCCTTCTTTGAAGAAGTGTGTTACTGTGGAGGCAGGGCTTTGAGGTCTCAGATATATACTCAAGTCTGGTCAGTATGATCTAGAGTTTCCTCCTGGCTGCCTTTGGATCAAGATGTAGAGATCTCAGTTCTCCCAGTACCATGGCTGCCTGGATGCTGACTTGCTTCCCACCATCGTGATAATGGACTGAACCTCTGAAACTGTAACCCAGGCCCAGTTAAATGTCTGCCTTTATAAGAGTTGCCTTGGTCATGATGCCTCCTCATCAAACAATGTCCTATCATCAAAGAATGAAACCTGCCCAAGTCACTCCTGCAATTAAGATGCCCTTGGCTTTCTTCCCTCTGGGATAAATTTTAAGTTTTTAGCACAGGCTGCAAAAATCCCCTTGAGTGTGAGCTGTGAGGTCCAAGTTTCAACGCCAAGAAGTGAGGTTCACCACAGGCTGGGAAAAGATTTTGAGGAACTATGGATAAATCAGACGTGCTTTACTTACCTGAACACAGGACACTAGGCAGGTAGATGACATGTCACCCAGGCACACACCAGCACACACAGGCTGCACACAATTGGGCGACTGCATGTATTTAGACTGGCCCACAGACTGCATGGATAAAGGCAGACTTACCGATTGGCACACACAGGAGAACTAACAGACACTCACCTTTGACCTCAAGGCCATAGATACAAAGACTCACACAGAAGTGGCATACTGCCACATCTATTGTGAGGAAGAGTTGTGTAATGGATTACACCACTATTTACTTTTGGTTCCCTGGACAACCAGTGTCAGCCATTTTGTGCTGACTCAGGATCCCCTGGATATCCTGCAATACCCACTTGGCCCTGCAGGACATCTGTACATAAACTGGTCTATATAGTTTCTCTCCCCTTCAGGGCTGGCTTCACTTGCCAATTCTCAGGTCATGTCTAATGGCAGTATACTTAACTAGCTCCTTATATGCATGCTAGCCTTTGAAAGAAAGGGAATAGCTTAAAGTTCACATTAAGTGAAGTCTTCCATAGATGTGCCTTTCATACTTCCAGGTATAGGTGAGCTATGTCTTCTCTAAGAGTTGCAGGTGCGTGTGTGTGTGTGTGTGTGTGTGTGTGTGTGTTGTATGCCCATATATGCTGCACATGCCAAGGACAGAGAAGGATATGTTGAATGTCTTCCTGTATTGCTTCTATCTTAACGTTTTGACAAAGGGTCTCTCACTGAAGCCAGAACTCAGCATTTCAACTAGGCCGGCTGTCCAGGCATTGCTTGTCTTCATCCTAGTGGGCACTGCACAACACAAGCCACCATGCCTAGGGTTTGTAAGGAATGTGATGGTTCAAACTCAGATCACCTTGTTTCCATAGCAAAGCATTCTTACCCCCGGGAGCCATCTCCATGACCCTTCATCATGTATAATCACTGTGACATTTACCAAAGACTATTATAACCACTTTTACAAGCTCATGTCTCTAATTGTTATATTCTTAGAGCAAAAGCCATGTCTAACTTACTATCATTTCCCATAGTTACCATCGCAGAGACTATTAAGTGTTTTGCTATAAGAAAAACTAAAACAAAAAAATTCGAATAGATAAAATTAGATCAGCAATTTTGAAAGTCTTAACATTAAGTAGGCAATTAAAGAACATTAGAATTTTTAAAGTACTCATTAGTTTTATTTAATCAGATAAATACTTTGCTGAAGTCTGAAAAGGATTTGTGTGTCTTTTATTTACAGATGATATTCAGCCAAATCCATTTATTCTTGTTTAGGATAATGGCACATTGAAAGCACCTTATTTTCATTTAATTAGTTTCTCTCTAATGGCTAAAGATGTGTGCTTCAAATATCTCTCTAAGGTGCATATTTTTCATAATATATCATTAATATTCCTATTATTGCAATACAAATAACCTTTCTAATACATTTACTTGTAAAGAAATTTTAAGCCTTTCTTCATCAAGAAATCAAGACTTAGATGCAAATCTAAGGAACTGAATATATATACACATATATCTATATATACATACACACACACAACACACACACACATATTAACAAGTACATGGTAGAGAATCTGCTTGCTTACACATTGCCTGCATTGTTTTCAGGCAGAAATGCAAAGGACCACATGAAATGTTACTTAGTCCAATTCTCTGTAGCCAAGTGTTTCTGTAGGTGATGTCAATCCCAGATCAGCCTAGGATATAATCTTATCAGCCCAATGGGTGTGGTAATGCCCTGTAGAAGAGCGCTGCTAAGGGTAACATGCCACAAAGACTTGCCTGACAACCTAAAAAAGACTATAAAATAAGTGTGCTTGATAGTTGTAGGAGATAGAAAAAATAATTAATGAAGAATGGAATTCTAAAAATAGATAAAGACAAAAATGGGGGGCCAAGTGAAACTTGAAGACGTCAGTGGTTTCACCTAGCCCAGAGTATGGGAGGCTGTTCGTCTATGTCTTTGGGGATTTTCTGTATTCTGACTATGTTCTATCGATAGAATATGAAACCATTCTCATTTTCTCCCCTTGCAAGTTTCTGCTACGTTTCTAGAATGTCCAGGTCGACTGGGGACACCTATTGGGTTCATGTAGCTTAGCAATTTACATTTTCATTTATAACTAGAGTCACTTTGCCTTTACAAATTAATTATAGTCAATGATAGTCTAAAAGCTCCAAGTATTGCCTGTTTATGAAGAACACGTTTGGGTTTTGGAAGCAGAACATATTGATACTGTGTCACTTTAGAACCCGGGTTCTATTTGTGGAATTATCAGCAATACAAAATTAGCTTCTGAAGACTTGGTAAAATACATGGCTTGTTTGGCTATCAATCATCCTGCCAGAGTAATATTAATTTTAATAAACAACTCAGTGGCTTACATTTAAATCTGATATCATTGCTAACTGTCTTAAATAAAACTAGTAAATAGCCGGGCGGTGGTGGCGCACGCCTGTAATCCCAGCACTCTGGGAGGCAGAGGCAGGTGGATTTCTGAGTTCGAGGCCACCCTGGTCTACAGAGTGAATTCCAGGACAGCCAGGGCTATGCAGAGAAACCCTGTCTCGAAAAAACCAAATCCGAAAAAAAAAAAAAAAAAAAAACTAGTAAATAAATAAATTTGGGCTTTTTGTTTTTTCCCATAATACAAACAGTACTAGAAGCAAAACAAGACCCAGGAGATCTATGTGGGTGTTCAGAGCTGCTAGGGACCTTGCGGTCTTAAAAATATCTCTTCCACTTGGTATTATGAAGGTGAAATCAACTATGCTTGTAGTGGCTATTCCTGGTTGTCAACTTGACTATATCTGGAATGAACTAGAATTAGAAGGCTCACCTATGATCCTAATTTGGAGGCTCAGAGATATAAATTTCTGACCTGGATCTTGGCATGGAGACCTTGAAGCATAGTGGCTAAGACAAGGAGATCTCCAAGTTCAAGATCATTTGGGATTAAAGGCATGGATGCACATACCTTTAATCTGGGACACACCCTCTGCTGGAGACCTACAGCCTTTAATCTGGGCTACATCCTCTGCTGGAGATATATAAGGACATTGGAAGAAGGAAGACTCTCACTCTTCCTTGCCTGCTTGCCTCCATGGGACTGAGAAACTGCTAGATCCTTGGACTTCCATCCACAGCTGCTGCTGACCATTGTTGGGGAGTTGGACTATAGACTGTAAGTCATTGACAAATTCCCTAACTATATAAAGACTATCCATACGTTCTGTGACTCCAGAGAACCCAAACTAATACAATGCTCTTTAGATGGAAGGTTGTTGGAACGTGATTAGGTCGTTAGGATGCTGTCACCATGGATGCCAGTAAGAGCCGCCATGCACTGTGCCAAGGACTCCTCCCCAAGGAAGCCATCATCTGGAACCTCAACCTCCAAAATAGAAGATATTTTGTGTATAAAGTTATCCTGTCTGGAGTACGTCCTTATAATAATAATCTAAAGCAAAGAAACACACAGGGAAACCAAGCCTTCTCAAAATTCCACATTTACTTAAAAGGACAAAGCTAAACGTGTTTTAGCGAAGGCTTGACGGGACAGTTGATGTTAGAGCCTCGCTTTCATATGAGACAAAGAATCTCACAGCTAGTACACATATCTAAATATCTGAGAACTGTTTTCACCAAAATAGAAAATATGCTCCCAGGGATAGAGAGATGGCTCAGTAGTTAAGAGCACTGACTGCTCTTCCAGAGGTCCTGAGTTCAATTCTTAGCAACCACATGGTGGATCACAACCATCTGTAATGGGATCTGGTGCCTCTTCTGGTGTGTCTGGAGAGAGCATGTATACATAAAATAAATAAATCTTTAAGCAGCATAGCATTCTCTCTCTCTCTCTCTCTCTCTCTCTCTCTCTGTGTGTGTGTGTGTGTGTGTGGTGCCTCTGTGTGTGTGTGTATGTGTGTGCATGCAGGTGGGAGTTTTCTTCTCAATTGTTCTCCGTCTTCTCTGCTGAGGCAGCGCCGTCTCTGCCACTTTCTCCACCCACCCACCTTGCTTGAGGGTCCTCCGTCTCGTCTCCCCTACAAACGGGCATTGCAGACAGGCCGCCATCTCCAACAAGTTCTGGGAATTCTAACTCTTGCCCTTCTGAGCATCTTCCCAGACTCTAACTTGACATTTAACAATGAAACCATGAAATCCTCTTCTTTCAGCTGCAGGCTCATCCCTGAATGAGACACAGCTCTTCACCATTCACGTTAGAGTGATCGCAGTCCTGGGCTTCTCAAAATTAAAACCATTTTCACCCTCCCTTAGAGGCAGGTTGGCGCTGGCAGATTTATTTTTATTTAGTTAGGCTATTCTGATGTTTATTGATCAAACCTCAAACCTAGAAGATAAAATGCTGCTAAGATAGCTTCATACCTCAGAAGCAGTATCAGCATATTCTGACCAGTTTTTGACTGCTGAAAGTGTTCATTATGACCTTTCTATATATGGTCAATACTATTATTATTATTATTATTATTATTATTTTAGGATTATATTAATCTTTGATAGACAAACACTAAATAAAGTAAAGCAAACATATCAGATTTAATACAGATTGTGCAAGCTTCCCCCCCCCCCAAAGCATTATTAAAGAACTCAGCCCAAAAGTGGTGTCACATTCCAGCACTCAGAAGGCAGAGGCAGGTGGATCTCTGAGCTCCAGTACAGCCTAGTCTACAGAGTGAGTTTCAAGACAACCAGGACTACACAGAGAAACGCTGTCTCAAAATAAATAAATAAATAAATAAACAAACAAACTTTAATCCCAGCAGTCTGGGAGGCAGAGGCAGGTGGATTTCTGAGTTCGAGGCCAGCCTGGTCTACAGGGTGAGTTCCAGGACAGCCAGGGCTACACAGAGAAACCCTGTCTCAAAAAAACCAAATCAAAAAAAAAAAAAATCAAATAAGCAAAAATAACTCGATCTCTGTTCCTTCTGGTTGTGCTGTGTGTTTCAGTGTCAACTTTTACCTGCATGACTTCATGATGGCCGTTAGAGTTTCAGGCAGCACAGACTTGTTCTAAGGATCAGAAAGCGCATTTCTCTTAATTCCCAGGAAGCTTCTCGAGGAGAAGCAGGCTCCACAGCTACCCTTCCTTCAGAGAGAAGCCAGGAAGCACTTGGTGCATCCTCTTCCAGCCTTGACGACAGAGGAGAGCCACTGAGGGGCATTGAAAGAGTCACACTTCAGCGCGGCTGGACGCCACCTCAGGAACTGTAGGAATGATCAGAATCCTCTATGTCGCTGTGCACGCGACGGAATCCCTGTACTTGGTAGGACAAGGTCTGGGGCATTTTTGCACATCTCCTTAGTTCTCGGAAAATGGGGTGCAGGGGTCTGAGGTTGCCCCGCAGGGACACAGGCAGCTCACTGTGGACGGGAGGACAGCATGAGCAGTAGGACGAGGGAAAAGGGGCTTGGCTCTGGGAGACGGCATGGCACGTGGTCTAGCCAGGGTATTTCCAGTCCTAGGATTGCAGTGTCGAACCTCACAGTCGGCCCTGTGGGCAAAATCATGGATATGACCATTGTTTCCACTGAGTCTCCAAAAGCCCCCAAACTGCACTCACGGGTACAACCTTGAATCTACCATGGAGGTTAGGGGGATAGTATGTTTTGAAAGAAAATGTCTCCCATAGGTTCATGTGCTGGTCATCTCTCCCTCTCTGTCTCTCTGTCTCTCTGTCTCTCTGTCTCTCTCTCTCTCTCTCTCTCTCTGGTTTCTCTGTTTAGCCCTGGCTGTCCTGGAACTTGCGTTGTCAACTAGGCTGGCCTCAGACACACAGAGATTCACCTGCCTTTGCCTCCTGCCTGCTGGGATTCAAGGTGTGTGCCACCATGCCTACCTAAAGGGTAAAGTTTTTTTGTTTTGTTTTGTTTTTTTGTTTTTTATCATTTAGAGAGACTATCTTGCTTGCATCCATTAGCAATAGTTAAACATATTTCTATAATGAAGAAAGAGGTCATCTTCGAAATTTGTGGAAAGCATATCCTGACATCGTGGGAACTTCAGCAGGTGGTGGGCCCTAGCTAGAGGTTGCTAGGGTGTGCCTTTGGGGGTGCAATGTCTAATTCTGACCTTTTCTTGGGGTTCCTTTGCTCTGCTTTTCCCCTACCCCATCAGCAACTTTGCCCCGTCAGTCCTTTGCTACCTTGAATTATGGAGACCTCTGAAACCCTAAGCCAAAATATGCAATTCCAACCTGTACCTTTTCCTGTCAGACCCGTGGCTACAACCATGTAAACATACCACGTGGCATTTGACAAGGATCCCATTACCTTGACCCTGCCAATTCAGTCCAAGCCCTGTTAGCTGTGTGTGAGAAAACGGAAGCCTAGGAAACCAAGTCATTCACCCCAGCACGTCACAATGTAGGTCATTCAATGCCCTGGTCTATTTCTGACCAGTTGGAAGAAGTAGAATACCGAAGTGTGTTTCTGCTGCACTGTGTGTCTGTCATGTGGAACACAGACGAGTTAACACTATGCGTTTAGTTCAGGGTAGTTTAGTATCTGCCTAGTTAACACCAGCCATTTGCTTTAGCTTATTTTATTTTATTTTATTTTATTTTATTTTATTTTATTTTACAGAAACCCATGGTTATTGTATTGTTGCAGAAAAAAAAAAAGCAACAGACAAATCCAACATCCCTTGATGCTAAAAATCTTGGAGAAGCTAGGGATACCGGACATGTTTGAACATAATGAAAGCAACATAAAATAAACCCACGATCAATAATACCATGTTGCAAAGAGAAAACTCAAAACCTTTCCACTAAAATCATTAACAAGGCAAGGATGTCTACCTTTCTCTACTCCTGATCATTTTAGCACTTAAAGTCGTGGTGAGAGTAATGATACCAGTGGAGGGGATTAAGGGGTTTCAAATGGAAAAGGATTAAGTCAAAGCATCCTCAGTTCTTATAATGCATGTATACGTAAGAGATCCTAAAGATTCCATTGGAAACAACTACAGCTGATGAATACATTCATCATAGTAGCAGGATACAAAATTATTATACAAATATCAATGGCCTTTCTATCTATAAAAACAAAGAGTGAAAAAAGAAACCATGGAGACCATTCTATTTACAACAGCCTCAAAATGTATTGGAATAAATCTAGCCAAGTATATGTGAAAGACTTATACAATGAAAACTTTAAGACCCTGAAGAAAGAATTTAAAGAATTAGAAGATGGAATGACCTCCATGCACACAGATTGATAAGATAAACATTACAAAAGGACCATTGTACCAAAAGCAATATCTTGGTTCACTAAAACCACCATAAATTTTTTTAAATGTCTTTTTTTAAAAAAAAATACCAACTATTTTATTTATTTACATTTCAAATGGTAACTTCCTCCCTGTCCCCACTCACATTGTTCTTCACCAGCTTCCCCAACTCCTTCACCACTTAGAGGATGTTTCCCCTCCCTGCCCCCATTTCCCTTTCCTGAGGCATCAAGTCTCTACAGGATTAGGAACATCCTTTTTTTTTTTTTTCAGTATTTTTTTTCTTTTTTTTTTATTCGATATATTTTTATTTACATTTCAAATGATTTCCCCTTTTTTGGCTCCCCAGTCCCCGAAAGTCCCATAAGCCCCCTTCCCTCCCCCTGTTCTCCCACCCACCCCTTCCCACTTCCCTGTTCTGGTTTTGCCCTATACTGCTGCACTGAGTCTTTCTAGAACCAGGGGCTACTCCTTCGTTCTTCTTGTACCTCATTTGATGTGTGGATTATGTTTGGGGTATTCCAGTTTTCTAGGTTAATATCCACTTATTGGTGAGTGCATACCATGATTGATGTTTTGAGACTGGGTTACCTCACTTAGTATGATGTTCTCCAGTTCCATCCATTTGCCCAAGAATTTCATGAATTCATTGTTTCTAATGGCTGAATAATACTCCATTGTGTAGATATACCACATTTTTTGCATCCATTCTTTTGTTGAGGGATACCTGGGTTCTTTCCAGCTTCTGGCAATTATAAATAGAGCTGCTATGCACATAGTGGAGCATGTATCCTTATTACATGCTGGGGAATCCTCTGGGTATATGCCCAGGAGTGGTATAGCAGGATCTTCTGGAAGTGAGGTGCCCAGTTTTTTGAGGAACCGCCAGACTGATTTCCAGAGTGGTTGTACCAATTTGCAACCCCACCAGCAGTGGAGGAGTGTTCCTCTTTCTCCACATCCTCACCAACACATGCTGTCTCCTGAATTTTTAATCTTTTTAGCTTAGTTTAGAATCATCAGAGGCCTCTTCTTCACTACATTTTCACATGCAGGTAAGAACTATGTCAATCTCTTTAAAGCCCTGTGCAGTTTGGGTGGTGAAACTGTTATTAGATAGAGTTTCATAGAGTGAATCAATGACAGAAGTATCATTCAAAAACATACTAACCAGGCCCTGGTAAAGCCCGGTGGGCCCCGAAGTGAAACAAACCCAAAACAATAGGACATGAAAGTGGGATGGGGACTTTGTGGAAGGCTGGTGGCAGACAGAGGCAGGTAAGAGAGGGTGGAGAGGACAAAAGTGGTGAGAATATATTATACACACATGTGACACTGTCGATAAAGTCATAATAAATAAGTCTTTCAAAAAAACTATTAAATTTTTTTAAATGCTACTACCCAGCAGAGGTGGAGATTATATTTTCCCCTCAAGTCACTGGAATGCCCAAGTCTGTCACCAAGGACACCAGCAGAATTAAGAGCCAACACCTCTAGATGAGAGGTTCCCATTGCTCTGTTTCTGACTTTCATTTTTATTTATTTATTTATTTATTTATTTATTTATTTTGGCTTTTTGAGTCAGGGTTTCTCTGTATAGTCCTGGCTGTCCTAGAACTCACTCTGTAGACCAGGCTGGCCTCAAACTCAGAAATCCTCCTGCCTTTGCCTCCCAAGTGCTGGGATTACAGGCGTGAGCCACCACGCCCGGCTTGTTTCTGACTTTCTCATTGTCCACTTTCTCCACAACTGAGGAGCATTCAAGCCCATCTTGTGTGTGAATCTATGAGCAGGGAAGGAGAGACATTTCTAGGAAAATGTTCCATTTTCAGAGGAGACATTGGGTACCCAGAAATGCTTATAGACCGGAGCCTCCCAGGTGGGAAGGAACTGAATCACACAGATGTTCTCATTGGAGAGCTTCAAAAGGCCAGACTGTGTCTGTTGGGACCACCCCTGAGGCATCGTCACCAAGCTGCCTGGCTGATGTGGAATGTAGCTGGTCTGCATATCCTTCACAGACATTAGCCAACTGGAGGCCCACGAGGGAAGGGGGATTATTTCTGTTGTAACTATCTTTGGACTCTGCTGTCTGCCTTATGTTTTCAATACCTTACTTTTCGAGTGCCATTCCCATGGCTTCAGAATTAATTGTGTAATTTCATTCCCGATAGAGATGTTGCTTAAGGTCTGGAGGGTTGAAGAATGCGAGGGGCGGGGAGAACGGCGCCCCCTCCCTGCACTATACAGCCTGGTCAGAACAGCACATGAGGATGTGGACCGATGTCAGGCAGTAGCTGGTTACCCAAGGTAAGAGTGTGCTACAGAGAGAGGACTAATTGTAAACCCTGTGCTCACTGCAGGATGAGACACCACAGTTAGAAATGATTTTGAGACATCAGTTATTTTAGGGTATATTTATAATGTGTGAGGGCTCCACCTAGTGGCCATAAAGAGAAAATCAGAATCCTCCCTCCCACAGAGACAGACCTGTGAACTGAACACAATGATTTTGTTTCCCTTTAAATTGGGGTCTAAATAGCTGGAGCTTGACTTCAAGGCAGAGGTTCTCAACTTGTGGTCCATTATCCCAAGTCTATCAGAAAACACGAGTATTTATATTGTAATTCACAACAGTAGCAGAATTGCAGTTATAAAGCACCAATATAAGTCATTTTACGGGTGGGGTCTCCACAACATGAGGAACTGTATTAAAGGGTCACAGCATTAGGAAGGTTGAGAACCACCAGCTGAAGGCAACTGCCCTAACTGGTATACTATCTCTGTATCATTCATTTCAAACCACTAGTCAAGCGGAGTCATTATGTATTCTCATCAAGTCAAGCAAATGTCATTGAATATCTGTTGAATTACATATCAGTAATTTCTCATTTCTTAGTCCACAAACATGTTATTGATAAGTTATTTCTCCATCAGTAAAATGAGCCAATCCAAGCCCGACTGGAGTATATAAAGGCATGTTTATTGGGAAACTGCTCTCAGAAGGGGTCACTGATCCCAATGAACTATTCCAGAGAAGTCACCATGGGAAGAGAGATAGCAGAGGTGGAGGAGGAAGAGAAAGAGAGAAAGCATGCACAGAGGGAGAAAAAGAGGGAGACTCAAACGTCTGGATGATATAGGGAAGAGCCCCCGGGAGAGGGGAAGCCCAGCCTCCGGGAGAAAGTTCAGGGTAGAGGGCCTGGGTATCCCAGGTAGGGACTGAGGGGTCCCAGTCCCGGGAGGGCCTGGAGGCCAGGTTCACATTGTTTTGTAAAATATGCACCTCAGCTGTTTGACCCAGGTCTGAATGCCAACAGTTATAAACATAAATATAAACATAATGACACAATCTACCAATTTTTGCTTTTATTTTCGTTTTACAAAAATTATCTTTTATTGAATTTTGTTTTTCAGATTTTCTGCCGGGTTTGTTTCAGGTCAGAGCTCACCCCGCACTTCCTTGATAGCGTGGGATTTTTTGATGTTTTTTCATGACAGACATTGCAAGATTGGCAATTATATCTATATAACCATGCATGCATCTATGTAATATTGGACATCTATAGGTTGTAAAAATAACTCAAGGTTTTTGGTTCTTTTTCTTGTCAGTCCCGTTCTTTGCCTCTAAAGAACTTCAACTCCTATGCTAGTGCATTCAACATACTAATGCACTCATATAAAAGATGGCAAGTCCTGGTGAGTTGTTTGGGTATGCATGTTGGGGTTCACTGGGATTCCATAGCCTCCACTTCCTCCCTCTTGGGATGTGCAGATGCTGCTGCACCCAGGGCTGTTAGGAAGAAGTGGAGTCCAGAACGAGTGGGGATTTGCAGAAGGGGGTGGGGGAGGCCTTCTCCAAGGACCTTAGTGTTACAGCTCTTTTAGACAAAGACCTTCTCTAACGATCTTCAGTGAAACAACTCTCTTAAATGGTCTTAGCTTGTGTACCTACCTTTATTTGAGGGTGGCTTATAAAATACACTTTATTGGGGTGAACCAGGGCTATATATAGGAACCTTGGGGAGTGGGAAGGAGGTTCATAGGGTGAAGTTTCATTGGCTGGAGTTTAAAGTATTGGGAATGCCTCATTGTTTGGAGAGACATTCCAGGAATCCCAAGTCCTTACTAGGCAGGTTCTTATGGGGAAAGAGGAAGTTGAACCCCTTATGGGGTAGAGGGTATGGTGGGACCAGCTCCCCAGGCAAGATCAGAGGAGGGGAGGCCTTGCTAGTAAAGGGAGTCCTCCATTTTGCACCTAGCTCAGTGGAGCTGTCCAGTCATGGTAGACTGCAAAATGAACAGGGTTTCCCCACAAGTTGTAATAGATGTTCAGTTATCATCAGTGAATACGGACCAAACAAGAAATTTATCTTAGGAGAAAAAGAAAAGGCAGAATTTGAAGTCACCATTGAAAGGAAAACACATTCAAATTGCCTTCTAGCCACTGTGACCTTCCATGTCCCCAGATTTACCTGAAAGCAAGTAGCTTTTGTGATGAGAGACTACGCTGTAGTGAGCCCCGGTGAGATGTTGTGGTATGTATGTTGGGGTCCAGCTGTGGTTCCACATCCTCCACCTCCTCCCTCTCAAGGTGTCTCAGTTACATTCACTGTTACCTAGATGCTCATGTCTGTACACTACATACATGACAGAGAGAGAAGCAGGAAGCAGGCAGGCAGACAGACAGACAGACAGACACTGGGGGGGGGGAGACAGAGACAGAGACAGGAACAAAGAGTGAGAGATAGGCAGATGTATACACACACACACACACACACACACACACACAGGGATGGTGAGGGGAGAAAATACCATATATAATTGTTTATTTTTCTGGGGTTCATGCATTAGAAACTTGGTCTCAGTAGAAAAAGTTGAAAGGTTCTACAGACTCTTAAGGGTGGGGCTTCATGGAAGGTGGTTTAGGTCGGTGGAGGCATCACTCTCAGAAGAGATTGGTGTAGTAATTTTTATTATATTATTGATGTTTAACATTTTTTATAATCAAACACATAAAATACTATTATCCTTTCCATTTCAAATGGAGAACACAGGAAATTAGAAAAGTTAAGTAACCTGACCAAGGTCACACTACTACTAAGTTGCATAGCTGGAATTTAATTGCATACATTTGTCTATTTGCCCAATATTTGCTCATGCAGCAAATATTTACTAAGCACGTACCAAGGACGTGACACCAAGGGAGACTATGAGGAAATGGGAAAGGGAAGCAGTTGTATTCTTTCAAAGTCACTGGTAAGTTCAAAAGAATAGGGAAGAAGAATGGTCCCATGCTGCAGGCCTATAATCTCTGGCCTGGGAGGCTAAGGCATGACCAGTCAGAGGTCAAAGCCACCCTGAACTAAGTAGTAAGACCCCAGCAAAGCAAAACAAACAAACATATAAACAAATAAAAACCCTACCAAACAACAACAGCAAAAGGAGTCCAAAGAGCAGAACAACCTCCCACCATTATGGAAGGACCACCACACAACAGTCTTTGGGTGAGAATCACTCTCCTTATGAAAGAAGAATGAGTTTTGGGGGTCTTGCTAAGCGGTTAAACCCCTGGATCCAAGCTGTCCTTTTGCCTTGACCTCCCAAGTAGCAGACATCACAAGCATACAGCACTGAATCTGGCTAGCAGAGAGATTCTCCACTTAGAATTCCTTGCGTGAGAAGGGACAAGAAGTATACATGAGTGAAGGCATCAATAGTGGCTTATTTAAAGGTTCTATACCATATTCACTTGACATTCATTGACTACCTGCTTATTTACCTTGGGAGTACTCTGACTCTGTACCAATATATTCCTGGCAGGGATGAGAAGTTAAGCCATGTGAGGGTAGTGTGATCTTTGATCACACCGTGAGTCCTGAAAATGTGTTATTTACTGAAAATACCTGTCTCTAGTTGTGGTGTGACTCAGCCCTAGCACACATCTTTGATCCCAAGCAATGAAGGTAATGTTAGTTTGCGGCAGGGAAGCAGCCATGATTGAAAGTGATGTCTGGTTGAGTGGCAGACAAAGTGACAGGCCAGAGAAAGATTTGATAGAATAGGATATGCCTGAGTCTCAGGAGAAGAGGGAGGAAAGGAAAACTATGAGAGAGAGAGAGAGAGAGAGAGAAGAAGAAGAAGAAGAAGAAGAAGAAGAAGAAGGAGGAGGAGGAGGAGGAGGAGGAGGAGGAGGAGGAGGAGGAGGAGGAGGAGGAAGAAGAAGAAGAAGAAGAAGAAGAAGAAGAAGAAGAAGAAGAAGAAGAAGAAGAAGAAAGAGAGAGAGGAGAAGAGAAAGAGGAGAAGAGAGAGGAAGATGAGAGAGAGAGGAGAAGAGAGAGAGGCAAGAAGAGAGGGGGGGAGAGGTGGGCAGTTTTATTTATCGGAAAAGTTTCACAGGAATAGGTTGCCAGAGAGAACAAGCTAGACAAGGTGAATGAGCCAGAGAATGAGAAGGAGTCAGATTAGAACAAATTGCCAAAATTACTTTGAGGCCAAGCAGAACAATTCAGGAGAAGCCAAGAAAAGCCGGTTTGAACCAGTCATCTTGGAGAGCAGTTTGAGCCAGAAGAGCTGAACTCAATCAGCCAGCCAGCATTCAGAAAGAAGGCTGAGCTTCTTCAGCAGCAAGTCTCAGAGGCTGAAAACATTCTAGGCCCAAATAAGATTGTACGGAGGCTGGAAGCTTCCGTGTCTAGGTCTAGGTTAGCAGACAGAGGCAGTAATTTCCAGAGATGACAGTTATTACAGGAGGATAAAAAATACTTTTACACCCCTCCCACCCAACTGAGATGTTGACATTAGTCATTGCTTTGGTGGAATAATTGCTTCAACCAAAACCACTCCTGCGAGGCACCTGCTCATCTACCCTAAAATATGACTAATTATCATTGTAACGGTTCTTCAGCTGTATTAAGCACCTGTCTTCTACAAAGCCAGATGAAATTAATGCAGGGTTCTTTTTGTTGTTGTTCATGAATCACTATAACGTTACTGTTGAGACTGTGTCTTTGTTACCCTTCTATTGCTGTGACAAAAAAAAAAAACAGGGAAATTTATGAAAGAACACAGTCACTTGGCTCATGATTTCAGAGGGTTTGAGTCCATAAAGGTAGAGAAAAAGTATGGCGGCAGCAACAGCTGAGAGCTTACTTCTTGATCTGCAAGTTGGAAGCAGAGGAAGCAATAGGCACACTGGGAACAGCAAGGGTCTTAGGAATCAAGGACAAGCCTCCTTACCTTTTCCAAATAGTTCTGCCAAGTAAGGACCAAGTATCCAAGCATATAAGCCTACGTGTGGCCATTCTCATTCAAACCTTCATAGGGAAGGTAAGAGTGTATTCATGCTTAAACATTAAGTCAATAAAACAAAAGGATGCTTTGAGAAAGTTAACCAGGATCACACAGAGGGAGTCCTCTGTAAACAAGTGAGGGGTAATATATTCCTTGCTTTTATATTTCTGAGATCAAACACCATGACTAAGGTAACGTCTAGATGGGAGAGTTTATTTGGGGCTTAAGGTTCCTGTCCTTGTGAGGGTTTTTATTGTGGATGAAATACCATGACCAAAGCAACTTTTGTAGGAAAGGGTTTAATGGCTTATACTTCCAAATCCCTATTCTTCATTGACAGAAGTCAGGGCAGGAACTTAAACAGGGAAGAAACCTGGAGGTAGGAGCTGATGCAGTGGCCATGGAAGGGTGCTGTTTACTGGTTTGCTTCCCCTGCCTTGCTCAGTCTGCTTTCTTATAGCACCCAGGGCCACCAGCCCAGGGATGGCACCACCCACAATGGGCTTGGGCCTCCCCCACCAGTCACTAATTAAGAAATACTTTATAGGCCTGGGTGCAGCCAGATCTTCTGAAGGCATTTTCTCAGTTGAGATGCCCTCCTCTCAAGTGAATCTAACTTGTGTCAAATTGACAGAAAACTAGCCAGCACAGTGCCAGGGAATTAAGAGTCCATTGCCTTCACCGCAGGGCAGCATGGCAGTGGGTAGGTGTAGCAACTGGAGCAGCAGCTGAGAGCTCACATCTCAAATCACACCACAATCCCAGAGGGCAGAAGAAACAAGAAATGGTATGTGACTTTTGAAGTGTCAAAGCCAACCTCTCCATCCCCCCCTTCAAGGAGTCATGCCTTCCTGCAAGGTCACATCTCCTAATCCTACCCAATCAGCGCCATGAACTGGGGACTATGTATTCAAATGGTAAGAATATGGCAGACAGCTCATTCAAAATTCCACAGACAACACACTCATTCAAGTTTTCGTTGTCAACTGGGCATAATCTTGAAGAAGGAACCTCAACTGAAAAATTTCCCTAATCAGATTAGCCCATGGCTGCATCTGTGAGGAACTACCTTGCCTGATGACTGACGTGGATGTCATCATTCCTGAGCAGGGAGAGCCCAGACTATAAGATAGGATGAGGAGACAGTTGCTAAGCATGTCTCCTCATTGTTTCTGCCTCATGCTCCTGCCTCCAGTTTCTTTCCTGATTTTGCTCAGTGGTAGATGATGACTTGGAAGTAGAGGATGAAGTAAATCCTTTCCTCCTAACTTGCTTTGACCATGGTGTTTATTGCAACAGAAAGGCATACTAACATAGTTATCAAATTATTTTGTATTTGTCTTTCAGTGTTTTACAGCTCGCTATTTAAATATCTCAGCATTCTAAAATATTTCCAGAAGCATAGATAGACAGACAGACAGACAGACAGACGGACGGACAGACAGACAGACGGACGGACGGACGGACAGACAGACAGACAGATGATAGATAGATAGATAGATAGATAGATAGATAGATCTGGTATAATGAAAGACTATCATCTGCCCATGTATCATCCCCTCTCCCAGAAGGAGGGGCACCATAATAAAACGTAAACTGTCTCAGAATCAAACCTAGTTTTACTTCTTTTAAGCTTTGTCTTTGGATACACTACAGATTCTCATATGCTCATGGGCGAAAATGTCAAAGGCATGTTGTGTGTATCAAATATGATTCTATATAGCAACACAATAATGGCTTATAACAGGCATCCAGTAAATAGGAAGGGTTATTTTCCTAAGTCTTGTCACTTCAGAAATTTTAATACATTAATTAAATTAAGGAATGGAAAGGATTAACAGAGCACTTTCACCCTTTATTCTATGCCTATCATTTAAAAAAAAAAACAAACAACTAAATTGATTAATTTTAGCAGTTAGCTGATCTATGTGTTGTTAGATGATGCTGAATTAGTATATTTAGATCTAGCCTGTATGAGTTAGTGTCTCTGGGTATTTTCATCCTTATACATAACTTAACAGCTGACTCAGATGTCTTTTTTTTTTTTTTTTTTTTTTTTTTTTTTTTTTTTTTTGCATCTAAACTCTGGGATTCCATGGATACAGGCAAAGCCTTTCAACTTTTAACCAATACCATCGTCGTGCCCTCTAGTGGCAAGAACCAGAGACGGATCCATCAAAAGATGTTAAGGGTTTCAATGAGTTCTTAAGCTTACTTCAAGATGATACTCGTTGTGTTTGCATAAAAATTGATTTACCTTTCCAATAGCTGCTTAAAACAATGAGCTGTCGTGGAGTGAAGATTTGGTCAACTGTCTGTTGCGTGGGGATGCTAATGTGAGACTTTGGTTTCTCAAATGAAAGCCGCTTCACATGGGTGCTGCTTACCCTGCAGAGTGACAGCTGGCTTTTCCCACGTGATAGGAGGAAAGGAGACACAGAGAGAAGTGGCCGAGAGAGGAGATGACTGTCTTTATGTCACTGTGCCTCCTAAATCTAGTAGGTAGGTTCATAATCCCATGATTATGTAATAGGTCACCCTCTTTAATGACTTTAAGTTAATCGTCTATGTCTTTTGAAGGAATCTCAAGAAGATTGCTATATGCTGAATCTAAGTCAGTTCCAACTATAGAGTTTTGTGCTTATTTATTGAGGTTTAAAAGTCCCCAAGCCTCTCCTGAGACGCTCTAATCTCAGAGTATTCCTTTCTCATAAGACCCTCCCTAGCCCCTTGAGATATTCCTACCCTGGTCCTTAAGGAAGTATAACCTTGATACCTGAATCACTGGAGCTTCTGGGGCAAGGCGCTCTTCTGAGTTCTCAAATGCATGTTCTTTTCTGCGGAACAATGTGGACACTTACCAGGGCGTAAAGGGACTAGTAAACAAAAGTGGGTTATAACCACCATGTGTTCCTAAAGAGGAATGATGAAAAGCTTGAATCTTCATGTTTCCCAATGGATCTCAGGCAGTTAGACTGTTCAAATGGAGAATCTGCAGTAACGAAGTTGCAGTGTTTACTAGTACCATTAAGTGACTTAGTTAAATACATATTCACTAAGTGTCTAAAATACTTTCCGTAAAAAATTCATTTTATTCCCATCCATCTACCACTATCTCCATTAAGAATGAGAGGAACATATAAATTTAACAAACGACTAAAGATCTGCTTTCCCAAATGCTCATATATTCCTCCCGTGTTGTATATAAAAATAAGATACCGTAGTTTGTTCCCTTTGCATAGAATACTTTGCGGCAATATCAATACATCTCACATGCCACCAATTAAATCTTAAATATTCATGCAGGCATTTAAACCCCTTCTGCTGCTATGCTACAACCTAATATTAAGAAATGTGTTCCAGTTCTCCTTTAGGGAGAAAGAATATTATAACTGCAAATGAAATCAAAGCTCTTGCTGTCAATGAGAACAGCACAGGAGAAGGGAAATGCCTGTTGTGTAAGAAGTAGGTGAGGGGGATTAGATTTTCAAAGAAATATAAATGTTTTATTGATTTAGAGCTCAGAGGAACTAATAGTCAAGCCACAATGAATGTCTTTAGACACCAAGCCTCCCCTGTGCTTACAGGTCCTATTGTGTGGGTAAACAGGCAACTGAATCCTAGACAACAGAGGCAAAGTTAAGAAATGGAACAGGGTTGCTCATCAAGAAGCCTAGCAGATGAATAAGCGTACTGTCAAACTTCCTTCTAAATATTCATAACAGCGATGGTGGCGCATGCCTGTAATCCCAGCACTCTGGGAGGCAGAGGCAGAGGCAGGCAGATTTCTGAGTTCAAGGCCAGCCTGGTCTACAGAGTGAGTTCCAGGACAACCAGGGCTACACAGAGAAACGCTGTCTCAAAAACAAAACAAAACAAAACAAAATCCAAAAAGACCCACTAAATATTCATAACTATATGCATAGTCGAGTACTGCTTTCAAACTGGACCAGAGAAGCCTCTGTATAGTAGGACTCAGTGGAGACACTCAACACTGGTCCAGTGTTGAGAAGTGACTGCTGAGTGCCACGCCCTAAATGGGACACCCATACCAGCCTCATGACCCAGGGCACATCACAGAAAAGGATCTGGAAGGTCAGCAAGAGTTCTGTGAAATGCGGTCTTTTCGATAGGACATGGCCCTTTAACCCAATAAACTCACCGCAGCTCTGGCTTCCTAAACGATGCTTGTACAAGATGAATCGGATCCCATTACAGATGGTTGTGAGCCACCATGTGGTTGCTGGGAATTGAACTCAGGACCTCTGGAAGAGCAAGCAGCCAGTGCTCTTTACCACTGAACCATCTCCCCAGCCCCAAGGAGTGATTATTATTATTTTTTGGGGGGGTATTTTGGATTTGGTTTTATCGAGACAGGGTTTCTCTGTGTAGTCCTGGCTGTCCTGGAACTCACTCGGTAGACCAGACCTTCTAGCTGGAAGCACTAGCTGCAAGGACCTGACGGGGAGGGGAAGCTATGGAAGGACATCCTGGGAGAGTTGGGTGAAATGGAAGTTTCTGGTAGTGTCATGTGATATACTCATGTGGGGTTTTGCTGAGGTAAGACCTGTGGGAGGACACGTGATGTTTGGAAAGAGTATAAATAGGACTCAACGGACAGCTACAGCTTGCTTGCATCGCTAGCTTTGCAACTCTGTTGGTCTCACATCTTCCTACACAGACAGAGGAATAGAAACTGACTCTGCATGGCATGCTTGGTTGAGATTAAGGCATTTGCTGACCCTTTGTTTTGGAATCCTACAAATCCAAAACCATAAAGATATAGACCAGTGTTTCTCATCTTGGAGCTATTCAGATTTTAATTTAAATAGTTATTTGTTGGTGGGGGTGCAAATTCTTGGGCCCTTCCCAAGTACTCTCTAAATTGGGCCAATAATTGAACACAATTTCTTCCTTTTATGTGTTTGGTTCTTTTTGTACTTTCTCTGGGAGATTACTGAGACAGATGTGAACGCTTTATACTGCTAGATTGTTTTGCAAAATTCCAGCAATTGTGTACATTTCTACTAGAAGTGTTTGCAAATAGTCTTTCTTCTAGAAGAATTATTTCTCTCTCTGTTTTCTTGCTAAACTGGTGGGCAAGAAGTGATTTTTTTAAAAGATTTATTTATTTCATTTATGCGTACACTGTAGCTGTCTTCAGACACACCAGAAGAGGGCATCGGATCCCATTACAGATGGTTGTGAGCCACCATGTGGTTGCTGGGAATTGAACTCAGGACCTCTGGAAGAGCAAGCAGCCAGTGCTCTTTACCACTGAACCATCTCCCCAGCCCCAAGGAGTGATTATTATTATTTTTGGGGGGGGTATTTTGGATTTGGTTTTATCGAGACAGGGTTTCTCTGTGTAGTCCTGGCTGTCCTGGAACTCACTCTGTAGACCAGGTTGGCCTTGAACTCAGAAATCCGCCTGCCTCTGCCTCCCAGAGTGCTGGGATTACAGGCGTGCGCCACCACCGCCCGGCTTAGGAGAGATTTTTTATCGTGACGTTTGAACACTTTTCTAGCAGGAGTGATGCTGAGAATCATACATGAAAAAGCCGCTCATCTAACAGTGTTCGTGGTAAGATGGTG
Source organism: Apodemus sylvaticus (assembly GCF_947179515.1). Taxonomy (NCBI): domain Eukaryota; kingdom Metazoa; phylum Chordata; class Mammalia; order Rodentia; family Muridae; genus Apodemus; species Apodemus sylvaticus. The sequence continues at coordinate 22,229,025 of NC_067491.1, read as the reverse complement.
GGCTGATCCTGGGAAAGGGCTCATTGCTGCAGAATCTGTTCTTGCTGGGGAGTAGCTGCTTTCCTTTTTCTGTTCAGTCTTCAACTTGTGTGAGTCCTGCACACTGCTATAAATGTAAACAGCGATACTCACAGAAGCGTCTAAAACAGTATGTGACTAAATATATGGGCACTTTGGCCCGGTTAAGTTGCCTATTCATATTTTTTTCTGTTAGCTTATACTGTTTTATTCCTTTTCAAACCAGAAATATTAGTCAAATCAATGTGTTGCAAATATTTTCTCAGATTTCATGTTCTTTAATTTTGTTAAATGATTTCTTATGATATAAACTTCCCATGAGTGTTTGCGTGGTGATTTTAAACAGACTGGTCTGAAGATCACTATGTAGACCAGGTTGGCCTCAGACGTGAGTTACTCCTCCTGCCTCAACCTCTCAAGTGCTGGGACTGTAGACGACTGTGGTCAGCAGAGCATTTTATCTTTTATTGTTATGTTCTTTTGTTTTTATTCTTTACATACATTGTTTTCCAGCCAGTTCCCCCCTACTCTCCACTCCTCCTGGTCCCCTCCCTCATCTTCCCCAGATCACTCATCCTTTTAAAACAAAAAGTTGATATCCCTCCCAGGGATATCAACTGAACACAGCATAACACATTACAATAAAGCCCCCTATGTCTTGTATCTTTTAAATTATTGATTTAAATACTTTATGATCAATGAGTAACAGACTCAGTAAAATCTAGATGGAAATTATTCAGAACATGTGGATGCTTCCAATCTGATAGTCATGTTGAATTTCCCATCTTCTCAGTTGATCTTAGGAGACATTTTAGTATTTATTGAAATATTATTATGCTTTCAACTTAAAAAATAAAACAAGGGCTTGAAAGAAGTTGAAGCAAGACCATCAGCCCCTTTTCAGTGAAAGCAACCCAGACCCACACAACCATATGTGGAAAGCACTCTTTGACAGAACATAACACTAATTATATGTTATTCTCAAAGCTACTCAAATGGGTTTACCATGATGAGGCATCAGTTTGTATACAGAGAGTTTCCCTTAAAGTTTGTTTAAAACATAATTGAATACAGTGGTTACCAACCTTCCTAATGCTGCAACTTTTCAGTATAATTCTGCAGGTTGTAATGACTCCCCCCAAACCACATTATTTCATTGCTACTTTATAACTCTAACTTTGCTACTGTTGTGAACTATAGTATATATATATATATATATATATATATATATATATATATATATATATATATATATATATATCTGTGTTTTCCAATGGTCCTAGGTGACCCCTGTGAAAGGTCATTTGACCCTCTGAGGAGTCACAGTTCACAGGATGAGAACCACTGATCTAAAAACCTGAAATAGTGTTCTCTTCAGTGTCTCAGTTTTACTAAGCATATGTGTACGCTCCTCTTTTCTTTATCTGGCCTATTGACCCACGTGCTCATTAAATGTTTCCTGGAGGTTGGGAAGAGCATAGTTCAGAAGGGGAGATCCTACTGTGTTTTCAGACCCTTGTTACATCTCTCCACATCTTAGTGTCTAATTTACTGAATATATTTTGTGCTATTCTTTTTTGTTTTTACTAACTATATCCTAAGCTTTTAAAAGTTATGATATAAAAATAATAAACAATAAAGTTTTGGTAACAGTTTCCCCCAAGCCCCCACCAAAGAAACCCAAACATTTGAATGTTGAAGATGGGTGTGGTGGTACACACCTTTAATCCCAGATTCTGGAGTCATAGGCAGGCAGATCACTATGACGTTGTGGCCAGCCAGGTCTACATAGCACATTCCAGGCTAGAGAACGGTACATAGTGAGAGACCTTGATTCATAAAATGGTAAGGTCTTCGAAGAACAATCTGGAAGCTGAGAAAGTTAAAATACAAAATTCAAAGTAGGTTTTCAAATGGGTTAAAGAATAGCAACAAAGTATGGGTAGATTTTAGAAAAAAATTACCATTTTCATTAGATTTCTAATCCTCCTCAAATAAGAATTTTAATAATTTTCCTCTCTTTTTTCCCTCGCCTTCACCCACCTCTCTTTTCTCTCCTGTTCTTCACCCCCTTTCTCTTCCCTCCCTTTCCTTTCTTTGGGGTTACAAGCAGCTACAATTTAGAGCTTGATTAAAAAACTACAATTCCCAGCTTGCAACACAGAGGTTGCAATGCATCCTGGGAAGGAACCGTCATGCTCCCCCACCATTGGCTTCCTGTCGTCTGAGCAGAGACGGCGCAGATTTCGTCGGGATTACCCGGAACTCATTTTGCATTTTAGACGCTGATAGCCGGCGGGATTAAAGAACAGTGCCATTTCCGGTGCCACCGGAAGCAATTTCACCATGGCTACTTCTGTGGACGCGCCTGCCAAAGAAGCTCGAAAAAGTGACTCTCAGCAGCAGAAACAGAAGCGCGAGAACCAAGGTGAGGTAGTGCGAGAACCGAGACCTGGAGCTGGTGGATCTCGGAGCATCGTTTTTTCTTTGCTTGGATGGAAACTTGGGTGGAGCCTCCTTTAGACTGTTAGGTACCTGCTGCAGCAATTCCCGATCTTTGGGGGTGTTGACTGCGCCGGCCACGTGTTGCTAACGCGGTGGTTTTGCCGGGACTGTCCCTGTCAAGTGGAGCTGATGTGCCTTCTGTCAGCGGTAAAAGATGGGGACTCAGATTGAGGAAGGACGTTGATGACCTCTGGGAGGGAGAGTTGAGAGGATGCGCATGTGGATCAGGTGGGATCTGATCCACGTCCTGTGGGCGCTGATGGCGAACAGGGGGGCGGAAAGGTGGGGACGGAGCTAAGTGGGAAGTTTTGTCAGAACTTTTACCTGACTATTAAATTGCTAGATGACACGGTTCAGTCTTTAGTTTTGACCGCTAGTTTGATTTTTTCTTTTTTGCTCTTCTGGTTTGTTTGCTTTTTTCCGTTATGATGATAGTTTCGTTTTCTTTTTCTACCTTCAATTTTTAAAAAGTTAAAAGTTTTGCTTTTAAAAACTAAGTACAGTACACCGGTAACGTGGCTACACCAGTAAAGTAAAACTATAGATACCGGTAAAAGCTCAAACCAACGCTTGAGGAATTGACAGGCAGAGTTGACGAATCTTCTGCAAGTTTCCCATGTGCCAATCACAGATGGTAGCTTCCGTTCTGGTACCCGGAATAGTTCATTCGAGTTTTTCTGTTATCTTTCTATAGCCGTTAGGATTTCTGACAAAACGCTTCGCTATTTGCCAGATTTTGGATGACAGGAGAACGAAAGGAGCTTCTATGCATGTTTCTCTTTGGTTGTGTAACCAAGGTGACATTTGTAGGTGTGATTTTTATTCATTACGATGCTGTGTAATATTTAAATTCCCCTGTTGGGGGACAGTTGACGTCTGCCCTCAGCTTGCTCAGGCTAGCATCTTTACCCGCGTCTTCTGGTAATGCCCAGGGTTTCTGCAGGAACATAGGATGGAAACTGAATTGCAGAGTATCCTCAAGTTATGCCAATGCTCCCAGAAAGGGCTGTGCCAGGTTTTTTTCTTTGTCTAGGAAAGGTTTGTTTGGGTTCACAGTGTGAGGGTACCGTCAGCCATGGTGGGAAAGCTGGGCCAGCACAGCTCTACTAGATGAGATTTCTCATTGCTACAAATTTAGTGATTTTTTTTTTTATTTCACTTTTGAAAATGGTATGCCTGGTAGATAAGAAATTGTATCTGATTGTGTTTTCAATTGGGCTTCGCCAATGATGAAGTTGCAGTTTCATATTTTGGGGCTATCTCAGCTTCCAGTGTTGTGAAAGTGGCTTTTATTTCTTTTGCCTGTTCCAGTGCTTTGGTAGGTGGTCCTTTTCCCTTTTACAGATTGACAGCACTTTAACTGTTTAACTTGGATTGGGACACACTCATAATGCAATTCGTATTCCCGGTTTTTATAGGACTTTAGTTTGTTTTTTTTTGTTTGTTTGTTTTTTTTTTTTTTTTTGGTTTTGTTTTGCTTTTTTGTTTTTGTTTTTCGAGACAGGGTTTCTCTGTGTAGCCCTGGCTGTTCTGGAACTCACTCTGTAGACCAGGCTGGCCTCAAACTCAGAAATCCGCCTGCCTCTGCCTCCCAAGTAATAGGATTAAAGGCGTGCGCTACCACCGCCCGGCCTTTAGTTTGCAATTTTAAAAAGAATGTATTGGAGAATGAATGGTTTATGAGGACCCTTTGTCAGGAGTTTGAACCAGAGATTGTGGAGTGGACATGAGTGGAAGTAGAAGGCACGTTATCTTACCTCTGGCTGATACCTTGGGCCAAGGGCCTGCCTTCAGACTTTAGTGGTTTACGGCAGACAGGATGAGGTTGTTTAAGCACAGACCTCTGGGCCTCACCTCAGAGATGCGGGCTCACTCTGCCTGGGAGGGGGCCCCAGATGGCATTGCCCACAAACTCCCACAGGTGTGTTGACGACGCTGCATGATCTCGGATGGTTCTCTTTGGGTCGAGTTGGATTTGAGGGATTTCTCAAGTTCTGGGACAGGGAGTTTTGAGAAGTGACGCAGGCTCTCTGGAGGTGGTCTCGTGTAATTGTCAGGATTCTAGGCCATTTCAGCATTTGTCTCTCTGGCCCGTCAGGCCTTTTGGTTTGAATATCTTCTATAAAGTAGAAATAGTAACAGCGCCTTTTCTTGTATTGATGAAAGGTGTGTTCACACCTTTGGAAATCCTACAGTTCTGTCACAGTGGTTGTTAATTGACATTGTACACCAGGATCCACTTTTAGGAATTTTACACACACATATACACAGACATGCGGGAAGAGGTAGGGCTCTGTACCAGGAAAGTCAGAAAGGTTATTAATAATAAGGGATAAAAGTGATAATAGGGTGTTTGAACCACATTATAGTGTAGGAAAAGAGTCTTAGGAATTACTGTGTACTAATGCACCCCAGTTAGAGTGGATACAAGGAAGTGTTCTTGTTCTCGAAGAACTTGTTCTGATGAGGCAACCAGTGTATTCAGATGGTCGTATTACACGACGAGGAGGACGACAGATGGTCATGGTGCAGAATAAAATAAAACTAGGGATGCGGATAGGAAACAATGCATTGGGAACCGTATGAGGATGCACACAGAATGTGCACCATGTGTGTGAACAACCATTAACATGTGATGTGTAAATTCTCTCTTCTGTAGATGAGGCGGAACTCCTCACTGTTCCTGATGGTTGGAAGGAGCCAGCTTTTTCCAAAGAGGACAATCCCAGAGGACTGTTGGAAGAAAGCAGCTTTGCAACCTTGTTCCCAAAATACCGAGAGGCTTACCTGAAAGAGTGCTGGCCATTGGTCCAGAAAGCCTTGAATGAGCACGTACGCTTGTTTTAAACATTTCTTTGGAGATTTGGCTCTTGCTTATGCCTTTACTTTTAATGAAATTTGTGTGTGCTGGTGGATTTTGGTTTTAGAAATGCCCACATAGCTGGTTAATTTGGTTTCTTTAGTACTAAAAGAATCTAGATAACCTTTATCCTTAGAGTTTAGTCATTTTAATCTTGTGCATAATAAAGTATTTTGAGAAATACCTATCCTCTTAATATTTCAGAGTTTTCTCAAGCTATCTAGAACTACCTGCTCCATCCAGAATTCCAAATGGCTTTTGTAGGCAGTAGTGGTTATTTTGTTCTCCTGTACTTGACCAGTTTGAGCCAAGCCACGGTTCAAATTTTAAACAACACACTGGTGCACCTAGCTTTTCTCTGTTCGCTTCCTGCTGCCAAGTCTCCAGAGTGCTGGTGTTGAAATGGTCATTGTGCACCGTAATGCAGGCTTCTTCTGAATGTGTCACAAGGCAGAAAAGAGCATTTTTTTCCTATGCTTTGTTAAAATCCAGTTCTTGGGGCTGTGGAGTCGGTGAAGTCCAGTCGGTGAAGTGTTTGTAATGCTTGGGTCAGTACTGGAGTTCCATCCCCGATAAGGGATGGAGGTGGAAGAACCGAGGCTCACGGGCTGGCCGACCACCAGCTCCAGGCAGAGCCTGGGAAGTTGACCCCTGACCTCCACATGTGTATGTGCACATGCACGAATGTGCGCCCTCCCTTCTCATGTGCTCCCGTGTACAGAAGGAATTATTTCTTAAACATGTGATTCTTGTTACTGAGAGTTAGTGCTCATTTCTGCTAATTATTGCTTCTTTGTAAACTTGTGATTATTTGTTTTGTATTTAGTAATTGTAAAGGAAAATTCATTTCTCAGTCTGGGTTACAATGTCTTCAGTTTCTTGCATCCTGCCAAGTGTGAAATTAATCAAGTATTCATCATTTGTACTGAATGGCCCAGGTTATCTGGGGAGGGAGTTTCGAGGCTTGGGTAGTTAGCTCATCATTAGGAGGTTCACAGCTGGGTTGGGATCTGCGCTATAATGATCTACAGCTGAACCCACTTGGGGTTCTCTCCTTCCTTTTGCAGCATGTTAAAGCAACGCTGGACTTGATTGAGGGTAGCATGACTGTCTGTACAACAAAGAAGACTTTTGACCCTTACATCATCATCAGGGCCCGAGACCTAATAAAGCTCTTGGCGAGGAGTGTTGCCTTTGAACAGGTGTGTGGGTCAGGGGGATTACCGCAGTGAGCTACGGGCCAGCGAGAGAGACTGCTCACCAAAGCAGGGTGGGCAGGGCCTAGGGAAACTCGGGAGCTTGTGGTACTGTGTCCTTCCACCTGCTCCCCACCCTCCCTCCAGTTCTCATGTTTGTACTTGTTTATTAGCCTGGGCTTGGAAAAGAAGAATGCTGATACTTTTTCCCCTTCTCCTAAAAGGCAGTACGGATACTTCAGGATGATGTTGCGTGTGACATCATTAAAATCGGCTCTCTAGTGAGAAATAAAGAGAGATTTGTGAAAAGAAGACAGCGGCTTATTGGTCCCAAAGGATCTACGTTGAAGGTACCTGTCATGACTAGGGCGTGGCTTCTCTGCTGTTGACTTTCACGAACTGAGCTTGAACGTGCTCTTTTGCTTCAGGCGTTGGAACTCCTGACAAACTGCTACGTCATGGTTCAGGGGAACACCGTCTCCGCCATCGGCCCCTTCAGTGGCCTGAAAGAGGTGAGAGCTCGGGCCTGCCTCCAGCAGACACACATGGGATAACTGGGCTGTCTATGGTTGCCCACTGGGGAACGTCCTAGAATCAGTCTGTATGTCTAGAGTGTGCTTTGATTTCTAATTTGTGAATTGTTCGCCATGTAACTTGAGGTTATCATCACCTCCTAGAATCTAAGGTGCTTTGACAGCCTTTGACAGCTGTGGAGACATGCAGTTCTGAGTTAGGTCTGGCATCCTCACCTTCCCATTGTAAGGCTTAAGGGTAGTTCAGCCCCTAGGAGCTCACCTAAGAGCCCAACCCTGCTATCCACACAAGGCCTCAGTGTGCAGGTACTAAGTGGAGGCCCCGATAGTGTAGTAACTCGTGCAGCCAGTAGAGGTCAGACTGAAACCTTTCCCTTTAAGCCACCGGACCTTTTGTTTGTGTCTTTATACTACTGTTGTGAGAACACCATAGGACAGAGCTTCCTGTCAGGTCCTGTCCCTCCTGTGCTGAGCTGGATCTGGCTGTGGGTGTGCCTCCCTGGGATGCCTTTAGTGGTAATTCTGATGGCGTCTCTTGCATGCATCGCCTGCTCTATTCTAAGGGAGCAATAATAATACCGAATACTTTACGGTTTTACAGGTTTTGAAATATTTTACTTAATCTTATAGTAGATCTGAGGTAGAGTTCTATGTCCGTGTTACAGATAGAAAGCTGAAGTGGAACTATGAATCGACTCTTACATGATGTGGTAGTTCCAGGATTATATTTTATTTATTATCATAATAACAATTACTAGTTTGCAGTGCTGGAAATCCACCCCAAGCCTTGCACACAATAGGCACGCTCTCTCCTGCTGAGCCGTAGCCCCGTGCCAGGATCTGGACCCTCGTCTAAATCCAGCTGCCTTCCCTAAGTCACTAGCATCCCTAGGGCCTCGGGTATTCTGTTTCCTGTATGGTCCTGGTCATGCTTTGCTTGAGAAAGTTGACTGCTGTCACAAAAGATGGAGGGAGAAGCCTCTGAGAACAGTTAAAGTGTATTCAATGTGGCGATGGCCTCTGACTCCTGGGATAGTTTACAGGAGCTTAGTCCGCCTCTGTCTGTTGAAATCTCTGTGACTGCTGCTGCTGCTGCTTCTTCTTCTTCTTCTTCTTTTTTTTTGTAAATTTCAGGTTCGAAAAGTAGTCCTTGATACCATGAAGAATATCCATCCAATTTATAACATTAAAGTGAGTACTCTTTATATGTTATTAATTAGTGATTGTCAGACTTCTAACTTCACAAACTGAGAATTAAATACTGTGTGAAAATGCAGTAGGCAGAGAGCTAGAGCAGAGGCATGTGGGGTGAGCTGGGCATAGGACTTGTCCACCACGCTGCCCCAGCCGTCCTTTGGAGACTGTATCTAGCTGCTTTGTAAACGCTATGGGAAGAGAGACTGCCCTTTATTGTAGCATTCTAGTGCAGTGCAGAGAAGCCTCAGGACCGATTAGAGGCGGGGTCAGTAGGATCTCAGTGTGGACTCAGGTTGCTGGAGAGCTTCCTTTGGGATTTAATGCTCGCACCATGCATGGGGAGACAGTTGACTGGGCCGGCATCAGCCATAGTGCAGCGAGCCGTCTGCTGATGGGTGCTTGTGGGGAATGCACCTGCATTTCAGGAACATGGGGGTAAAAGTGATTTTAATGCCTGGAATTTATGATGCCTCAGTTGATTCCAAAAGCTTCCCACTCACAGGAAGCACCCGCTAATTAAGCACCGCCTCTCCCAGTTGTTGAGTGGCATTGAATGGCAGCAGTACAGCCTAACTCTCCTGTTGTTTTAATGAATAAGATGTCTTCGTTTGATCTAGACTCTTAGAGTTTCCCATACTTGGCTAGTTGTGCAGGTTTAGTTTAATTGCAATTAGTTTCGTTCTGAATACATGGGGAGCGTGTCCCTTACTTTTTAGAAGCAATGTGATAATAATAATAATGTATGAATTTAAGATGTATAGTTTTATTTATATGTGTGTGCCTAAAGACCTTGATGATTAAACGGGAGTTGGCAAAAGATTCCGAGTTACGATCGCAGAGTTGGGAAAGATTTTTGCCACAGTTCAAGCACAAAAATGTGAATAAACGCAAGGAACCCAAGAAGAAGAGTGTCAAGAAGGAGTACACGCCCTTCCCTCCCCCGCAGCCGGAAAGTCAGGTGGGTGGCCTGTGCGGGGCGCTGTGCGGGTGGAAGTGCTTTGTCCTGTTTTTGGAAACATTAGAGCTCGGGTGGCTGCGGGTGTGCATGTGTTCAGGGGTCTGGGAAGTGGGCATCCCTCTGTGAGTAAACTGTTGGGGAGACGCCCGGCAGCCAGGGTTCTGTAGCTAAAGCTGCCTAGGGCTCTAACTAACACTTTTGACCATGTTCTGTGTCATTTTAAAGTCTTAACTCCAGCATGCATTTGTTGCCATAGTTCTAAGTTACAGGTTCCTTCCTTGTTTCTCAGCTGTCTCCTGGTCCTCTCCTTCACGATCACACCCGGGATCTCTCCTGTCTCCCCCATGTCCTCACAGACACATTCTGTAGCCACACCCTCCCAGGGAAACTCAAAGATTGAAGTTAGGCAAAAAATTAAGTAGAGAAAAGTCATACCTTTGGATTAAATTCGCTAAAGTTTGTGTCTCTAACTTCTGGTAGGCCTAACTATGTGGAAGTCCTTTGTGTCCCCTTTCTGATCCCTCCCACACCTGGCAGATTCTACAGCTCTGGTATATTCGAGGTCATCAGAAAGGAATTCCTTAGATTCCTTGTCTAGCATTTACCCTGACCATGTAAAATCTGTCTTCAGGCTTGGATTGGATCTACACCTGTCTGCGATCTTGTCTTACTAGTCCCTTCTCTGCCTGTGTTTGAAGTACTCAGTCTTTACTATGTTGTTCCTGATTTAAACAGAAGCCATTTTCTGGGCACCGTCTTCCATTCCTCATTGACCTGTGCTGAAGTTTCCAGGGAAACCCTTAAGGCTAGTGGTTGGGGGAGGGGTGTAGTAAGAATGGTGTTCATAGTGAGGCAGCAATGGGAAGGAGGGAAGGTGACAGCAAACGGAACACTGATAGACAGCAGGCCGGGTGCCAGTGCACCCTGCTCGTCACACTTGCAGCTCCGTGCTGAGTCCTGGACTCAGGAACTATGGGCTTCTGGCTTTTCTCCTTTCCCAAGATTGCTTTGACTCTAGGTTGCTGTGGGTGACAACGGACATTCATCACTGTGAATTCTTTGAATCCACTAACAGGGAAGACCTTTCCATCTTTATCTTCAGTTATTTCATTGCTGTTCTATAATGTTCATTGTAGAGGTCTTCCACTTCTTACTAAGCTTCCTGGTGTGCATGCACACGTGTGTTACAGTGACTCTAGTGAGTACGGTAACTTCCGGGCATTCCCAGCCTTCTGCTCATGTTTCCCAGGATAACCATGAATGCAGCCACTGCATTTGTAGATGGGTGTCACATCAAAAGATGTGATACCCTTGAATTTAGTACTGGGGATAGAAAAGCTAAGGGCTTTGTCTGCTGATTTGTATCTTTTCCTGAGTTCACTCATCAGTTTTAAATATTTAGATGGCATCCTTAGCTTTTTCTGTGTAAATCTGTAAACAGACCAACTGCCTGCTTACCTGCCTCTGCAGCACTGCTGAGTGAAAACAGCCGGTTCTTACAAGTTTAAAAATTGAGCACTGAAGCCATTTGGTGGTCCTGGGCTTTTTCCCCTTTAGTAGGAGACTTGATACTCATTTAATCTCTTTGTCATTGACAGATTTGTAAATGCCTAGAACATTTTCCCCCTCAAGTTTTATAATTAACATGTAGTTGTGTAATAACTGCTAGTGAATTTTTGTGTTTAGTTAATGCGGGTTTTAATAGCCCCCGTTCCAGATAGTTTCCTTTGGGTCTGAGTTCTTGCTGGGCATTTGGTTCTTCTGTCTTTATTTCTGACTGGTCAGTGGTGTTGGCCCAGCAGCTCCATCCTCCAGCGTTAGCCTCCCTGGCTGTGTGGACCAAAACCATGCACAGCCATACCTGGCTTAGAGCCTCTCACTGTTCTTTGTGCCATAGCTTCTATCCTTTCTAAGCTACGTTCCACCTTCCTGGAGTCTCAGGTTCCCCCAGACTCATCTGATTCCTTCTCACTTTTCTGACCCCCTGACCTTTGATCACAAACAGCGCCTCCTGTCCTAGCCCCACGTGTGCACTAACCCAGCTTGTATTTACCTGTCCTGTGACCAGTAATTAAGCAGAGTATTGATGCCACGCTCTTCCTAACCCCAAGGAGCCACACTGTGGCTTCTTAGGACATTCCCTTGTCTACATTGTTTCTGGTCTAACTATAAATACTGTTTCTACTAGATTGATAAAGAATTGGCTAGTGGTGAATACTTTTTGAAGGCGAATCAGAAGAAGCGGCAGAAAATGGAAGCAATAAAGGTAAGGGTTTTTCAGATCTCACATCAACTGCACCATTTGCTGTCAGTTGTGCTTTACTGAGGCGTTTCTCACTGATGTAGGCCAAGCAAGCAGAAGCTCTTACAAAGAGGCAGGAAGAACGAAACAAAGCCTTTATCCCACCTAAGGAAAAGCCAGCGGTGAAGCCAAAGGAAGGTAAGGTGCCTGTGGTGTACGACAGCCAACCCCAGAGCGCAGCCTCTAGAAACAGCCGGCCTCCTCAGCGTGCTACTTTGAGGCACAAGTGATCACCACGGATTGTTTAATCTAGGCGAGGCTGCCCTGAGCTGGGGTTAGAGTTCTTACTGGGGAAGATGTGACTCCAGAGCCCTGAGTCATCTCTGTGAAGACATGCAAACACTGTTGTCATGCTTTAGAGGCCTTCCCCAACTCTGGTTTAGAAAGTTCTTTTCTCATCATCTTAAAGTCTTAATAAGATGTCAAGAGGGAAAACCTCAGGTCATCCCTTAACCACATCTGGCCTCATTCTGATCTGTCCTCCATTTTCTTTGACTCTGGTAGCACTTGTCGGAGTAACCTTCCAAAGCCAACCTTAGCACGAGGGGGGAAAACACACTTTAAGCACTTTAAGTAGCTGTGTAAAAATCAATGATTAAAGATGTGGCTGCCCGTAGAGTATATAGAGAGTCACACTACAGTTTTTATTAACAAAATTATGTAACATACTGCTAGTTTAATTTGATAAGCCTTGTTAAAGTTACTGAAGGGACCTCTCTATACTTATTTTTCATGAAATATAATTTTGAAATACTTTGTGTGCAGTGTGTAAAGAGTAGGGTTGACTGTAACTGAATTCACCATACTGTCTGTCATGGTGTTTCATCTGTGTGCCGGTTCTCTCGGCTCGAGGGACCAGCTGTCCTTAGCCGGCTCTGTTTCATAGATGACCTCTTAAAACTATAATCTGAAATTTGCATCTATTTTAAACTTCCGCAGCTTCTACTGAAACTAAGATTGACGTGGCTGCTATCAAGGAAAAGGTTAAGAAAGCTAAGGCGAAGAAACTGGGCGCCCTTACAGCGGAGGAGGTAAAGCTCAAAATGGAGGCCGACGAGAAGAAGCAGAAGAGGAGAAAGTAACAGTGGAAGAAGGCCGGACTTTCTAAGGGGTTTCCTTTTGTAAAGGATTTTGAGATGCGAAGGCTTTAGCCGAGTCAAACTCAGAAAATCATGACCAGTTTTCTTCTGGTCATGGATGTATGTTTTGTAAATGTGTAGGTGGTAGATACCTATGTGTACATTGTGCCCAACCAGTCCCAGGCAGGTTTTGCCTAGATGCTTTAGGAATACCTGTTATTTTAAATTATATAGAGTTTTGGAATGAAACTATTCAAATCCAATGTTTGTTGCCATTGGCTGGTCTTTATAATACTCAGAACATTTGGTTTTGAGGAAAATATGTGCTCAATTTCCATTCGATTTCTTTTGCCATTTTGCTCCAGGATTAAATCAACAAAAAACCCATAAACAGAAAATCCAAGGTCTCTAAATTAAATTTCTGTCATTCTCTTCTGACTGAGGAAATGATATCAGAAAAATGTAATGGGTATCTACCCTGATGTAAGCACATGCCGACCTGGTCCCCGTCCCCACTGAGGCCAGAACAGGGCCTAGAGTCGACTGGGACGAGTGGTGTAGGAGGAAGGGAGACACAGTGTGGGGAACAGTGTGGGACTGGAAACCAGGCACTGGGCTTTGCAAGAGCAGCAAGTGTTCCTGAGGGCAGGGCAGTTGGACTTAGAATGATCAAAATGAGTGTTACAGATCTGGGAGGCTCAGATTTCCTGGGATTACGCTACTTGGTGAAAACCCAGCTGCAGCAGCCTGGTCAGTCTGCATTCATAATGCCGAAAGATGAGTTAACGCTCTAGACTTAGGAAACTAAGAAGTGCTGAAGATTTTATTGAAACGTTTTTTAAATAGCCACATATGAATAAGTTGTCCCCCCAACCATGGCATTAGTCCAAAATAACTAAGTTAGGATATTTGTGCTTTACCCAAATGGTAATTATAACAGACAGTAATAGAAGAACCGACTTAGTAATGAGAAAGAGAGACGTGTATCTGTTTCGTAGATATATAGGCCAGTCTGGATAGTCAACAGAGTAGTAACCTGTGAAACAAACAAGAATGCACTCAGTTTCTCATGATGTGCTAACCGAGCCCGGGAGAACAGCTTAAGGTTTGTATACATACGTGAGACCTGATCTCGTCGTGGGTTAACTGTAAAACAGAATTAAGGAAAAGTTAGGATTAGGGGAAGCTATGTTTCTAATTCTTTACAACCATGAACTTGATTTGGCTTTAAGTACAATGATTTTTTAAAGATCAGTCCATTTTTTGCTGCTGTGACAGTATGATATTTTTTCAGTCTTTTTATATGAACTTGATATGTGAATTTTTGTACAAAAGAAATACTACCAGAATGAATGGAAAGACATTTGATATGCCACAACTACCAGATGAATCTAATTTTGAGCTATGGTTGAAACTAAAAATTAAAATATGATTTGTTTTAAATAATGCAATTAAAGTATTTCTTTTAATTAAGTAATTTGTTTATAATGAATGAGGTAGCAGTTTGTCATCCAACCCAGTAGGACACCAAAGTCTCAGCAGGGCATCCGGCTTATCCAAAGTCATAACTCCTTCTCAGCCCCCATCCCAGCCCTGCTGCTGTGAGTCAGTCTGTCCCAGATGTGGCCACGAAGACCCCTGGGATTGGGGTAGCGGCAGCAGCTTTCCGTTCCCTTCACACTGTGCAAAAATAGACGGCTGAAAGGGCGATCTGTTAAACTCAGCTTCTTGATTGGTTTGTTACAGCTTTCTAGAAATTAGCCACTGAATGACAGTTTCCAGTTCTCCACAGTGTCTGCCACAGAGGTCCCTTGCAGGCCCAGCATGGCCTAGTCCGCTTTACCTACCAGTCTGAAGAGATACAAGGCCCCAGGTCGGTAGCATCATCCTCCAAACCTCTGTGTGTACATCCTTCCTTTACGCCTAGTATGTTGAGCTGGTTTCTGGCTCTTACCAAGGCCAACTCAAAACACATGCTTATACCTCAGTTCTATGGAAAGTTATTATTATGTTACTTACTGCAGAGATTGTTCAGACACTTGTCATCTTTTGGGCAGTTACTGCAAGTGGCTCCTTGCTTATATGGCTGTGTTGGGTAATTTCCTCTGTAAAGCAGAAGACCGTTAGTAGAGGGGCCCGACACAGTTGCACTTTACTCCAAGTGTCTCACCCAATCCAAATGATGAGAAGGATGAAGACTCGGGAGCCTGATAAAATGCCTACTAGAGGTGGAAGCCAGTGAAGGTTGCTGGTACTTGGAGGGTTCATGTCGTGTGAACCCTGTGTCTATGAACTTTGTATAATTTATACTGTCACATGTATGAAGACTCTTGAGAAGGAATTATTTTTGTTTCTGTTTAGCAGATAAGGAAACTGAAGATCTTAGAGATTAACAATTTGCCAAAGATGTCAGTTTATATGTATGAACCAGGAAAAAAAAACATCTAGAAATGTCTTATGTTGGGCTCTTTCTACTTAACCCATAGCATATATGATTACTTCTATCCAAACACTGCCTATCCTAGAAAAGCTATTACACATTGTATGTATTTTCTGTGTACCAGGCCATCATAGGTTTTTATTAGATACACCATTCAGCTTGGGTAATGACCTCCAAAAGAAAAAAGAAAATTAGAATAAGTTTATTTGTATATAAATGTGATAGTAACTGATAAACTAATGAGATATCTAAGGGACAGAGAGAGCTCTAACATGTTTAGACTTTTTTCTGTGCGTATGCTGAGGATAACTTATCAATTTTTGCAGCATTGGAGATTGAATTTAAAGTTTCATCCATGCCAGGCAATGTTCTATCAATGTACCACATTCCCTAGCCCCAACCCCCAAAAAGCTAATTTCTGAAGCAACTTACCACAAAACCAAATGAGATTAGAAGATACAGACATATATGTATATAATATATGCATGCAGGCCTGGGAATGAAATACAGTTATAGTGTCTTTCATTGTTAAAAAGCACAACACTCCGTAAGCAGCCTAAGTTGTAGAATGGTTATGATTAAATCATTATTCTTTTTTAATTGTGCATTCCAAACTAAAAGGGGAAATGTCACTTAAAATTGCTAGATTTGGAGAAAACATAAAACTAGGAAGATCTGGATTCGTTTGGGTGGGTATGCTTAAGAAAAAGACGTTACCATATTCTGCCTAAGCAAGCAGATTATTTTTGAGTTTGTTGTAGAAACCTGGGGGATAAGTGGTTTGGGAGCCTGGGAAAGAGGCAAGACACAGAGTGTGAGCAAAGGCCCCAGGGGACGGCCTAAGTGGCAGTGCCCGAAGGACACTGGGCTATACTTAGGTTCAAAGCTTACAGCCTTCTGTTCTGTGAACCCTGGAGTCGTATGTTAGAACAGACGTTTATAGTGTTCCCTCCAGACGCTAAAGAGCATACGTCTCAAGTAGCTTGTGGTACTTTCTCTAAAACTGACCACATATTAGGACACAAGCAACTCTCAAGAAACAGGAAATATTGAAATAACATTCACCCTGTACAAAAGGAATGAAGATATTAAGAAATAAACCAACACATAAAACACGTAGGATGTCCCCACACAGAACGATTCAGCATCATCTACCGTTGTTTTTATGATTACCGGAACCTAAACAGTTTCTGTCTGAAAAATTCAACTGTCAACTCAGCAATTCTACCTTAGTTCTTTGTTTTGAAGTGTGCAAAAGTTTGCTCTGATTTTAACAAAACAAACAAGTTAATATCAATTCTCTTTCCTTGTATTATGAGTATATCAATTTACATCCCGGGCAAGCATTTTAATCTTGCTACTGTTAAAGATAAATGCTCTTATAATGTTTCAAAGCATGTATGTGTGTGTGCATAAACACACCCATGTGGTATGAATGCAGTGCGTCTGGGCAGGAGATTTAGAGGCCTTGAGCTTTGTTTTTTTTTTCTTTATACTTTTTCTAGATTTTCTGTATTACAGATGAATACCTATATTAATGTATTTTTAGAATTCAGGCACTTACGCTGGTCCATAGTCGCATATAAAATTTGCTCCTTTAGGGCAAAATTGCACTGCACAGCCAAGCTTGTAACTGTCTGCCCAAACAACCTGAAAGTACAAGAAGATTTCTTAGCATAGGAATGATTAAATGAGCCCTTGATGATGACCAAGCTTTCATGGTTGTGTTAAGGACTATCTAGTTAGTTGCATAAGAGTCTACTGAGGACATTTTAAGCATTCAGAACTCAGCTGGAAACAAGTCCTGAGTGTGCACAGGGTGCATGTGTAAAACAACATACATGACAAGATGATACTGGAAAGCTGTCCCAGGGTCCCTGCAGCTATCACTGCGAGCCCGGAAACGAGTCACGAAGAGGTGAAAATGAAAACTAGGAACAGCCTGACTTGGACAGTCAGGCTGGGTGAAATCTTCCAGAGCCTGATCCTGAGGTTTAATTCTCTTACACATTTCAGCACAGTCAAACTGGGGGCAACGTCTCCACGTGATCGTTCTTATAACAGCTTCAGGACGGCTGCATCAAATTCCCTTACAAAGTAGCAAAGCACCTGCGACCTTTACAATGAGTTCTGTTGCCTGATAAACAGTGTTTGGGGCTAGGGCCTAGAGCAGAGGAAGGATGTGCTCTGTTGATGGAAGACACCGAGGTACATGGGCCTCTCATAAGAATGAGTTCTATTCACTAAAGCCCGAGATCCGCCCAGACCGTTCTCAGGATTTGAGGGAAATCCAGGTGGAGCCGGGCTCCTAACAGAATAGCAAATGGTCACTGGATTGTTTGCCCACGCTGACGCCAGCTTTCCAAGTGACTGGACATCATCCTTCCTTCCACTGAAGAGAGCAAACCCATGTGCTCAGCAGGCCTGTTTTTCTCCAGTGCTTACCCTAAGCAGTGCTTCCTACAGAAAGCTGCTACAATGAAATAAATAAAGCAGGGGAACCTTGAAGAAGTGTCTGAAGGGAAGAAGTGGCTGACCCAAAGGGTGTTGAGGGAGGACATCTCTGAAATGACCTTTGAACCACAAGATGTAAGTGATAAGGATATAGACAAAAAAAAAAAAAACAAAAAAACAAAAAAACAAAAACCAGAAGACTTGGACAATGGACACCAACCATTCTTAGGGATAAAGGCCGCTGGAGTAAAAGCTGTTTGGCATGTTAGAGTGGCAGAAAGACAGCAAATGGAGGCACAATCTGCATGGGGGACAGTCACAGACAATGAGATCAAAGGGAGCAGACTGAAGGAATTCTGGTAGGTAAGAGATATATATATTGAGTCCACTTGGCCTGAGAAGACCAGGGGAAGAGGAGGCAATTCCGGAGGTTTATTGTAGCAGTATAGGAATGAGCACATGGTAACTCACTCTTGGGTGATAGCATTCCTGGAAGCTGATGATGGAGTTCATGACTCCTTCATTGGATTTTATTCTGAGTGTGGGGGAGCATTTGGGCTTGGGAACCAGGTACGATTTTTTGTACAGAAAACCAGGGACCAAGCAAGGTGAGTAGGAACCTGGGCAGAGAGTTCTGCTCAAAGCATGTTCATTTTGAGCTGCGTATTATATATCCCAGTAAAGACTAGGTCCTAGGCTTAACTACCTGTAGTTACAAGGATTGGGATAACAGAGATACAGATCTTGAAGTCACGAGGTTGAATACAACCATATAGGCAGAGGTAATAGAAAAAGGCCAGGGGAGCTTTTTATGTTTCACACCTTTTGCACCTGTTGGGGACAAGTGATGACATAAAGGTGCTGCTATGTCCCTGAGGGCAGGCAGGTGGAAATGTTGGTATATTAGTTGTTAGTGTGACAGAATTTCAGTGGAAAGGCATGTTCTGGGTCCTGAATGGTCAGTTCACATTGCCTTTGGGTCTGTGATGAGGATCTTGGAAACTCGTCACACCTTGTGGTGGCCAGGAAACCAAAGACAGAGAAAAGGGGATAAATCCCCAACATCCCTTTCAAGTGAGCACCCCCATGACCTATCTTACCTTCCTTTGTGTAGACCCCACCACCTAAGGAAACAGTTCCCTACTTTCCAACATGCTCCAGACCTTTAAGCGACCTTGCAAATAGTTTTCAAAGTTAGGCTTAGCTGGTTATGGTGTATTACATCTGTAATCTCAGCATGCCAGAAGATGAGACAGGAAGCTCACTGTGAGTTCAAGGCCTGCTTGGGTCACACAGTGAATCTGAGGCCAGCCCGGGCCATCCAGTTCGTCCCATTGTCAACTGTTCTTATTAGTCAAAGAAGCAAAGCCAGGGTCACAGGGTCAGGGGGAATATGGACTCAGATTGTGTAACTAGTCCATATATGGAACTTGCCTACCAGCAAATTTTTCATTAAACAAAAATGAAAATCTTGCAGGTCTGTCTCCAGTAAACATGAAGCTAAAATGTTGAATTAGTATGTCAATTCTATACTATTCTCATAGAGATTATCAATCTGGATTTATGCTCTGTATCTGTTTATCACTGGGCAACCTAAGTAAGCAACTTGATTTTCCAAAGAGGATAGTAAGAGGTTTCAATCCCTACTTTAGTTAACTTTCCAGTAGGAACGTGAAATGGCCTGACTAGTCTGAATCTCTCTGCCACCACTAAGGTCTCTGAGAGGGATAAAACAGGAACGTTAGACAAGGATAGGTCAGAAATCCTCTTCTAACATAAATTATTACAAAACTAGATTCCGGGGCTGCACTCTTTGTTAAGTGGCTACCGACAAAGTGTTGGTCCAGATTCCCTCACAGCTCACTCTGAGCATTAGCTTACATGACAATACAATCTCAGAAGTGTGGGGAAGGAGAACTAGGAACAGGGAAAGCAGGGTACAGCTGCGGGTGGTTTCTGACTCTCAGGAGAGCTCCCCCTGATTTTGGGAGACCTGTGTGCATGGCTAATTCAATTGAGAGAGACTGACAGAGGCCATCTGAGCAAAGATGACACAGATTGTCCAGCCAAGGGCTCACACCGTGCTCCATGCAGTAAGAGGTGCTCCATGCAGTAAGAGGTTTGGGAGTTGGTTCTTGAAAATGGACTTTGTCAAATGAAAAGAAAGACACTTCCCGATAGCCAGGTGAAGACGGTGTGCAAGGTATATGCAGGAGACTGTTGCTTTAATTGGAGTTTAGTAGCTGTGTGTGCTAAATACATAGCGGTCAGAAGACAATTCACTTTTTAACAGACTTGTTACCCAAATGAATATCCCTCATCCCAGGGAGCCAGAGCAGGAAGAATAAACTCAAGTTCATGTCAGACAGACTCGAGACAGCAGAAACTTCCCTCAATTTGTAAGTTCCTCCTTTCCATCTAGGGAACAAAAGGAAGGCTAATACTTGGGACATGAGAAAACTAATTTTCAGAGTCCTATCTGTCCCACAGATAGGAGATCAAATTAGTGGTCCTGACCTCTTCAGTAGACATGGTCTGTCTTTCCTGCAGAAGAGACGAGAATGTTCATGGATTCCCAAGTCTAGGAGACTTGACAGCCATTTAGTCAGTGAATATGGAATTTATCTTCCTGACCTGAAAGCCTCAATCACTTCTTACCACAAACATGTAAGGGAGGGTCTAACATCCATACATCAACAAACTCAGTTAAAGAGATTATGATTTTCTCTAAAGCTGCTTAACTAATAAGAAGACACTTCAAATTCAGTTATCAGCCATATTGCAAGACTTTAAGGAACATAATGTTATCTCATGTGAGTATCTTGTACTGTCTAGATTGATGGCCACTGCATATGATTTTATCCATGTAACTAATGTCTCCACATACATTTTTCTCTCATAATCTTACTAGCTCATTATATATTTGCTCAACACCATGTCCAGTTCTCTCCACCTTTAAACAGGCAGTTTCAAGAAGCTATAGGGGAGTACTTACCTGAGTGTAATGGCCACAGATGTCTGTACATTTCCTAGTGCTGAAGTCATAGTACTTAATTTCTTCATACCAGTCAGAGATGGCTGAAGATACTGAAAAGATGGATAGAGAGCCAAGCCAGATATTTTCTCCCAGGGCAGTGAAATTTGGGTGTATCCTCGAATGCAGCTGTGGGTTGTGTTTAAATTCACAAGATTTTGCCCATGCTTTTGCAATTTGGGCTAGTTTCGGATCCCAAGACTGCAAACAAAAAATAAACAATATAGGAAATAAATATATTACTCTAGAAAGAAATATCTTACTTAAAAAAGTAAGACTATTATTAACAAGCACAAGGCTGTTCGCCTACCTCGACTCAGATCTGGAGGCCCTGCTGGCTTACTACTTAAAGGCCAGGCTCCAGGTCCTTTGAGAGTAGGAGTCCCAGTGACAAATGAGGTAGATTCCAGAAGCGACATTCTGCTTACTAGTCTCTACCTGCTGACTTGGTTGAGAATACTATCATAGGTTTCTACTGCTCCAAAGACATACCATGAAGAAAATGCAAGTTGGGAAGGAAGGCATTTATTCAGCTCACTTCCATATCTCTGTTCAAAGAAGTCAGGACTGGAACTCAAACAGGAGAGAATCCTGGAGGCAGGCGCTGATGCAGATGCCATGGAGGCATGCTTTTTACTAGCTTGCCTCCCATGGCTTGCTCATAGAACAAGCCTGCTTTCTTATAGACCCAGGACCACCAGTCTAAGGATGGCAAATCGCTAGAACTCTTCCCCCATCGAAAATGCCTTGCAGCTGAATTCCATGGAGACATTTTCTCAACTGAGGCCCCTTCGCTGATGGCTCGTATATCTTGTGTTAAGACAAAAGCAGCCAGCACAATTAAGAAGTAATGAGAAGAGAGAATAAGAATAGGAGAGAAGCAGAAACATCTGCGTGTCTTGTCTTCAAGTGATACTGCCTTATAACCATAAGCTCTAAGAGATAAACAATGTGACACACGTAACAGGGCAAGTAAAATCATGTGATACATGGTAGCTTTTGTATGAAGGAATAGTACACTGTCCAAAAAAAAGAATAAACCAAAAAACTCCAGAATAATTTTGATAGTTCTCCAACAGTAAAATATGTAGGAAAACATCTTACCAAGGGGGTAAAAGATCTCTACAATGAAAACCAGGAAACACTGAAGACATGCTGGAGATAACACTGGATCATCAGTTCTCAACCCATGGAAGAGGGTTCTCATCTCTCTTCAAAAACATCCTCGCATTACAACTCAAAGCAGTCGAAAAATTACTTAGGATGTAACAACAAACATACTTTATGGTTGATGGTCATGCAGCACGATGAACTGTTCTAAAGGTCACGGCATTAGGTTGAGAACCACGACTGGAGAGGATGGGAAGGCTGTGCATGCCCATGGATTTGGGTAGGCATTTCCAAATGATAGTATCACTGAAAGATGTTTATAGATCTCACTACGCTCCTAAGGCTTTCTTCTTAAAGCTAGGAAAAAGAGCTGAAAATTTGAAGCACAAAAGACTTCATATGCCAAAGGACTTCTGATCAGAAATAGTGCTAAAGGGCTTGTCAATCTGGACTTCAAAAACAGAGTGCTGTCTAGAAAACAAACAAACAAACAGTGCTGGTCAAAATCAAGTGGTATTGGCATCAAAACAGACAAGGAGATTAATGCAAGAGGACACTAGACTGCTGGTGCTGGACAACCTGGATACGCACACACAGACGCACAAAACCAGGTTCTCACAGAGCAGAAGAAACGAGTCAGACCGTATCCCAAACCTTAATAGGAGGCCTGAATCTACCCCAGTCAAATGTCTCAATTTTACATCTTTTTTTTTTTTAATTTGTGTGTGGCTTTTATTTTTTTCTCTTTTGCCCAATTACTTTGGCTCATATTTAATAATATATGAAGTGCAGGTGATTAATTTTCTGAACATGGCTTCCATGGCTCAGGAAATACTTAAGTACTGACAAGTGAGACTGTGCTGATTAAAAATCAGAGGCACAGTGAACACCAGCATTACCCGAGGGCACAGCTTAAAGAATGGGAGAGAAATTGGACATGGTGATACAAGCCTTTAAACTCACTGAAGGTGGGGCTGTAGAGTCAGGCAAGGCAGGTCTCTGAGTTCCAGGTCAGCCTCATATTTTTTTTAACTCAAGAGAGAGAGAGAGAGAGAGAGAGAGAGAGAGAGAGAGAGAGAGAGAGAGAGAGAGAGAGAGAGAGAGAGAGAGAAGGAAGGAAAGGAAGAAAGGAAGGAAGATAGGAAGGATGGAAGATATGAAAGGAAGGAAGGAAAGATAGATAAAAGAAGAAAAAATGTGGAGTTGTAGAGTCAGGCAGATCTCTGAGTTTCAGGCCAGCCTCATTTTCTTTTTAACTCATCAAGTTGAAAGAAAGAAAGAAAGAAAGAAAGAAAGAAAGAAAGAAAGAAAGAAAGAAAGAAAGAAAGAAAGAAAGAAAGAAAGAAAGAAAGAAAGAAAGAAAGAAAGAAAGA
Organism: Apodemus sylvaticus; assembly: GCF_947179515.1. Classification (NCBI taxonomy): domain Eukaryota; kingdom Metazoa; phylum Chordata; class Mammalia; order Rodentia; family Muridae; genus Apodemus; species Apodemus sylvaticus. The sequence continues at coordinate 22,205,966 of NC_067491.1, read as the reverse complement.
AAGAAAGAAAGAAAGAAAGAAAGAAAGAAAGAAAGAAAGGAAAGAAAGAAAGGAAAGAAAGGAAAGAAAGGAAAGAAAGGAAAGGAAAGAAAGGAAAGATAAAAGAAAAGAAACAATAGAAAATATATTGCAGCTACTCATCCACGAGCAGATTAATACCTGAAATGTCTGAAGAGCTAAAAGCATTAAACCCTAAATGTGTGAGAAATGCAACAACCAACAGATGAGCAGAACACAGCCCTTCAGAGGTGTAGCTCAACATCCTCAGCCCTTAGGGAAATCTGACTATTAAGTCCACTGATATGAGGGTGGAGAAAAAGCCCTTATATGCTGCTGATAGGAATGTAAATTAGCTCAGTCACGGAGGAAATCAGAATCACCAAAAACTACAAACATTAGACTAGCGTGTGATTCAGCTACAACCTGTTTGGGCGTGTACCTACAGGGACGGAAGTCAGCACACGTTGGAGATAGATCCATGGTTTTTGTGGCACTACTCACAGCATCCAAGCTATGGATTACATCCAGTGGTTCCCAAATAGATGAAAGGGTAATGGTTTGTGTACAGATATGTTTATATAAACATACATTGAGTTATCAAGAACAAAATTGTGACATTTGCAGGAAAATGGATGGACTTGGAGATCATCACACTAAGTAACATAAAGCACACACAGGAGGGAAGGTACCATGTCCCCTTATAAGTGAAGTATAGAGGAAGACAACCGATGGACGACCACAGAAACAGAAGGGGAAAGGGATCAGAGGGCAAGGGCCTAGAGGACAATGGGATGGGTGTAACCTAAGCACACCGGGAATTATCCTAATGAAACACCATTATTTTACCCAGCATATAGTGAAAAAAACAAACCCTAAAGACACACAAAAAAGAAACCTCACAAACATTAACAGGAAAAACCACAACAGCAAAGAAGTCTGCTGCTCATGGCTGCGGAGAGGAAGTATGATTCAGACAGAACACTGAATCATGCCTGTGGCATTGCTCAAGACAGTCGGGGAGAGGCTACGGTATGCATGGTGGACTCTGATCGCAGGCTGAGGTTACTTACTGCACACATTCATTACAAGAAAAAAAACCCCACTCAGGGTTACCCAGAATTCACACCCAAATTAATGCAGGCGAGTTGCTTCTGATGGACATGTGCTGCAAGCCCTGCTCGTGAACTCACCATGTACAGCATATTCTGCGCTGTTGGCTTCACTTTTGACCGAAGCCGGTTGTGAACTTGAACACATTCTTTGATGAAGTCCTCGTTTGTTATATCTGGCAAAGTACTTGCTGTAAATGAAGAACTGGACACAGGCGAAGCCACCCAGATCATCACAGCAAGGATGACCTGCATGGTCCCTCCGGACCTGCTGGACCTGGGATCCAGAGCCTCGGGGTTCTGATAGAATGCTTGGTTCTCTCTGTGTGCAGACTGTCTCTGTGTTGGAGCTCCGATGGACCCAGGGATGTTTATGCTAGACAAGTGCTCTGCCTCTCAGCTCCATCTTCAGCATGCTGGGGTTTTTGTTTCTTTCTTCTTCTTTTTTTTTTTAAGGTCAGCTTTACAAAGCACAGCCTACTTCAGCTTGAGAAGCCTGAGAGAAGAATGACGTCATGAAACTTACACCGGATTTCTCCATATATGGCTTGCAGCTCTTGTTCTCTCTCTCTCTCTCTCTCTCTCTCTCTCTCTCTCTCTCTCTCTCTCTCTCTCTCTCTCCTCCCTCCCTCCCTCCCTCCCTCCCTCTCTCCCTCCTCTCCTCTCTTCCTCTCTCTCCTCCCCTCCTCTCCCCTCTCCTCCCCTCCTCTCCTCTCTTCACCTCCCCCTCCTCTCCTCTCCCCTCCCCTCTCCTTCCTCTCCCCTCCTCTTTCTCTCTGTCTCTGTCTCTGTCTCTCTCTCTTTCTGTCTTATGGCAAATAACAAAGAATACTTTATTGAGACTTGAATACAGAAATTGATTTTCTTGTCATGATTTATAAAACCAAACAAGGTGTGCAAACCAACATGGTTTTTATTTTATAGTTTCAGAGAAAGTGAGGCTCTTCACTGTAATTGCACTGAGGAGAATTTCTTTTCTTTTCTTTTCTTTTCTTTTTTTTTCTATATTGAAAGGACAACATAAACCCCACTTGTAAGAACCAGGCCTGATTTAGAAAAGAAAGCCATAAGGCCCAGCTCCTGGAATAGATCATAAAATCCAGAAACAAGGTCATAAAACCCCCTCCCAGAGAACAGCCAGGGGATAATCACGAAAATGGGGAAATATCTTATCTCAGAATGAGCCGTCTGGGCTGGGCGGCCTTATCTCAGCTTATGGTTAAACATTCCCAACATAGGAATGCAGACAGCTAACCCACTGCGACCCTTTAGCACACAGGAATGAAAATTTAGATTACCTAATCCGTCTGGAGAGTTTCCCTGGTTCCCAATAAGAAGGCTGTGTGCCTTTGTCTAGGGTCACCATTTCAAAAGGTTTGGGCGTGTACCTACAGGGACGGAAGTCAGCACACGTTGGAGATAGCAGCATAGCCATGGTTTTTGTGGCACTACTCACCACATCCAAGCTATGGATTACATCCAGTAGTTCCCAAATAGAAACCCACCTACTGGTTGTTTCTGCAGCATAAATACTCTTTGTCTTTGCACACTATCTGAGGCTGTGGTCTTCCTTCATTCGGTTTTCAGATCCTTACAATTTGTTTGTTTACATCCCAAATACGGTCCCTCCTCCCAGTCCCCTCTCACTGAGACCCTCCCCCATCCACCTTCCCCTTCTCTGAGAGGGTGAGGTCCCCCGGGCATCCTCACCTCCCAGCATCAAGTCTTTGCCAGATTAGGCACATCCTCTCCCACTGAGGCCAGACAAGTCAGCCCTGTTGGGGAATGGATCCCACAGTCAGGCTACAGTTTCAGGGAGAGCCTCTGCTCCAGTGGTTGGGGTCCTACATAGAGACTATGCTTATCTGCTTAGGAGGGGAAGCAGAAGAGGGCCAGGGGCCTTGGTCTAGACACTGTGTGTTCTTTGCAGTCTCCGAGAGTTTCCCTGGTTAGGTCCAGATTAGGTGACTTTGTTGGCCCTCCCCTTGGGGATCCCATCCCCTTCAATCTTCATTCAACTCTTCCATAAAAGTCCCCTACCTTCATCCAATGTGTGGCTGTGGGTATCTGTGTCTGTTTTAGTCATCTGCTGGGTGGATCCTCACAGAGGACTGCTATGCTAGGCTCCTTTCTACAAGCATATCACAGTATCAATAATAATTTAGGGATTGGTGCTTGCTCATGGGTTGGGTTTCAAGTTGGATTGATTATTGGTTGGCCATTCCTTCAGTCTCTGCTCCACCTTTGTCCCTGCATTTCTTTTAGACAGGACAAATTTTGGGTCAAAAGTTTTGTGGGTAGGTTGATGTCCTTGTCCCTTCACTAGGGGTCCTGAGGGCTAATATCCAAATTATATAAAGAACTCAAGAAGTTAGACTCCAGCAAACCAAATAACCCAATTAAAAGTGGGGTACAGAGCTAAACAGAGAATTCTCAACACAGGAAACTCAATGGCTGAAAAGCACTTAAAGGAATGCCTCAGCATCCTTAGTTATGAGAGAAATGCAAATCAAAACAATCCTGAGATTCCCACCTTACACAAACTAGAATGTTAAGATCAAAAACTCAAGGGACAGCACATGCTGGTGAGGACTGGAGCAGGGGAACACTATTCCACTGCTGGTGGGAGTGCAAACTTGTACAACCATTCTGGAAATCAATTTGTTGTTTTCTCAGAAATAGTTCTACCTGAAGACCCAGCTATACTGTTCCTGGGCATACACCCAAAAGATGTTCCCCCACACCACCAGGACACATGTTCCACTATGTTCATAGCAGATTTCTTCTTAATAGCCAGAAACTGGAACCCAGATGTCCCTAAACCAAAGAATGGATACAGAGAATGTGGTTCATTTACACAGTGAAATACTATTCAGCTATTAAAAATACAGACATCATGAATTTTGCAGGCATATGGATGGAACTAGAAAATATCGTCCTGAGTGGAGGAAATTCAGACCCAAAAAGACATAAATGGTATGTTCTCACTGAAAAGTGGATATTAGCCATTAAGCACAACATACTTGCGATATATCCAAAGACCCAAAGAAGCTAAACAAGGGAGGCAGGCCCAAGGGAGGATGCTTGAATCACACTTAGGAGGTAAAACAAAATAGTCATAGAAAGCAGAGGGAGGGAGGGAAGTGGGTGGGAAACTAGCAGGGAGTGGGAGTAGGGGGGTGGGGGGTAGGGGAGTGGGGGGGTAGGGGGTGGGGGCTGGGGGGGAGGGGGAGGGAAGGGGGACAGGTGTGGGGAGAGACAGAAGAGAGACCCAGAGGGCCAGGAGGATGAATAGAAGTCTACACCTGCCCACGGTAGGGGTGCGGAGAATCTTTAGGAAGTTCCAGACTTGGGATGGGGGAGGGTCCCAGGGGTCAATGCTGGTGACCTTAGCCAAGATGCCTAACAGTGAGGACATGGAACCTGAAGAGGCTCATTTTGTCTTAACTCAGTCTCATCAGTGCCTCTTGGTGACAGGGCATGTACAAAACACAGATCCCTGTTTGATGACATTGGGCTTTGAGTTGGGAGGGATCTTTAGAAATAGTCCTGTATTAGCCAGGATTCTCTAAGAAACAAACATGACAGGATATCTGTATCAAGAGGGGTTTAACAAACTGGCTCTCAGGAGTGGTTTGAGAGGTCAACCACTGTTGTCTCATAACAGCAAGGCTGAGAATCTGCTACTTGTTCTGTCGGACTGGAGACCTGAAGAATTCCTGAAGAGCTGCTGAAGAGAGCAGTTTATATTGGAATCCTGAAGAAGCTGAGTCTGCCACCAACCACTGCATCCAGGTAGAAGAACTTACCAGCAAGAGCCAGAGCAAGCAGGCAAAAAAAGAAAAAGAAAAAGAAAAAAAAGAAAAAGAAAAAGAAAAAAAAAGAAAAGAAAAGAAAGAAAGAAGCAAAGAAACAAAGAAACAAAGAAAGAAACAAAGAAAGAAAAAGCAACCTTCTTTTAGGTCCTTTCCTGTGGGATGCCACCAGAAGGTAGGGCTCAGATTTCGGGGTGGGTCATCCTACTTGAAATGATCTGTTTAAGAAAATCCCTCAAGGGATTCCAGTTGTAGTCAACTAGACAACCAACTTTACCATCACAACTCTCCACTAAAGACTTGCAAATGTTTTTGGAAAGTCTTCAGTTGGACTCCAGGGTGCAAACTGTGTACAGTAAATAATCCGCCCTATCAGAGGGTGTCTGAATGAGAGCCCTACCCAGACTACTTTCCTATGTAGATTTAGGGGTAAAGTTGAAGTAACAACTTGTACATACTCAATAATCATCAACTCAAACTATCAGGATATTTACTAATAAACTTGCCAGAATCACCACTCTATGCATTGGGACCACCGAATGCATTAAGTAAAATAAAAAGTTTCTAGAACATGGACGGGAATATAAAAAGATTATCTGAAAATAAACAGTTATTAACAGACCAATGACTAATGACCAGAACAGCTGCATATCTATAGTGGACAAAGGAAGGTGATGTTCAGGGCAGGATAACTTACAGCAGTGGTACAAGATTTCATGATGTTCAGAATAGCATACAGCTTAAAGCTGATACATTGTTTAATTCTAGAATTTTCTATGTGATACTTTCAGCCAGAGGTTGACCATGAGTAACTGAAGCGACAGGAAGTAGAGCCATGAGTAAGAGGGGGCAGGTCGTGTGGTTAATGTGGTGACTTTATGTAGAATTCACAGGGGGAAGTGAAGCGCGCACAGGCATGCCGGGTGAAGGGTGAAGGAGGGCGGGGAGAGAGCAAGGGGGGAGGGGTGGGGGAGGGGAGGGGAGAGAGCAAGGGGGGGAGGGGTGGAGGAGCAGCAAGAAGGAAGCAGATGGGAGGACCAGCAGTTTCAGTTTAATTTCTGTGACTAGCTAGCAGCTAGCTATGAGACCTTGAACAGCTTAGCATACCCTCTTAAGTTCTCAGACACCTATTAAATGAGGCTAATCGGGTTGTTTCTGTTTCCGTGATCACAGAGGTTTGGGAGGATCAAATAAACCTTAATTCAATGCATTAAACTCCTACTGTGTATATTAGGTTTAATATATATATTAAAGATATGTATATAATATATATAAATATATAATATATTTAATTCTATATATTATGCATTATACATTATACATATATTTTCTTATATATACTAATATATATAAATATATACTTACTTTCTTATATATTTTATTATATGTAACAAATAATATATTACATATATAATACATCATAATATAGTCATATAAAATATAATATATATTAGCACAATATATTAGAATGTATTATTATATAATAATAAATTAATATGTGATATATTGGGTTAAGGTTTGATATTAAAATATATAATATATTAATTATGTATATATAATTTATATAAACCTAAAAGCAATCAAGGGTCTAACCCTTAAAGGAGCTGTGAGACAGCAGCGTAAGAGTGGTTACAACACAGCTGTTGGCCTGAATGATGTGCACATAAAGGTGTGGTGCCTTAGGAGAGGACACACAGCGAGCGCAGAGGAAACATTCTACATCTGGGACAGCCGTCTCCCACCTTCCTAATGCTGTGTCCCTTTAATACAGTTAAGCTCATGCTGTGGTGATGCCTAACCATAAAATTATTTTCACTGATAACTATAATTTTGCTACTGTTATGAATCATAATGTAAATAATTTTTTGGAGACAAAGGTTTGCCAGAAGAGTTGTGACCCACAGGTTGAGGATCACTGATCTAGTCGGAAAGTTTTTTGCTGAGACCAAACTCAAATTAGGTGAGGATTAAGTAAAAATCTAGGAACCTTAAGGCAGTCTTGTTATTGGTACATAAGCAAATGGCCGTGTTAGACACTCAAGGTTAATCTCAAATTCTGTCTAGGATGCTGCTTCTAGTAGCATTGCTTTCTAGCATAATCAATAGACTAAGTGCTTTCTTGGCTGACTCTCAAGCAACGTTAGAATCGATGTTGTAAGTAATAGTCACCAGTGAGGAGGTTCGCAGGCCTGGGTCTGCTTTCCACCTCCTGGGTCTGTTAGTTATGCTAGCTGGATGTTGGACAGAGAACAAGAAACAAACTCCACCGGGGAGCAAAGTGGGTGTGTTCGTGGTTGCTTGAGCACCCAGTTACACCACGCAACGCCAAGAGTGAACGTTATTGTCCGGAAAGGTGCCCTAGTTTTCTTTCTGTTGCTGTGATAAAACATGGAGCAAAACAAGTTTGACAAGGAAAGGGCTTATTTGGTTTATCATTTCACACCACACCCAATCAGTGAGGGAAGCCAGTCAGGACTAAAGCAAGAGTCCCCTTCCCCTCCCCCTCCTCTCTCCCTCCCCTCTTCTCCTCTCCTCTCCCCTCCCCCTCCCCCTCCTCTCACTCCTCTCCCATCCCCTTCCTCTCCCCCTCCCCGTCCTTTCCTGGCCCCTCTCCTTTCCCCTCCCCCTCCTCTCCCCTCCCCCCACTCCCCCTCCTCTCCCCTCTCCTCCCCTTCCTCTCCCCCTCCCATTCCTCTCCCCCTCCCCCTCCTCTTCCCTCCTCTCCCCTCCCCCTCCTCTCCCTTGCTCTCCCTTTCCCCTCCTCTCCCCTCCCCCCTCTCCTTCTCCTCTCCTCTCTCCCTCCCCCTCCCCTTCCTCTTCCCCTTCCCTTCCCCTCCACTCCCCCTCCCCCTTTTCTCCCCCTCCTCTCTCCCTCCCCCTTCTCTTCCCTCCCCTCCCCCTCCTCTCCTTCTCCTCTCCCCCTCCCCCTCCCCTTCCTCTTCCCCTTCCCTTCCCCTCCACTCCCCCTCCCCCCTCTCCCCCTCCGCTCTCCCTTCCCCTCCTCTCCCCCTCCCCCGGCCCCCCCTCCAAAGCAGGAACTGAAGCCAAGTCTAAAGGCACTGGTCACTGCATAGCTTACTTTCTTAGAGCACCCAGGATCTCCAGCCCAGGGGCGGCGCTGCCCACAGCCGGCTGGACCTTCCCATGTCGATCATGAATCACAGATACGCCTCCTCCGCAGACTTCCCTACAGGTCAACCTGAGGAAAGCACCTCTTAGGGTTCCCCGGGTGACTCTCGAGAACGTGTCAAGCAGGCAACCTCAGACCCGAGCCCCACCTCCTCTGCTCACCCTGCATCTCTGCAGTGAAGCACGAGGGAGGCGGCTTACCACCGAACAGCGGAAATGAACTCTGCTCAGCTCTTCTTGGCAAGTTTACACCTGTCAGAGGAACTCCCCCCCCCCCCCTTGCCTTCAGGATTTGCCACAGCGCCACTTTAGCAAAGTCTTCTTCTGCTTCTCTGTAATTTTCTTTTTCTTTGACAGTGGAGCTACAGTACCTTTTATAGTAAGACAACAAACCCTTTTAGAGAGTCATATGTACATTAACACACAGATAGAGCATGATAAACCTGTCCGCAGATGAAGGATAGCAGGACTCCCTGTACTATCAGGACATGAGAGGGCAGAGGAAAACCAGCCCAGGATCCTGCACACTCTTAGCCTCTCCGACTCTGGGTGTCTCCACCCCTTTGGAGTCCAAATGACCCTTTCATAGGGGTCACCTAAGACCATAGGAAATATCAAATATTTACATTGTGATTCATAACTGTAGCAAAATTACAGTTGTGAAGTAGCATCGAAATGATTTTATGGCCATCGCACCGTGAGGAACTGCCTTAAAGGTCACAGCGTTAGGGAGCTGGAGAGCTGCCCTGGAGACTATTTTTTTTCAGTTCCGACAATCACTCTGTCAGTCACGTGTTCTCGTTTTAAAAGGACTGTTTTAATTTGGGTAGCTCATCTTGTTTATAACCAGGAATTCTGGCTTTGGGTTTTTTTGTTGTTTTGTTTTGCTTTTTGGGTTTTGTTTGCTATCCGGTCTTATTCTGTAGCCTAGGCTAGCTTCTAGTTTGTGATCCTTGGGTCTCAGCCCCGAAAGTGCTGAGATTCCAAGTCTGAGCTACCACATCTGGCTTCTAACTGTTGTTCTGAGGCAGGGTCTTCCTATTTTGTAGCCCTGGTTGTCATAGAACTTGCTGGTTCTAGACCGGGCTGGTCTTGAACTCACAGAGCATCGCCTGTCTCACCAGTGCGGGGATTAAGGCCATGTGCTCCCAAGACAGACAAGCTTCTTTAACGTCGGCTTCCCCTTCGGTCATGGGTATATGTACACTTGAATACACATGTGTTTCAAAACATAAATAATAAATTGCGTGTTTGAAGGTTTCAGTGAGACCATAATTTTATGCATGTTGTACCATTTTTCATAATCATAATTTTGTGAAAATGCTATTGTTATTATAACTTTGTACTTTATGATCTGTATTTTGACAAGTGAATAGACCATGATTTGCATATTATTATAATATAAATATATACATATGAATATTCATATTTCTTTAAAATTTTTCATAAATAATGCTGTGGAAGTCTTCATATAAAGAGAATCCTGAAGCAATTATCTTTAGAACTTATACTAATTTATATTATCATTAGAATATGCCTGCCAGTCTGACTTTTTATCTTAATAGTAGACACTAAGAGACTAAAGATATGTCTGGGTTTTTTTTTTTTTTTCATATTGTTAGCTAACACTAGAGTGAGATAATAATGCTCGGCCCAGATGGATTTTATTTGGAAATATCAGTTAGCTCGATTTCAAATGCAATCAAGATACCTGAGGAGATACAGTTATCGCTAGCAGTGTTAACTCTATCTTAACTGTAAGATGTTCCCTCCATGTCTTCTGTTTCTTACGATAGGACGTTGATATATCAAGGTAGGAGAGATGAGACACCCTCTGAACTGTTGTAAGAGCGCTTTTGCTTAAACTGGTGTATGCAGGTCTAGCAAAGGGTCAAAGGTCAAGGCTTATTACAGAAGAGGGCTTAGAGCTTCCAGACTAGTGCAGTCAGAGTCTGGTCGACACTCACACCTTCCCCCTCCCTTCCTTCCTTTTGCACGCTAGATCTTACTAACTGATTCCTAACTTGAACTCATCTTGGGGTGAAGCTTTCCTACAGAGGGATCTGAACTGGAATCTCCACATTCACCCTAGGATTTGTGGTGCTATCTACCATGGAAAAAGAGCTCCCCACTCAACATTCCTAGTGCCAGGACCAACTTTGCTCACACAATAATGGCTTAGAAAATGATTTGGAAGGCAGTTATCAGCCAGGTTTTTCGCTGCAGTGACAAAATTCCCAGAAAAACACCTCAAGGAAGGAGAGATGGGTTTTCATTTAGGGTTTCAGGGCATGGTGGGGTCTAGCCTGGGGTAAGGCAGCACTGTTGAGTCCAGTGAGAACAGTGCTGCACACGCCACAGCAGCTGGAAGCAGAAAGCAAGAGGGGAAGGGCCAGGAGACAAAATGGATCTGTCCTGGACATGTCACTAAAGTCCTCCTTCCAACTGGGCCCCACCTCCAGCTTTTCATAAGCCCAATAATTTCTCATGAACTAATAAGTTTCTCAGAGCCTATCAACTGGCAATGACACCCCAAATGCATGAGTCCGTGGAAACAGCTTTCTTTTTCTTTCTTTCTTTCTTCCTTTCTTTCTTTCCTTCTTTCTTTCTTTCTTTGTCTTTCCTTCCTTTCTTTCTTTCTCTTTCTTTCTTTTCCTTTCTTTTCCTTTCTTTCTTTCTCTTTCTTTCTTTTCCTTTCTTTTCCTTCCTTCCTTCCTTTCTTTTTCTTTCTTTCTTTCTTTCTTTCTTTCTTTCTTTCTTTCTTTCTTTCTTTCTTTCTTTCTTTCTTTCTTTCTTCCTCCTCCTCCTCCTCCTCTTCCTCCTCCTTCTTCTTTTTTTTCGAGGCAGGGTTTCTCTGTGTAGCCCTGACTGTCCTGAAACTCACTCTGTAGACCAGGCTGGCCTCAAACTCAGAAATCCACCTGCTTCTGTCTTCCAGAGTACTGGGACTAAAGCCACCATGGCCTGGCTTAGCCCCTTTTTCAAATTATAATAATGCCGAGGCTGAACCCCAGGCACACCTAAACGCTCAAACATGGCTATAATTATTGCAAACACATATTTTACTTTACTGGTGGGTTTCAGACATTTTAAAACAGGTTCACATCCTGCTGGTACATTTGAAGCTGAAAGACGAGGAACTTGGTTTCTCAGAGCATCAGAGGTTTAATGATGTTTGAAGAGAAGCTGCCTGTGTGTGCTGTCTGGCTTCCCCAGCACAATCTACGGGGAGAGACCTGTGCCTCAGAAGTCACATTACCGGATTCTAGGTATCTGAGACTGCACAGATGGAATACTGTACAGGAAAAGCAGCTCTCTTGTGGAATGGCTGAGAACTGCTGTGAGGTTTCTATGGAAACACAACTTTCTCTTTGGCTCTCGAGACTGTTTAGCTACACGCTTGTGCCTTTTCAGCTCTTTGGATTTGACCCCAAGACCAAGGAAGACTAACATAACAGGCATATGATAGTCTATTCTGCTGGCTTAAAAAGGGCAGGTCATTGTGACCCAGGACCTTGTAATTTTTTTCATGACAGTACAGCATGGCATATTCTGTTAATTTTTACTTCTTTATAACCCTGGAATTCCATAGGTATGTTATATTTAAAAATTTGTTTATTTTATTTTATTGAGATATGTCTCATGTAGCTCAAGCTGGTCAATAGGTAGGAAGGATGACGTGGATCTCCTGATCTCCCTGCCTCCTCCTCCAAGGGCTGGCCGTTCAGGTGCACACCACACCTCACGATAGGTACGTATCTGATGAAGAGTCCACGGGCCAGCGTTGAAAAACTTACTCAAGTTCACACAGAAAAAGAAAAAACTGAAGCGAACTTGGGTTTCCTCTTTTCCTGGCAACAATGGCTTTCAGACCTTGGTAGCAACACAGTGACCAGTGACCCAGTGACCGACTGGTGGTTGTCCTTTGCTCTCCTCCAGAGCTTCGGGGACACGACCCTATAGGACAGCCACACTAAGTAGTGTTAACTGGACAAAACTAACCAGCACAATTTCCAAAAAACTGAAATTCTGATCTCTTCTAACGCAGAACTGCAGGTGCAATCGAGTTAAACAGGAGACCATTTGGGTTGCTTTGCCTAGTGTAACTGCTGTCCTTTGAAGGAGTCGGACAGAGCATCACATGAAAAGAGACCCAGGAGGCGGAGGCCATGCACAGATAGAGACAGAGAATGAGCTTTTTTATTAGAAGGCGAGTAGTTGCAGGGGCCTCCAAGAGTCAAGAAAGTATCTGCTCTGTGGCCTGGGAAGGAACACAGTCTGCCTAAGACCTGGATTGTAGGGTTCCAGCTTCCAGAAATGTAAATGGATTTATCTGTCAGTCATCATCTAGCTTGTTGTACTGTGGGCACAGTATATTTCTAGTAACTAAATCCTATGCCTAATCCCTATTTGCAGGGGGAAGGCATTCCTTCCTTGTGTCGGAACAGAGAGGGTGATAACAGCACAGGATCTACTTAGAGAAGAGATTTTCTTGGGTTCCACTCAGGGAGGTTTCAAAAATAAGCATTCCTATATCTCTGTGGCAGAATCAGACCAGGCATGGTACAGAGATCATTCACAGCTCAGGGTTTCATGAGGAGAAATGGTTTCATTTATTTGCAAAAATAGCTTTTTTGCTCTTATGTTGCATAACCTGACAGAGTAGATCACGTTAAAAATGAAATTATAGTCTATTATAAATATATAAAATTTCAGTTTTTAAGTATTAAAATAGGAGAAGAATGGTTATGCAAAGGCCACTTTGATGGTAACATATTGTTGTCATTAAACATAACTCATAAAGATTATAAAGTTCTTAAGATACAGTCCAGGCTAAAATGTGAGGATGCATCATGCCACGGGTGGAGGAGCTCAGGATGTGAAGAAACAAACCACCAAGACCAACAAAAGAAAAGAGGTTTCAGGCAGAGAAAAAAGCTGAGTCTATATCATAGGGCTATAGAGCGTTTTCCCTTCACCAAGGACCGCCATCTAAGGTCTTGAGGACAGACCAAAGCATGTATCCACCAAAGTTCACGCCGATGCGTTTATTGGGTTTCCTAATACAGCATAGGTGAGGGGTGACTCACTAGAGTGTAGGCTCTCTCCCCCAAATGCCACACCAGAACTCTTTATCAAGTAGGGATGACTTTCTTATAGCTGCATAGATGGAGCCCCACCCCACCCCACGTCCCTGGCTCCCATATACTCTAGCCCCTTCCAGAGTCCTTGTACAGTTGTTGAGAGCTTTTGGTGCCGCGTCTAGGAATTTGGCATTTGTCTCTGGGCTCGGACAAGGAAGAAGGCTCAGATAAGAATATTAAGAAACAGTGACCATGGGCTTTGTTAACTACTTTATTACCTCGTGTGATCCTTTTGTTTTCTACTTCCCTTGATTACTTTGTCTTTGCTCTAAGAACCGACCATATTTTTTTTTGATGTACCTAGAATGATATAAAAGCAGGTTGGAAATAAACCTGCCTTAGCCTCAGCACTGGCTGGAGTCTTGTTATAATGACATTAAGGTCCATTGATCCCTAGAACTGTCAATTTATCAACCAAGTTGAAAATGACAGACAACCCTGGCCACCTCTGCAGGGGAGTAGCTAGGAAGGTTCTCATCCCGAGAGACCTTCCTTAGCAGCAGGTGCTGTAGGAATTACCTTAACCCATTGGTCACCTGTTGCACTCTTAGACCGAATTGCTGGTCTGGCCTTAAAACCCTCCATGGGGTGAACAAAGTGTTCAGTTGCCCACCAGATCTGTCCTTAGTGACTTAGATGCAAGTCCAGCCACATCTGTATTTGGAAAATGTGAAAGGTGGTTTGCCTGGCTTCCTCTCCTCTCATTGCTTCTCTGGTTCTAGCACCATGTGCATTACATTTTACATGCTAACTCGAAATGGTTGGATTGGCCTGCCTCACATAGGTCCCTGTAGCTAACTGCTACCAGTGATCTACACCAGTCTCACAGTCCTAGCTTAATCGATTTTTGTCTTGGGTCTCCCATAGACCTGGTCATCCTATACCGTTTCCCAATACCCAGTCCCGCCCTTTTACTGTTCCCTGTCCTTGACGTTCACAAGGCCTTCAGCTATGGTAAGCAGGAATCCCCAATGGCTTGTCTGAGCCAATCCATCAGGGACCGACTGCCCCAAGACTGCCTTAGATTGACTGTGAAGGCTTTGTCTCAAAGACGGACGGCTCACTTCATAGTGCTTTGCTTTTCTGCTTCTGCAGCATTCAAACTGACCCCATCCGCTCACCTGCACCACAAGGCAGGTGGCAAAGGGCTCCTTCACTGCTTGTTTGAAAAGTCAGATATTAACGTCAGATGTCTTGTACAAAACAACAGTGGCTTTGCAGAGTAGTTCTTAGTGTTAATAATTGTGTGGAGGCACTTCAGGATGCTATCAGGTAGAATACAAATATACGGTAATAACAATCAATACAATCACAAATAGAAACATCTCTATTTCTCTACCCAACCCTTTTTCTGGGGATGCTGGATGAAAGCAGGTGACTTTATAATAGAAAGCACATCAATTTCTAAAATTTACACCTCTTGAAAAACAAAGGAAATGAAACAGACAATAAGCTTAGGTCAAAGGCTGGTAATTCTTGCGTTTGTTTGTTGTTTTGGGGGTAACTGTCATTTGTCTGACTGTAGAAAAAGCTTTTAATGTGATGCTGGTCATAGAAAAACTATTAGACTTGATAAGAACAGATTTTATATCACTTTGTGTATTTTGTCAAGCTAACATTTTATTCAATGAATTGATCAATATTACTATTCATATGTCAACTTATTTTTCCCACAACGTCTACTAAACATACTGAGCAACTATAAGTAATAACTTGAGATCCACTTTATTGTATAAATGTAGAAGCAGCTGTGTTGCTTACTTACAGTGAGTGATTTTTTTTCATTTCTTGGACCTTCTTGACAAGTATTACAGAAAGTCTGATGAATTACTGGCCGTGGAGTAGAAAGTATACATTTATCTTCTAACTTAGTTTCAAGTAAACTATTTTCCAAGTATACATAAAATATAAAATATAAAAAACATTTGATGTTTTGATACCACATGGAAAATACAACCACTACAGATAACTATAGTAGTAATTGTTAAAATGAGCTAATATTTATCAAATGGCTATTCTAAACTCAGAATGGTCCTTAGTGTCTTATATGGACAATTTCATTTAACTTAATACTTCAGATACTTTTAAACTCATATAAAAACTCTACACAGAGATAGAAATATGAATTATTCCTTGTTTTTATCAGATAGCATAATAACATTTGAAGGCAACATTTTGCTGCTTTTGCTGCTCCTGTTATCTGTTCTCTAGGTCTTTAAGAGCTTAATATTTTCCGTACAATACAAGCCTTGCATTTGTGCTGTTTTTGTTTTCCAATGTAAATTTGTTAAATAAGTATAGAAAATGAATGAAGAAATATTATAATCGAGGTTTGTATTTTTTTCCTAAAGTTCAGCATTCTATTTTTCAGTGTCTTGGGATTTTTTTTTCCCTATTGGGTTATCTTCTTCCTGCCTCTTTTCCTCTCCTTCCTCTGGGGTTATCTTCTTCTTACAATTCATCTTCTTCAACTTCTTCTTCTTCTAGCACCTCTTCCTCCACCTCCTCCATCACTATTTCATCCTCAGTTTTCAGTCCCTCGTCTGCTGCTGAGATTACTGTCGGAGTTTCCATTGAGATAAATGGAAACCGGGACTGTATTAACAGAACGATGATGACGCACAGCAGGAAAGATGCCACTCTCAGGAAGAGGACGAATAAGCACAGCGGATTACACACGAGTGGGCGGGGATTCTCCCAAGGTGGGTACCAGAACTGGTAGTCTGTAAAAAAAAAAAAAAAGAGGCAATTGAAGAAAGCTAGATTTCATGTAACATTGTTGATTTAAGAAATAAAAGATAGCAATACATACAGGTTGCTTCATCACGATCTGCGTTACCTAGAAAGAAAAAAAAATAAAGACTATAAATAAATAATTTGTTCTACTTCTATAAGAATTTTCCCAATAATAGTACCACCATGTCTTTGTTTGTAGAATCTAAGGCAGTCTTAACTTGTGAGTTGTGACCCTTTTGAGGTCGCATATCAGATATCCTGAATATCAGATATTTATATTACCATTCATAACAGTAGCAAAACTACAGTGATGAAGAAGCAATGAAATAATTTTATGGTTGGGGGGTCACCACGACATGAGGAATTGTATTAAAGGGTCACAGCATCGAGAAGGCTGAGAACTATTGCTCCAAGGTGATCATGGTCTTTGATGTCTGCTCCAGCTAGTAACCAGCCACACATAAGTACACACTATTTTTTAAAGTAGTCTGGTTGGCTAGAGAAACACAGAACTAAGCAGATATGGATTTTCATGCTGTTGATGTCTGAAAAGTACTTAGCTTTTAAGACATCTCAGCTGAAGCACTTGTGTCCTCTTGAGGTCCTTCCCATGCGAACCATATAGAGCACCACAGGGCTCCCATCTTTCTCCATATTGTTACTTGAAATTAATGTGGATTTACTCATTTCTCATGTAATTCTTATATTTCATGGTAGTCCATTTTAATTTCTGAGACAGCAAGGTTAAGTCTACCACCTGGGTTTCACTGATTTTAATTACATTTTTCAATGAGACAAACTCCTTCTCATCTGCTCAACTGAGTGGAGAGGGTCAATCATCTAATTTTCCTTTTATTGAAAATAGATTCTTTTCTCACACAATACCCCTGCTTTCCAGTTTCCCCTACCTCTGCTCCTCCTAGTCCCTCCCATCTGGACCCACTCCCTTCCTAACCAATCATTCTTGGCTTCCACTAAGAGGATATATCAGGAGACACATGCAGGCAGCACAGGGTTGATGTGGGCTTTGTCTGGCATTGATATCATCTCTAAGGTGTTATGTAGAATTTATTTTTGAGGGTCCTTGGATATGAACTGAACTCTGGTGTACCTTTGATGTATCTTAACATTTTGTTACTGGTCCTTATACTTTACATGGTGACTCCTATATTTGAACATCTTTCAAAAAAGAATCCTTGTCTATATAGTGTGTAGGTTCTCTTACTGCTGCATGTGTATTTATTGGTTCTGAAGTAGAAGTAGGAATGCCACAGAGCATTCTTTCTTGGCACATTTCTTTCCTCCTCCTCCTCCTTCTTCACTTGTTACCAGCAGTTTTTGTTTATTACATTCTTCTTTTATGTTTGTATTTTATTAACTATTTAAACAGAATTTACTTTATTTATAAATATATTATCTGATTTTGAAGGAAAGATTTTATTGTGTGTGTTTATATGTGATCCTTTTATACACACGCATAAAAGGTGCCTGTGGAGGGTGCAAGGCGCTCTGACTCATGAGCTACCTGACCACCGAGTCTTCTCTCCAGCCTGTACAGGGTTTCTCTGACAGTTGCAGCTGTACTTGAACTCACTTTGTAGACCAGGGTGGACTCAAATTCACAGAGATCTACCTGCCTCTGCCTCCTGAGTACTGGAACTAAAGGTGCACATCACGTCTGGATTAATTATATCATTTTATTTTATTTATTTACATTCCAAATGCTGTCCCCCTTCCTGGTCCCCTCTCCATGAGTTCTTCACCCCATCCTCCCTCCCCTTTGCTTCTGAGAAGGTGCTCCCCACCCAGCACCCACCCCACCTCACCTGTTAGCATCCTCTCTTCCCTGGGGAATCAAGTTTCTACAAGATTAAGTGCATCCTTCCCCACTGAGTCCAGACAAAGTGTCCTCTGCTTCATATGCAGTGGGGGCCACAGACCAGCCCAGGTATGCTCTTTGGTTGGTGGTTTGGCCTCTGGGAGCTTTAAGGGATCTGGATAAGTTGTCCAATGGTTGGCTGTAAGTATCTGCATCTGTCTCAGTCGGCTCAGAGCCACTCAGAGGACAGCCATGCTAGGCTTTTGTCTGCATGCACAACATAGTGTCAGTAATAGTGTCAGGGTTTGGTGCACATTGCATGGATCCCAAATTGGGCCTGTATCTGGATGGCCTTTCCTTCAGTCTCTGCTCCATTTTTGTCCCTGCATTTCCTTTAGACAGGAACAATTCTGGGTCAAGAATTTTGAAGATGAGCAGGTGGCCCCATGTCTAAGCTGGTGGCCATGTCTATCTACTGGAGATGGTCTTTTTACGTCCCATCTCCCCACTGTTCAGCATTTTGGCTAAAGTCATCTCTACTGGGTTCTGGGAGCCTCTTACATCCCTAGAGTCTGGACATTTCTAGATGTTTCCCCTGCTCCCCACCCCACTGCTACCCTTTTCTATTCCTTCTCCTGACCCTTGGGCTTCTCTCTCCTGTCTCCCCACCATACCTAATTCTGCCTCACTTTTTCCTTCCCTGCTCCTGTCTCCCACCCAGGCTCCCTCCCTTCCTCTGCCTTTGGTGATTATTTTGTTCTCCCTTTTAAATGGGATTTAAGTATACACACTTGGGTCTTCCTTCTTGTTAAGCTTCATATGGTCTGTGAGTTGTATCTTGGGTATTCTGAATGTTTTGGCTAATATCCACTCATCAGTGAGCATACAGCTTGTTTTAGGTCTGGGCTACTTTGCTCAGGATGATATTTTCTAGTTCCATCCATTTGCCTGCAAAACTCATGATGTCCTCATCTTTAATAGCTGAATAGTATTCCATTGTGTAAATGAATCACAGTTTCTGTATCCATTCTTCATTTGAGGGGCATCTGGGTTGTTTCCAGCTTCTGGCTATTACAAATAAGGATGCTATAAATAGTGGAGCATGTATCCTTGTGCTATAATAGAGCATCTTTTGCATATATGCCCAGGAGTGGTATAGCTGGGTCTTCAGGTAGAACTATTTCCAATTTTCTGAAGAACTGCCAGAATGATTTCCAGAGTGGTTTTAGCAGCTTGCAGCCCCACCAGCAACAGAGGAATGTTTCTCTTTCTCCACAGAAATGTCTTATGTTGGCCATAATTCACAGTTGAGAATTCTCTGTTTAGCTCTGTACCCCATTTTTTAATTGGGTTGTTTGGTTTTCTGGAGTCTAACTTCTTGAGTTCTTTGTATATTTTAGATATTAGCCCTCTGTCAGATGTAGGGCTAGTGAAGGTCTTTCCCCAATCTGTAGGTTGCTGTTTTCTCAAATTGACAGTGTCCTTTGCCTAACAGAGCTTTTCAGTTTCGTGAGTTCTCATTTTTCAATTACCATGCAGTTTCACCATGTCTCAGCTCTCCCAAACAGCCCGGGAGCTGCACAGGGGCACTGAGAATAGTCAGCAAAAAGAAACTCAAGGCAATCAGAGGAGGAGGAGGAGGAGGAGGAGGAGGAGGAGGAGGAGGAGGAGGAGGAGGAAGAAGAAGAAGAAGAAGAAAAGGAGGAGGAGGAAAAGGAGGAGGAGAAAGAAAAGGAGGAGGAGGAGGAAGAAGAAGAAAAGGAGGAGGAGGAGGAGGAAGAAGAAAAGGAGGAGGAGGAGGAGAAAGAAAAGGAGGAGGAGGAGGAGAAAGAAAAGGAAGAGGAGGAGGAGGAGGAGGAGGAGGAGGAGGAGGAGACTTTTCTTCACCATTTGATTGACTTCTAGCTTCAAGCATTCAGGACAAACCCCTCTGCTTTCTTCTTGAGCATATCTATTTGCTTGCTGCTTTGGCCCCATACATGATTCAAACATAAATGAGGATTCTATAACTGGAAGATGCCAGATAGACTTTAAAGAGGTATGTACTTGGAAGAGAACAGGAAGAACACTTATAAATTTGTTAGTAGATGTGGTGACATAGATCAGTCCTTGGAAATGGACATCTAAGCCATATTGGATGAGACTGTGAGAAAGAAACATAGAAATAAAATAAAAGGCATTTAAAAAAAAGCACCTCAACTGTTTGTGACTTCTGAGGTCACGTAGAGATGTAAATTTGGCACAGATCTAATATCAAATAGCATGTTAAGAATGTTGAGAACTGAGCTAATGTATGAAGAGTTTCCACAGGGTCTTTGATTGACTAGGCCTGTACTTTGGTGATAGATCTGAAGAGCATTGTAAAGACAGAAACTGAGCGTCAGAATGATAATCCACAGAAGAAACCACTTTAGATATTCTGACCTGGACCTAATCAGGGCATGCTTCCACAAGAGCCACAGATTAAAAAAAAAAAAATCTAAATTCCAGGCCTAAGAAGTTCTCTTATGAGTTCTTGTTCTTTGGAGTCCAAGAGACTTCCAAAATAATATAGACTATTGCCATTGCCCCTGCTTGTACCCCAGCAGTCGAAGGCACCTCCTATTGCCAAAGACACCATGATTTTCAGACAGACATAAGACCCAAAGGGCCCAAGCTGCACCTAACATAAAAGCATCCTCCCTGAGGTCTAGTTTTCATGGTATCAGAAGCACCAGCAGTCTTCCAAGGGAGAGAAGCTACCAACAGTCCTACCCAGAAATGATGCCCATGAATTACAACAATGTAACTCAAGGTAAACAAGGTAAAATAACCCTGATGACCAACAGTGCCATTAATACCTGGATCCAGACAAAAAAGATGTTTGCTGTGAGATTTCAGTTAGAAATTTCAAGGAAGCTATACCTATGAAGTCTCAACAACAGAGCTATCTTAAACAAGACCTGGACAAGGATGACACCAAACATGTGACATGGATGGGAGAGAATTACAGGGCTCCAACACTAGACAAAGAACTATAGGTGAATAAGGAACAGTGAGGGCAGGAGGAAATGGCGCTCTTCAGGGAAGATTCTCCTCAATTGTCTTCATCAAGTGATCAGTCCTAAAACCATATTTTATACAAGTAACATATGGACTGAGTAGATTGTATTTATGTATTTAGGAATACACACAATTTATCAACTTGTACTTATATTTGGAGGAAGTAGAAGAAAAATTAGTCAGACATACTTTCTAATGTTTTTTCTCTGAACACATACTTTCCCAGTCACAGAAGCCATATAGGAAAAGCAAGCGAGTGAGTTTCCTGGAGATGCCCCACTGTTCTGCATGGCTGTGATAGGTGTACTCTATAAAGGCACAGCTCCAGAGACTTCATCCCTGGATTCCCTCTCATTGCTGAGATGCCTTTCCTGCCACCATTACATAGCTCAATGGTTCTTGGGCATAAGACCCCCCCGATTGGCAGATTTCCTATTCAACAAAGAAGAACTTTCATGAATTAATGCTAGATGAATTAATTACTTTATAGTATTCCTGGTTTGATTCAAATAATTTTAGGAAGAAAGTTTAAGGAGATAACTTTAGTTGTTTTGCCAGAAAGATATAATAAGTTAGAATCAATAATAGAATGTACCCCATCCTCATAGAATATCAAGTAAAGGCTGCAAAATAAGGAAAACAATGAGCTTCCATAAATTGCACTAAGAAGAGAAACAGACTTGGGACAGATTTGTGATCAAGGGAAAAACATTCATCCTAAGTCAGGTCCAAGGATGAGGCCACAGGTGTGCACCATGATAAAGCAAGGCCATGGGAAACAGCTGCTGGAACTTACAGTGAGCTTACAGAATGACACACTGCTTTAAACTTAATATCAACATCCTTCTGTAACTCCTCCTTTGTATAAAATTTTATCTATGAGGTAATTTCATAAAAAAAAAAAAAACCTTTTGTCTAAGAAGGTATAAAAGGTCATCGAGAAGAGATAAAGTGTGGCTTTTGGGCTCTTCCCCATTCTCCAAATGTGTATCTGTGGCTTTTGGGGCTCTGTTCCACCTACCAAATGTATATATGTATATATGTCTGTTTATGTGTATGTACACTTAAAGGTTAAAAACGTTCAGAGATTCTTGCGGGGCACTCCTGCCAGCCCCAGATCATTAAGTTTTGTTCTGTGAGTAGTACTGACCCTGCAAATCACCTGCCACTGTCAACCCCTCCCCACCCTGTTGGTTGCTATCAGCATGACACCTTTCACTGCCGGCCTTGGTTAACCCTGAGATGCACCCCAGGGGACTGAGAACAATAAGAAAAGATTTCTTAAATGTGTTACTTTACTATTTTTTTCTTTCTGTGGCTACTTTGGAATATTCTTTTCTTCAAGGAAGTGATTGTGAGACTGACAACTATTTACAAAGTTAGCTGTGAAGTTGTTGCAGAGAATAACTGTAAGTTCTCTTTCCTTAGTTTAGGATTCTTTTTTTTTTTTTTTTTTTTTTTTAAGGGAGAGCACTAGGGCAAAGAGAAGCAGAGAAGCCACTGCAGTTTGAACACACAGGTGACACTGCTTTGACAGTACAGTGAGAACATCAGAGTTGGGGTCACTATTAACAGCACAATAAAAGTAGTGTCAACCACTTTGTTTTCTCCCGGTCTTCCATCTTATGGATTTATTTAATCTTACTGCATAGGAAGTCTGTGCATTTGTCTTCAGGGCCACACCGAGTACAAAACTGCCCTGCTTGATAAGGCCTTCTTGTCAGTGTCCCTCTAGAAAAAAGGCAGGAAGTAAGAAAAGAGTCAGGTTTTATGTTATAGAATGTTAATTAAATTTATGTTAATTATGTTATTAATTTATGTTAATTAAACAATGCTGTCTCCACGTTTAACTATTTTAAGAAGATGATTTAGTTAAGAAAATTAATTTATTTTCTTTATCTAGGGGAAAAAAACCAGTAAACATTGAGGTTTATCTCTCTACCATCCTTCCCTCCTTTCTGTTTTTCTCTTCTTTTTTTCTCTCCCCTTCCTGGTTTAGTTTCAAAGAATACTCTTTGATCCAAGGTAGTCAAGTCTTTGTTTCTACTTATGATATTGATTAGAGTGTTTCCTATTTGGAAATTATAGCCCTGTTACTAATAGTATTTTACAACTTAGGACTTCCTAACAACTTAGGACTTTTACAACTTCGGAGATGCAGGCTATTGAGTGGGACGGGGTAGTTCCTTGCCACAAGTGGCAGGTGCTCAAGTGGTGACAAAGCAGGAAGAACTCAAGCTTCCAGTGGGTAGTTTGACTCAAAGCCTTTCCAAGTGCTCATCCGGCTCTGATGTTAAATGGATCCTGTAGGACCAGTTCAGGGTCCTTCATGTTACGAGGCTGATGTATGCCTAAAACAATTCCTACTCCACGAACTTCAACTTAGCTTGAGCTCTGAAACTTTTATTGGTGATATGAGAATATACCATTTTGAAAAATTGATGAAAAACTGACAACAGCTCCGTTAGTTATTATAACTGGTTAATGCTAAGCTTCCTTCTTGTGGGTGGTAACCATTAAAGAGTTTGTAAGGAAAGCCAATTTGCTAAAATATGACTTACTTCATGTGAAATTTAAAAAATTTTATTATGAAGTCTTTTATTAATATCATATATTCGAAGCTTTTATGGTTAATAAAGACTTCAAAAACATATTATAGGTAAGGAAAACTTAAAGTTGAAGTATTCTCATTTTATTTTAATATCTCATTTAACTTTTATTCCTTTAAGCCCACTCACCCTGGTGCATAATTGCATATGAAAAGTGCCGCATATGTGATACCTCCAAGCCTTGCACACTTGGTAACAGCACAACCAACTTTGTAGGAGTTGTCCCACACAAGCTGCAATAAACATGTCAAAGAAAATGCAAAGTTTATTTATAAGTACTTATTCTATAAATACTATGTTCCACTCACACAGAAGCTTTAAATTCAAAGACTATCAAAAATCGTGTTTAGACACAGGTAGGGCACCGCTGTGAATTCAGGGAGCATTTCCAGAACTGTATTAATGTAAATATTGTCATAGTCTCATATTATGGGAACAGCTGAAGATCACTGATTCAGGACAGCTATACAGTGAAGTCATATCTGATAAGGCAATTTGCTGATACCTGATTAGACTGGAAAGTTTTAGGTGTTTGGCATGAGGAAGGAAAATTAAGAGAGGAGGAGCTCTGTAAAAGTGGAAGTTTCTAGAAGGAAGAGGAAGGAACAACAGGGCCATAGAGCGAAGCAAGCAAGAAGCCAACACCAACAATGGCCTCAGCGTCTCTTTCCTTCTGTGAGGAGGCTCACTCACAAGATGGCATAAAGTGGGAGCTCTGCACTAGGAAAGACCATGATGGTCCAGCTGCACACCTGCTCAGAGGAGAAGGGAAGCGGGAGGGGAAGGATTGTGGGAAGGCTGACTTGAAGGGGGACAATGCACAGGATATAAAGTGAATAAATAAAAAATAAACTAAATTAAAAAAAGAAAGAAAACACCAAGAAGAGATCTGCTCCCTATAGCCAAAAAAAGCAAAAAAAAAAAAAAAAAAAAAAAAAAAAAAAAAAAAGGAAGAAAGAAAGAAAGAAACAAAAACAAAAACAAAAAACCTTCCAAGAAACCCCAAAACACTCTGAATTAGAGGGATTTAAAAAAAGACCAGGATAATGAGAGTAATTCCAGAAAGTCTCTATGTGATCTTAATATTAGTAAGATTTTAGGTAATAAAAATGTTGTTCGTTTTGCTCATGATCTCTGGGGAAGGGGAGCCATTTCTATCTCCTGCTTAATTCTTAACAAACTTTAGTTATCCATTCTTAAAGAAATAATAGTGCTCTTTAAAGAATAGAGATGAAAATCTGGCCAGGTGGTGGTGGCACATACCTTTAATCCTATCACAGAGGCAGACAGATCTTTGTGAATTTGAGGCCAGTCTGGTTTACAGAGGTCCAGGACAGCCAGGGATATGAGAAAGAAACAAAAGAAATAAACAACAACAACAACAAAAAAACCCCAAACAAAACAAAAACCAACCAAACAAAAATACCCCCTAAACAATGACAAAATCTTAGGGTAGACCGCTACTGTATGAGGGTTGTCTACTAATATGTGAAGCCCTGGGATTCCTACCACTGCAAAAATAACAAAATAAAATAATAAAATATAAGAGTGGAATCAAAGTCTAGCAGGTCCAATATCGGGAACAAGAATGTCTTGGTGGCTGGAATTATAGGGCAGAAAACAGCATCCTATCAGGATGGGGATGAAGGTACAGTAAGGAGTCTAGTCTTCCTAGCCAAAGGAAGAAGGGGAAACTGATAAAAAAGAAGTAAGGTGATTGAGAAAAACGTGTTGTTTCCAATGAATTCAACTTCATTCCAGATCTCTTTGCTTTCTGACATAAATGTTCACTGAAGAAAGTTAGTAGGGTCATGTTATTTTGAGACTGGGTGGGTAGAAAGGCAAGGTTCCTGTTCTTGGTGGAGTTTGAGCTCTTTATGGTTCTGTGTGGAAGAGTAAAGGCAGTGTGGAAAGTGGACGGTGGCTGCTAATGCCTGGAGGGTGAGGTGAGCCCTGGAGTGCCGGGCAGAGCTGTGGAGACAACACTAGAAGCCGGTCTGTAAGCCACATCATCTGCCGGCTGGTAGTGGGGTGTCAGATGTGAGTCGCTTTCTTTAAAAGTTTTCCTTCCATCTCTACTGTGTGCTAGTTTCTGAACAAACTACTTGGTCTTGAAGTATGCAGAGAATGGCTATTTTTTGTATGATTTACATAATGGATGGAATGGTGGGCTTTTAAAGACACAGACAGGATTAAAATTTTTATGGTGTTGAGGGAATCATTGAGCTTGTAAGTTTGAAATAGAAAAGTAAGTAAAGCAATTGCGAAGTCTACTGATTTAATAACAATGTACAAATCAGATACCTGAATATAATGAGAACAGTCCTCTTCCTCAATGCAAGTGTCATTTAAGTAACTGTAACTCTTCCTTTCCTCATGCCAACTTCTGATAGCATTGCTTGCAGTAAATTCCTGTTCAGGACCAACCCACATGTTTTCTCCAATACCAGTAAATACCGGATGGGCCTCATGGACTTTATCTAGATGAGTATTACGATGAAGCATACATTTCTTCCCCCATGCTCTGGCAGTACGTGATAAAGCTACATCCCAAGTCTGAAAGAAAACACATAAAAACAAAGAAAACAAAATAATTAAAAATAATGATGTCTTAATGCTCTAATTTATTTTCTTGGCATTTATTCCCTTAGGGAGAACTAGACCAACTTTGTATTATTTAATGTGTTTTTTTTTCCCTGAGCAGTATTTGTAGGAAAGAACTGTTTTCTGGTTATCAAAAATAAGATGACTGCTTTCTAAGACAGAAGATTATTTGTTTGTCCATAATTGAAATAGTCAAGTGAAAGATTAAACAAAGCATTCTAATACTCATATAGCCTTTTCAGGATTATATAATAAACTTATATACAGTTTGATCAGAATATACATTTTTAATGTTCTGTCTTTTGTGCCTAGTAAATTAAAATATCCATCTAATAGCTATTTATTGAGCATTCACTATATATAAAATATTAGTGTCATATATAAAAGTAGAAGTCAGTATACATTTAACCCTTACATTGCTATATTCACAGCACTGAGGAGGTAGAGACAGGAGGATTGTGAATACCTCCTGCTGAGCCTCAGCAGGACACCTCAGTTGAGCAAACAGGACACCAGATCAGGGAGAAACCTGGTCCTTAAGGAGTAAAGTGGAGAGGACACTGGACACCTTCCTCTGGCCTCTACATGGGCATGTACCACTGGGCTCACAAACAAGCATCACACACACAGACACATACTTACATACACATACACACATGTACATACACAGACATATGTGCACACATAAGGCATGCATGCACACACATATGTGCACACACATACATACATACTTGTACACACATAGACATACATACACACACATACAAGCATCATGTACTCATACACACACATACCTATAAGCATCACACATAAGCATCACATATGCATGCACACACACATACACAGACATTTACAGTCACTCACATATCCTAACTTGTGTCCAGCCCTTGTGACATCTAAATTTATAAGACATTAGTAAATATATCCAAGCACATTCTAACTTATGGCACACATGAAATTCTTTTTACATAAGCTTTCGGATAACTTTCTAGATTCATTACATCCTTATCTTAAAATCTCCTTTCTCATCGGTAGTAATTAGTCTTTTTACTTTAGAACAAAATTATTATTTACCTTTTGTGCAAAGCATAGTGAGTCTGTGGGGCTGAGAGTGAATTTTCCACACCATATATCCTTCATGCTTTTTATACCATTCATACAGTCTGTCTATTTATAAGTATTCCTTACTTTACAGAGGGCTGAAATTGACAATCTTGGATGGATATCTAAAACTTAACCTGCCATAGTTTTAAGATAAAATGTTACAAAAAAGATTCTGGAAATTATTTTTAGGAAGACACATTAAACATTAAAAAAAAAACCCTCTAGATATCTTTTCAAGTTATTTTTCTAGTAGCCACTCATAATTATAGTATATGCATGTTAAGTGAGTATCAAAACATTCACAAAACAAAAAGACCTTAAAAAGTTAGAATATAACTTAATATGAATGAATGATAGATAGCAGGAGGTTACTTTTATTGTATTTTCTCTTTGTTCTCAGTTTGAATAATTATCTTTATGGCTAAAATTATATAGTAAACACAATAAAATTTTTGGACTAGTTAACCTAAGTAGAAGAGGAATCTATGCTGTGTTATACACACACACACACACACACATGAAAGATGGTACTTTGCAGAGGGAGATGGAACCCTCCTTATCTGGGCTTTGCCTAAGAATGCATACATGTATATGAATGCGAGAGGCTGGGAAGTATGGCGCGTCTTATACAGCATGGCCTGCCTGATACACTCTGACTTTTCCCTAAGCCCACTAACCCACTTCCACTGATGGGGATCTATTTCTAATCATGTATTCCTGGTGCATATTTCTCCCATAGCTCTCCAGTCCTGACTCCCTGGGCTCCCTCTCTGTTTCTTACAGCCCATGAATAAGTTTCCTCTATCTTCCCTCCTGACAACTGAGGGATTTTCAGCTTGCATGCAACTGCTATTTTTCCTTTCAAACACTAATAAAACTATCTTTAAGCTTTATGGTTTTAAATTCTTTAATTAATTTGGTGAAAAGCCCAAATTAATGAGTTGGAGGTCATGATACTTTCTATCAGAACCATATTAAATTAGTTTAATTTGCCAAAGAACCAGAGAAGCCACCCTAAACCTCAAAAAATAAAATCTGAATCAATTTCTGCTTTTATAAGAGTTTTAGGAATATTTAATCCATGTAAGTGCTTATTTAGCTTTTAGCTAATTTTACATAAGACTCCTTTGAAAGATTTGATAAATTTATTTAGTTATACCATCCTGAGGATAAAAAAAGTGTATATATATATATATATATATATATACACACACACACACACACACACACATATAATGTATATCCAGAAACAGAACCATGTATAGAATAAGTCAGGGGATAATGCTCCTATCCAGAAACCAGAGGTTATCAAACAGAGTCTAATGGCAGATATGGGATACCACACTGAGTTGTTGATCCAGGGGTCCCACCGACCCCCCCCCCCACAAGCATTATAGGCTATTGCTACTTCTCTCATCACTCACCAGACCTTCATGATAAGATCCTCCTGCTGAATACATCACACACTTCCATTCATCATACATAAATGAAGCTAGTACTGACCTAGAAGCTTCCTCCTCGATGGCTAGAGTTTGTACTCCTCAAGGTGGCTGTAGGCTGCTGGTTAAGAGAAACCATCCATACCCTTACCTAGTTGTGAACCCTGTAAACTGTACTAATGACCAGCTAGCTGGTCAAGATATGCCCTCTGGTGTAATAAAAGCATGAATGGCAGGGGCTAACCAACCCATGGCTGGTACTGTAAACTTGGCTATTCTAGATTGCTTTCTATTGCTGTGATAAAGACCATGGCCCAAACCAACCTAAGCAAAGAAAGGGCTCAATTCATCTTACATCTTAAAGGCCACCATGAAGGGAAGTCAGGGGAGGAAGTCGAGGCAGGAAACAACAGGAAGAACTGGAGCAGAGGCCATGGGAGACTGACTGCTGCTTGCTGGCTTGATCCCCATGGCCTGCCCAGTTTGCTTCCTTATATGACTTGGAGAGGTGGCACATCCTACATCAGTCACCAATCAAGAAAATGCTCCAGACACATGCCTATAGGTCAACCTCATAGAGCATTTTCTCAGTTGGGATTCATCTTCCTAAATGATTCTTAATTTTGACAAGTTGACAGAAACCTAACCAACACACTGCCCAAGAACCAGTGTCACAAGAATAGGTGAGAAACCTATTACTATTAGTTTGCTAGAAATCACAATATTATTCTGACTTTTAAATTGTTATCTGTATACCCAGAGACTTGGGAAACTCTTACTCTTCATCACGTCTATAAGGAGTGATCAGCAGTTAACACAGAGACCCATAACTGGCCATTGCACAGAACACAAAGAACTGTGGCTCAGTACTAAATACAACATCAGTACCATATCTACTCACTCCCAAGGCTCAGGGACATCAATAAATAATGGACTTAAAGATTTTCAGAGCCAGGGAGGGGGAATGGATGATTTCTATGAATGATGTCTTCTGGACATGACAGGATCTTTGCAGTTATGGATTTACAGCAGTGGGAGTTGCTAGCATAAGACCTGCACAAGATCAGTCCAGTCAACACTGCAGCATAGAGAGAGACTCACGAGGCAAACAGAAAGAGAAAGAAACACCAAGGGGCCTCAAATTTCAGTACACTTCAGAATCACTTGTATGACTTCATGTTAAAATATAGACTAGAAAACTGGACTCCAAACTTGGAGTTGGGATTCAGAAGGATTGGGGAGGGTCTGAAAACTGTTATTTCTAACAAGCTTACTTGCAGGTGCCAATGCTGTGAGTTTAGGGACCATATTTTTAGGACTCTGTTAGGTTAATGAATAGAAGAAATGTCAACATCAATAGAGAAAAGCAGTGTTGGGGCAGATGGGGAAAACTCAGAAGGATCTCTGGGGCTTGCTGGCTGTCAGAATAACATTATAAATTGAGCTCAGTTTGGAGATGCAGTCTCCAAAGAATAAGGCTCAGAACATCAAAGGAAGATACTGGATGATCCGCTCTGGTCTCTCTCTAAACAAATGAACATAATATATGTACCTGCACACATGTACACACATGATACAAAGTATGAAGATTATCTTGGATACAGAAATCTGGGACTTATTATTCATACCATGACTGAGCAAACTATTAAAGGATGTATTTTAAGTACAGGAGAACTTAGAAATTATTTGAGTAAAACAGGAGACCTTAATATTAGCATACATAATTACATGCATTTCTATACATTTATAATGAACAATCCAAACAGAAAAATTAGGCAAATAACTCTACCATGATAACATTGAAAAATAATAACCTTATTCAAATTGGTTTTAGAACCACAGAATGTTATTGAAGAAAATCAAAGAAGACACTAATTAAAAGGCTGATGTCGGTGTCCAAAAGACTGAGAGACTTAATATTAAGATGCCTCACAACACAAAATATTCTATAAAGTAGTGTGACTCCCACCAAAAGCTATTCAGACACTTTAAGGACACTGAATAGAATTGAAATAATAATAAAGTCCTGAAAGAAAACAAACTCAGAGAGCTTGGAACACTGAAAGAGCTTAGAAATAAATTCCTGGGTGCTGGAGAGATGGCTCAGCAGTTAAGATCACTGACTGCTCTTCCAGAGGTCCTGAGTTCAAATCCCAGCAACCACATGGTGGCTCACAACCATCTGTAATGAGATCTGATGCCCTCTTCTGGGGTCTGAAGACAGCTACAGTGTACTTACATATAATAAATAAATAAATCTTTAAAAAAAAAAAGAAAGAAATTCCTGCACACACAGGAAAGGAAAGTGGTTTCTACCCAGGCTACCAAGCGCATTGACACTTGATCTTAGCCCAAAGGCCGAGAAGCAATTACCAAGGGCATTTAATTGACAAAATCCAATATTTTAAAACATGCCTTGGCAAAACTGCATATCCACACACAGAAAATACAACTAGATCTTTAAAGAAATCATAAATCCACCAAAGACCTAATTGTAAGACCGAAAATTATTTTTTTTCCAGAAAACAGAAGACAAATGTTAATAACTTGATTTGGCTATGATTTCTCTAATATAGGACCAGAAGCATATGCGTGAAGGAAAAGGAGGACACCTCATTAAAGTTTTAAGATCTTTTAGAAATGTTTCTTTTTCATAGGCATGAGTATTTGAAAATTTAGAAAGAAAACAAGTAAATGCATGGTAGAGCCTTAAGCTAAACCTAAAATATATGCTTTTCAAATTTTAAATCATATGATGTAAGCTCACAGGCCTGATGTTTTCTCTTTTTTTTATTGAAATACCTTATGTGTTTCAGAGATCACAAAGCATATAAAGGTTGTGCCAGAAACCACTATGTTTACCCATTTTTAAGAGGAAAGATAATCAGATTTGGTGGGAAAAATACCAATGAGAAGGAAACACAAAATGCTGTCTAGAAAAAAGTATCTTCGGTAAATAGGACTATGTGAGTGTTTTGATCTGAAGCACCTCACACCCCAAGAATAGCTGTGGCCATTTTGTTCCGTGATTGCCAGCTTTTTCAATACTGTTGCTGTCACATGCCTGCCAGTCATCGACACAGAGACGTGACCTGGCTCAGAGCAAGGACAGGCTGACCTTGTTTTGTTCTGTCTGTTCTGAATATCCTGTATGAGGTTTGATAATCTTAAGAAATTCCACAAATCTTTATGTAGGATCTATCGAATCAAAGGTCAATATTAACTGTTACATCTAAAATATCTTGAGTCATGGCTGACCACTGGTCAGCACTTGCTACACCTGAGTATGAGCTCATCGTGTGTGTGTGTGTGTGTGTGTGTGTGTGTGTGTGGTTTCCTTTATAAGCAGACAGAAAGAGCTATCCATTGTCATAGTTCAGATAATTCTAAGCTATGTCCCTGGTCTGACCAGTATTAGGGTGTGCATTCAATATACCATTCTTGCATGGGATCAGTATTTGTATGATTTGTGTGGTGATTCCTGAACCCTAACAGTGAGGAAATGCTGACCATACAAGACAGAGAAAGTGAGCAAGAAACAGGTGGCCAATTGAAGCAACATTTAAAAAAGTAGCATCAGGTCCTAAGAGATCACTCTGCTTTTGAAGGTGCCTGCCCACTCAAGTTACGTCCACAGGGCAGGACAGAACTGACTCTGCAAGTTGTCATCTGATATTCATATGCTTGTCATGACTTGCACTTGTATGTGTGTGTGTGTGTGTATGTGCACATACATACACAGTAATAAAATAAAAATTTAATGTAAAAGAATTTTTTAAAATTAATATTAAAACAAAATCCCATTTCATAATTAATTTACCAAATGATTGAAAACTTGCAAGAGAGTGAAGATATAAAAACACAACACTAACATGTTGCTGGTGTTTGCTGAATTTGCCACTGTCTTTGACAATAGTAACTGCTGCATTTCATTTTTCTTTTTAAACATCACATCTTTAAAGTCTTACTTCAGAACTTTTTGTGACGAAACTAATCCTCAAGATAGAAAAGACATATCTCTAGGGAGGGGCTAGGTGGGTGGGAGTACCCTCATAGAGGCAGGGCAGGGGGAGTGGGGTGGTGATGGAGGGGAAACTGGGAAGGGGGATAACATTTGAAATGCAAATAAATAACCAATGAAAAAGGGAAAAAAAAAAACCCACACAGTTTCTAAATTGGTGTGCCTTAAAATATGCACCCCTGGGGAGTAGGACTTGGTCCTATACAAAACAATGGAACTGATCTTGTTATCCGAGAGGCAATGGTGATATGTATTTTTAAACTCAAATGAGATTCTCTCTTGAGTGTCCCTGTGCTTTGGAGCAGTGGCTTGGGAAACAGCTTTCTGGCCTCACCATGAAGCGCAGGTTAACCCCTGGGGGGAAGACGGTGCCTCGGAGCTGATTGTGGAGATCCACATATTCATTGATAAAGTCTACATCCTCTTCAAGCGGAAGTTTGGCGTTCAAACCCGAGCCCATTAGTAGAAGCCACAGCTCACACAGCCACAGTTTCAGGACACCTCTTAGCCTTATGGAATTCGACTGGGCATGCCACACCACAGACAATGGCAGAGAGGCCTTCATGCTCACCCAAGGGCAAGCCAGTGCGCAGGCGCCAACTCATCCCTGTGACCTGCGGATCTACGGGTCGGCAGAGGGCTCTTAATTGGGAAGAGAAGGAGGAGCGAGAAGCAGGGAAGAAAAATGCTTGATAAATGTCAGCTGAATGACCAAAGACAGACTAAAATGAAATGAGTATATGTTTTTTTCACGAGGCTAATTGAGCACTATCTAGAGTTGATTTCTGACACCGAAGGATGTGGATCGTTCACTGATCAAACATTAGTCTGTACCTCAAGTGTTGAATGATTAATAAATCTGAGATACCTTAGAAGGGGAAACCGTCATTTTTCCTAACATTCATCTCACATTTATTTATTTTTTATTTATTTATTTATTTATCTATCTATCTATTTATTTATTTATCTACTGAGTTGTGAGCGGTTTTTGTTGTTGTCGCTCTTAGGGGCAGAGCATTCTCTTTAAGATTTATCACAAAACATCTAAAAAGGAGTGTTGTGAAAATTATCTTTGATTTATGTCTTGGAAAGCACAGAGCCCACACAAGGTGATTCTGGTTGTGCCGTTATTCTTTTATTGCTTATTGAGAGGCAGCATGCTAAACGGTTGAGAGGACAACACTAGACCAGACATAGCCTGTCCGTTCAAATGGGAATTAAGCAATTTTATATTTGGGAGATGTTTTGATGCTTGTATGGGCGCATTTATCAGACACATTCTCTAATGTAATATGGACTGGTGATGGTTGCTCTATTCTAAGTCCTACTGTTTCCTTTTCGGACTCCGTTTAATATTAGGAAGAAACTAAATTCAAGGTCCCAAGAGCTTCTGTTGTAAGCAGTTATCGGAGTTCAGACATCTCAGGGATAATTTCTCCATCTTGTTGGCTGGGTTAAATAAGTCCATGTTCGCAGGCCTTTGTCCCTTTATCACTCTGAGTTCGGGACCCAATATCTAGGAGAACTAACTAAGGATCTTGAAGCCAAGTGCCGTGAATATAGTTCAGTCTCCATTGGATAATCCGTTGCTTATCCTACAAAGTCATAATACAAATGGATAACACTACAGCTCCTCCCCTACCTCACTTTGGGTTCCCATCCTTGAAAAATGTCGTACAATCTCCTTTCCGGGACGTGCTTCCAATCCTGAACTGGCCACCTCCCCGAGTGCTCAGAAAATAAAGCTTTCATTTTCATCTTCCATCACTAAAATTAGGATTTTTTTTTTAGCTTCTATCCCGAACCCAACAACGGTCACGCGCGCCTTCTGTCCAATTATATAGGAAAGTCCCTGTCTCCTAGTGGCTTATTCCATTGGTGGAGATCTCAATTACGTTGATAAATACTTCTGTAATACTTCCTGTAGAGTCTATGATGCTATAAAAACTGAGAAAAGTAGATGAGTCTATCCATAAATAATTTATTAAGCAGTGAATTACAATTTAGTTGTGAATATTATTTTAAATTATTTAAATTAACCTTATAAAACACTTATCTTTTGTATCTCCTGAAATAGATGGAAAATCACTTCTGGGGGAGGTCAAGTAATTTGTCTAAAAAAGCATGCTTTTCATTAAATCTTGAAGGTAGTTTTTCATTTTATTCAGTTTTTTTTTTTTTAACAAAAGATGAGTTCTTTAGGTTGAGAAGTACAATTACGTCTCATGTGATCTCTCTCCTCAAAAAAACATGACGCTTTCTCCACTATCAGCATCCTTTGCTGGAGCTAAGTGTGGTGCTATTTTCCCCTAAGTCCAGAACTCAGGAGTCTGAGGCAGGAAAATTATGAGTTTTAGACCAGCCTGGGCTACACAGCAAGTTCAGACTGTCTCAGGCTACATAATAAGACTATTTCAAAGCGGCAAAATGGAAAAAAACAAACAAACCCTCCCCAGCCACATAGCCATTAATCATCCTGTGTACTATAAACCACGAGTTTGTGTATCTGTTGTAATTCATGAGCCCACACAGTGGTACATTACTGCCCAGATTTCACAGTTCACATTCAGGTTCATTTTGGATGCAGTACATTCTGTGGATTTGGACATATGTATAATGACCTATCATGACATATTACATATCATTGAGATTAATAATTTTCGTGTCACACTGGAGAGTTTCAGGAATCCCTCCATGCTGTCTGCATGTCCTTCCCTCCAGCTCCTCGGCGCTCTCTTCTCTCTTTACAATTTGCATTTTCGAGAGTGCTGTGCAATGCATTTCTGCACTGTACAACATGCAACAGGTAAGCAATGCACAAGCTGTTCACACGGACCACGGTGTCACATTTAAATTTCTTCCGTGCCTTTTCTTTGATAGTTCATTACTTTTAACACAACAATAACCCGTTTTCTCAATGTAAAAAAAAAAAAAAATCATTTCTTTATCCATTGAGGGAACGGCAATATTGGTGCTTTCAAGTTTGGGCAGGTAATGCAAAAGAACATATCTATTGATTGTATGGGAGGTAGGTGGTCAGGATGATGATGATGATGATGATGGTGATGATGGTGATGACGACGGTGATGATGATGGTGATGATTTCGTTATTGTTTTCACGTCTGTGTTTGATAACTTGTGCCATGGCACAGGCACACACGTAAGGTCAGAGGACAACGTTGAGGTGACATTTGTACCCTTTGTGAGTTGGAATTCAAGACACCAGACTTGCTTTCAGATGCTTTTGTA
The DNA here is from genome assembly GCF_947179515.1 of Apodemus sylvaticus. Taxonomy (NCBI): domain Eukaryota; kingdom Metazoa; phylum Chordata; class Mammalia; order Rodentia; family Muridae; genus Apodemus; species Apodemus sylvaticus. The sequence continues at coordinate 22,170,146 of NC_067491.1, read as the reverse complement.
GCAAACAAGCAAGCAAGCACTTTTACCTGATGGGCTGTCAGGTAATGCCCCCATGCTCAGCTTTATTGGGAACTGGGTGTATGACTTTCTGGTGTGTCTGTACCCTTTGCATTCCCACTAGGATTGAGTGAGAATCCCTGCTGCTTCACATACCTGTTATTGTCAAGTATGGGAGGCTTTTAGTCGGTATATAGTGCTGTTATAGTCTTCTTTCCCCGATGAAATACCTTTTTTATATGCTTTTTACTTTATCATGGATGCTAAGGTCTTTGACCCACTTTTTTCCTAATGACTTTAGTATTAATTCTTGAGTTTGAAGAGTAATTTACCTCTTTTGGGTAACAGTCATGGATCAGGTATGTTTTTTGTTTGTTTTCGAGACAGGATTTCTCTGTGTAGCCCTGGCTGTCCTGGAACTCACTCTGTAGACCAGGCTGGCCTCGAACTCAGAAATCCGCCTGCCTCTGCCTCCCAAGTACTGGGATTAAAGACATGTGCCACCACCAATGCCCGATCAGGTATGTTTTTAAAAGTATTTCTTGCTTTTTGTCAGCAATTTATGAGTCTTTTTAATTTCAATGGAGTCTAGGTTATCTCTGTGCTCTCTGTCATGGATTATGCCCTTAGTGTTGTGTGAAAAAATTCATTGCCAAGTAGATTTAAGAATCATTTCTTTTGCTTTTTGTCTTCTACAAATGATTGTAGAGCACTGTTATAACAGTATCCTTTTTGTTTGTTTTTTTGTTTTGTTTTGTTTTAAGGCAGTGTCTCCCTGTGTATCCCTGGCTGCCCTGGAGCTCACTCTGTGTAGCCCCTGCTGGATTCAGGGATTCAGCTGTTCTTGCCTCTGTATAACAGTACTCTTACATGTTTGTTAAATTTTACTAGTGAATTTATCTGTGCCTGATGCTTTCTATTTGGGAAATTAGTTGATCATTTCATCAATTTATTTAACAATCATATGCCTATTCAGATTTTTTTCTTTTTGTATTAGTTTAATTTGGCTATTAAAATGTTATGAAAAGTATACAAATTTAAAATATAGTTTTCTGTACATTTAATGAGAACAAATAAGGAATAAGGCTAACAATACAGAAAGGTATGATTTTTGTTTTCTGCATTGGTCTTAGTGGGAGTATACTTTAACTTTTGGATTCTTTTTCTCAGTCTTTCCTATTTTTTCTTCCTGTGTGTGTGTGTGTGTGCATGTGCACACATGTATGTGTGTGTGCACACACGTGTGTATATTTGTGTGTTCATGTGTGTGGGGAAATACATGTAAGGTGCCTATTGTATTTTGGCTCTGTGGGGTGTCTTTTTGGATTTCTCTTCATGTTCTGTGCTGAGACAGGCCTTTTAATTGACTTCATAACTTGCTGATTAAAGTCTAATTAGCCAGCCTGCTGCAGAAATCCTTTTTTCTCTACTTCCCAAATGATGGGACTGGGTGGACTGTCATACAGTCCTGAGGTTCTGAACTTTGGTTTTGGTTTCTCATTTGCATGAAGCCACAAACAATTTATGTGTGTGTGTGTATGTTCATATATATATGTATGTATATATATATATATATATATATATATGCTTTATCAACAAACTACCTTAAAAATAAAACCTTAAGATTGACTTTATTCCACTGCTTTCTAATTATTATACTAATAAATATTATTTATTAAACACATTAATATTTTACATATAATATACTAAATATATTACAGTATATATGATACATATAATATACTAAATATATCACACACAGTATATATGATACACATATATTAAAATGATACATATTTATATAGCACATGTATTATCCGTCATGGGAGTCCTCTTAAATACAACATAAATTCAAAACACAAGGTCAATATACATGACAAAAATTTACTATAACCAAGCTGCTATGGATTGATCAAGGACATAGAGCAGACTCGGGAACTGAAGAGAAATTGCACAGCATATATGGAGGGTGAGATCATAAAGGGAGGGGGAGCAGGGTGGGCTGTAGTGTTGTTTAATCGTATCTTGGTATGGGGGCTGAGCAAGGGCGGTTTCACCAGTCAGGTTAAGAGTGGGTTCATGCCTGGGAGCATGAACTTAGTTTGACCCTGCCAGGAAGATGAAGAAGCTGTCCTTAAGAAGGCTGGACACAGGCAACTGCTCCCTTACAAGATGTCCCTGAGGTGTTTGAACTCAGACTGTTTGCTTATAACAGAAGCTGTTCAGCTATTTGAAAGTCCCCAGTTCCCCAAGGACCTGGGACCTTGAATTTAGCCTGAAAATGAGGTGGTGATCTTTAGAATATGTTTTTATTGCTTGTTCCTTTTTGAATTGAGAAATAGACATTGAATTTAGATTTCAGACAAGAATGTAGAAAATGTCATGGAGAAATAAACCGATGCTGAGTTCCAACTAGTCAGAAAAATACTTTTTTATTTTAGCATTTAAAATTTTCTTCTGAATAGAAATAACAGTTAAAATAGTCTCTGAAGAATAAGTCCAAACACAAGTAGACGGCATGCTGTTTCCTGCTGAGGTATTACCCCAGGGCTGGGACCTGTCGACAAAACACAATGATAGACGTCAAAGATCTGTCAGTAAAACATAATGATCAAAAGCTCAATGATCTATCAATAAAAAGCAATGATCAGAAGCTCAATGATCTATCAATAAAACACAATGGTCAAGGACTAGATTTAATTTTAAAAAATAACTAAAGGGGTTGGAGATTTAGCTCAGTGCTAGTGTGCTTGTCTAGTAAGTACAAGGTCCTTTGGTCCTCAGCTCTAAAAAACAACAACAGACCCCCCAACATAACTAAAACACTTTCTAGATGTACTGCCATGTAAAAATTATGGGGGTTTAATGAGAGAGAAGTTACATAAAATAAAAAATATTGAGGGTTTTTTCTTTTGGCTTTTAAAATAAGGTAATCCATTAGAAAAGAATCTTGAACTTAAGAAAACAAAACCTTTCAAACCTTCCTGGAGTTAAAAGCTTTATACTACTGCCTATCACTAAGGTCATGACAATGCACATTCCTAGAATACCTCTGTATTAGAGGCATAAATATCTAAGTAGAACTACAAAAAAACAAAAACAAAAACAAACAAAAAAAACCACACACACAGCAACAACAAAATTCTTATTTTTGACATTCTGCCATGCCTGGCTTGAGTCTGTGAGGAAAATTCAATTCTTTTATGCGGACTTTCAAACATGATCGCCATTGCTGTAGTAGTACTTACCCCCAAATTCAGCATCCCCACATCTACAATTTTAATAGAATCTTGCGTGTGATAGAAATTCGTCATTTTCATTTGCTTCCTACCCCCATTTTAGGAAGTGACACATTTTCAGTCACTTCCTACCATGTCCCATATTTTTAGGCTTTATACATAGTGGTTCTCAGAAAAGAGAAGACAGCAAAGGGAAAGGTTTTATTATTTTTCAAGACTTATTAATTTATGCATAGGAGTGTTTGTGCATCTGCACGTCAGAAGAGGACATCAGATCCCATGGGACTACAGTTATAGACAGTTATGAGCTGCCATGTGGTTGCTGGAATCGAACTTGGGACCTTTGGGAGAACAGTCAGTGCTCTTAACCACTGAGCCACTTCTCCAGCCCCTATCATTAATTTTTAAATGGAACTGATAAAAGCAACAAAATTAGTCATTTTAGGATGATAAGCACTATGAAGACTATACATCAGATTATCAGAATATAAGGAGGGATTTCTAATGACAGAAAACTAAAAATTAAAATTTGATGCTGGCTTACTGTGCTTTGTACTCATATCACTTTGTGTGACTTATTCTATCTAATCTCCTTAAAGTCCTCTCAATTTAAGTTGTCTAATTCCAACACCCACATGTTGAAGCAATACCTATATGCCTGCTTTTAAAGAAAAAGTCAACCAAGCTAAAAAAAAAAGTGCATTAATCAGCATTAAAGGCAGATCAATAAATAGAAAAGGAAAAGCATACATGTTAGAACTCACAGGGCTTAGATGGAACACAACTACAGACAAAACAGTTTAAAACTGGAGTATGGCTTGGTCACTAAAGAAATTAATTCACTAACTAACACACACATAACACATCCATAATATGAACAAAGTGGTTTTTTTAAGAGACTGTCTCCCAAATATAAATAAATAAATACCCACATCATATACATTGAAACCACAATTTCAAAAGAAGTAAGCCCTCAATTTCCAGCTCTTTTCTTTTCTTTTCTATTTTTCTTTTCTTTTCTTTCTTTCTTTCTTTCTTTTTTTTTTTTTTTTTTTTTTTTTTGTAGCGATTACGACCTGGAAACCAAAGCTATTTGAAGAAGAATGGAGATACAAAAACATATGGTAACTCTAAGCCTTAAATTAAATGCCAAAAACTATAAAGAAAATACTCATGATTATCTAAGTCATTTATTAAGGAAACTTTTATGACTGTGTTATCCCAATCCCTAAAGCCCAACACCTGGCATCTTTAGATCTCTTTACTGTGTGGTTGTGTTGAGATAGAAATTCATTTACACTAATATACCAGTGAAAACACAGAACACTGTTAAAAGACTCAGGGAAAAACTCATTTAAATTAAGTATCCTTTGACTTAAATCTCTTCTTTCATCTCACAGCAGGGCCCACTTAAAAAACAATTGGAAGCAAATGTGTATAATGTTGAAATGCTGTTGTTCTCAAAGCCAGGAACAAGAGAAGTTGTCCTCCATCGTAGCACTGTAGGAAGATGAGCTGTCTATGGCTATCCACAAAATGAATAATGGATAAAAAGACTGGAAACATGACCAAAAGTTATATTGGTTTCTATAAGTAACAAGATTGTTGTAGATAATCCAAGTGAATCTATAAGATATTAGAAATGGATAAATTTGGTGACTAACTCAGAAGAGTGGTAGACTAAAACGCAAATGCATTTGTACTTCTTTACATCAGAAAAATTAAGAAATATAATTAAGAATACTTATAAAAGCAACATATCTGTTTTAGCCAGGACTCTAATTTGAAATGCAAAACCACTACTGTGAACATTTCAAAAATCCAAATCACTGTCTCTAATGAAAATAACTCGTGCGATAATATTTCTCTCCAAATTTATTGTTTTTAAAGATTTTATTTCTAATTATGTATATATGTTTATGTCTGACTGTGAGTTTGTGCACATGAGCACTACTAGTAGCCTCCAAAACCAGAAGATCAGAGCAGATACTCTGAAGCTGGAGGTGCAGTGGTGAGCTGAGAACTCAACCCAGATCCTCTTAAAGAGCAATATAACACTTTTAACCAACAAGCCGTCTCTACAGCACTCAATTTATGACTTCATATTAATTTTTAAGTGAGCATCGACAGCTCAATTTATCTCCAAATCCAATGAAGAGTCAATTATATGGGATGAATAGTTTTCCCTAAAATGAATTTGTAAGACCTAAGGGACAAGGAAAATTGAATTTCTGAATAATTTGGAAAAAGGCAAAGATGGAGAAATATCTCCATCTACAGCTATCAAACCTTAGTGTGCTTTCTTCCCATGCAGTACAAGGTTGAATGTTATATCATATCCTTTGTCACTGGCTATTGAAATCTCTGGATGGAGTAATTTGTGTCAAACGCTCTGATCAAGCACTATCGGGACAGCTAAACCACACACCACAAAACAATGTTCATGAGCACAGGAAGTTTACTGGAGAGCAGAATGGAGAAATGTAGATCTCACAGCAGGACACCCACAGAGACTTGAACTGATAACAAGCACCATTTTTTTTTTCCCACCCTGGGTCTACTGGTTGATTATGGACCCGGGATTCAGGATAAAAATCTAGGTTTTTGTTGTTGTTGTTAGCCAGAGATGGATGTTTGGTAAGAGAGGAGCCAGGAGTGCTTTCAGTAGCATTCCAGTGTTAGACGAAATTGGAGAAACGAAGGACTCAAGATCCAGGCGATCTATGTTCTATGTCTTCATCCAAAGCAAGCCAGGAACAGGCTGTTTCCTGGAAGCTAGAAGTGTGTCCAAGCCCCACCCCTAGAGCTACACACTTCCTCCAACAAGGCCACACCTCCTAATAGCGCCATGCCCTGGCCCATAGGGATGTAATTCGGTTGGTCCAGTGCTTGCCCACCTTGCGTGGACTAGTGTGTATCCGTAATCCCAGGACTCAGAAGGTAAAACGAGGCAGGTCAAGAACTGAAGGATATTCTTGCCTGCATAGAGGCCAGCCTCTACATAAGGCCCTGTTGCATTTTGAAAAAAACACATTTTAAAAAATCTTTTTAAATGGCATATAAATAGAGACGGAAACAATCAAGGAAAGACATGCCCTTCAAGGAATGGGAGAGAAATCTTTGCCAGCTACACAGAGGATGCATATCTAGACTATTTAAAAAACAAACCACAAACAAACGAAACCCAATACCAAAAAACAATGCATCATCCATAAAAAAGTAACCCCAGCAACAAATTGGTATAGATCTGTATGGAGAGCTCTCAAAGAAAATACGGATGGTTAAAAATACTTCTAAAGATGTTCAACATCCTTAGCCACCAGAGGAATCCAAATTCAAACTTCTCTGAGATTCCATTTTACCCCAGTCTATCATTAAGATATCACTGGCTATCATTAAGAAATCCAATGATGACGAATGCTGGGGAAGATGTTGCTTATCTACATTGGTATAGCTTCAATCTGCCTTCTACATATTTATGCCTAAACCCACCCACGGGAAAGTGCTAGTCTCAGCTTTAATCTCAGAAGCTTCTCCACCTAGTGGCTTATGTGGGAGAGTGAAGAAAGCTGCACAAGGTGAAGCATGCGTACAAGGTGAGTGCTCGACCTTAAAGGAGACTTTACATCATACGCTGCAAGGACCAGCAACATTGTGGAAAGGGGATCAGAAAGAATGTAAGCACGAGAAGACAAGATGAAGAGATGGGCGATGTCGTCCTTTGGACAAAACAGAGACATTGCAATCCTGAGCTCACAGCAGCTAGGTATGCCTACAGTGGGTCTGAGAAAGAATGGGCTTTTCAACAGTCAGGTAGAATGGAGGGGCCTAGCCTTACCACTGCATTATTGTCTACACATGGGTTCAGGGTGTAAGATATTGTTGCCTTCATCTGTCTACCCACTGCTGACTTCTCCAGGCTCCAACGGGACTTTCTAATCCAATGGTCACACAATGGGCATTTCCAATCCAAATGGCTCAAAAAAATAAAACCTTAAGTCATGTGTGTGAGACAGGAACTGGTAGAAATGAGGGCAGTTTGATAGGGAGGAGGAGGAAGTGTGTGTGTGTGTGTGTGAGTGTGCGCGCGTGCGCGTGCTCTCGAGAATATGTGTTATCGGAATGTATACTATAGAAGAATGAAAGGGTCAAACATAAAAATTTAAAAAGGCTGAAGATGAACTTTTGGGCAGAGACGACTGGTGTTTTCTTCTAAGGAAGTCACTGCTGTAGTAGTAAAAGCACATGACAAGGGTTAAGCCTATGCAAATAAACATTCTAAGCAACAGCTATCTTTAGGACATCAGCAAATTAGATCACAGTTGTGTTTAATTTTTGTCCACTTACTTGACAGGGGAACTATGAGGGAAGGAAAGGAATTATCTCAACTAAACATATTTAATAATTTGTGGTAAATGCTTTCTGTTCTGATAGATGCAATCGAGTCATCTAGAAATGAAGAGCAAGAAGGACCACATGTAGAAACATAGTGAAATTATGCAATCCTTACTGTCTATAATATGTTTTCTCTTTTACTTACGGCACAGATTATCCACACACTTGCTTTCTCCGCACATAGAGCAGGGATCTCCTTTCGTGTAAGGTCTTAAGCCTAACATATTTCCTCTGCCAAAACAGGAAACACTTATTAACCAATGTGGCTATGTTAAATTTATCAATCTCTATGCAAGCTTTTCTGTCTTCCACTAAGTCATGAATGTTAAAAAGAAAACAGCAGAGCCTGCTTTTTAATAGAAGACTTATTTCCTATATACTAAGAAACCAGTAAAACTTTTCTTTTTAGATTCTAAATTTTATTTTATATTATTTCTTTGATTCATTTTTCATTTAAAATTTATTTATTTTTATTTAATTCTTAAAATTTTTTAAAAATTAGACTGTAGGGTGACTGTACAAACTTGTAATCCCAACACTTAGGAGGCAGAGAGGTGGAGACAAGTGGATCTCTGTGAGTTAAAGGATAGTTCAGTCTATGGAAAGAGTTTTGGGCCAACAACCGACACATGATGAGACCTTGTTTCAAAAAAAAAAAAACCCAAATAATAATGATAATGGAAAATAAAGAATATACATCATTTTCCCCCTTCCCCATCCTTCCTCCATGTCCCAACCCCCTGCTCTCTCAATGCACACACAGGATAAAGGAGAACCTGCTCTGTTCATTTGGAATTGCTTACACGTCTGTGCTCACGATTTCAGGACTGAGCACCCATTTATGGGACTCATCCCGGGGGGGGGGGGGTCGATGACATTTCTCAGAGGTTGTTAGCTGCTGCAGTTCTTTGTATAGGAGTGGGGGAGTGGGGCTCCATTTTCCCTTTATGCGGGGATTTGTTTTTAGGCTCTAATTGCCATTTTTAGTCTTTCTATTCCAGCACTCAACAAGTTAAATATGGCTCAAGACTCTTCTGTACAGTCTATGAGCTGAAAATAAGGGGTTACTGAAAACATAAAAACAAAGATCTACATGTGACGGCGTATTTATAGCATGTAAAACTCAACATGTTCACCATATAGTACTTTACAAAAAGAGATTTATGATACTAGCTATAATGTTCACTATTAGTTTTTATAGGTGCCCTTTATAAGGTAAGATATTTCCTTTTATTTTGAATTTGCTGAGTTGCTTTTTTAAAAAAATTTTGCGTGTGTATGTGTGCTATGCATGTGAATATAGGTTTCCAGACATATAGGATCCCCCCACCCATTTCAGTGGTTCGTAACCTGTGGGTCATTACTCCACAATCTCACATGTCAGATATCCTGCACATCAGATATTCACATTTTGATTCTTAGCAGTAGCAAAATTATAGTTATGAAGTAGCAACAAGATGGTTTTATGATTGGGGGGGTTATCACAACATGAGTAATTATATCAAAGAGTTGAGGAATTAGAAAGGTTGAGAACCTCTGTTCTAGAAGATGTTGGTTCTGGGACTCAAACTCAGGTCCTTGGCAAGAGTGGTCTGAGACCTTGACTGCTGAGCCATCTTTCGTAAGTGGGGTGTTTGATATATTAAATATGAGTCTTTTGTCTAAAACTTGTGTTTATAACAAGAAGTTGAAAGTTGTATCTCTTCCACTTCGCAGTAGTTATGCAAATATTTTAACTTTCCCAACATGCAGTAAAAGCTTTCTTACAGAGGCATCTGTTATATTTCAGGGATCTAATAACAGGATGCGGTGACCCCTTTCCTTTGGGAGGACAAACCTCCTTGCCTCTCCTCCTTCGTTTCTTATGCACTAATTCTTTTAAGACCAACCAATCAGGTTTTTCTGACTTCAAAGAAAAACCAAATGCAGTCCTTTCTTTGTGTTCCTTTTTCAACACCCTCTCTCACTTAAGTGTAAGCTTACCTTGTCCAGACATTTCATTTAGAGTGGTGATCTCTTTCTTTGTGACCTAGAACTTACCACCCCCTAAATTTTACTGGTCCCCTTTAATTTATTGACCCGCCCCCCTTTATTTCCTTATTTCCCTCCCTCAACTCTTCCCACCTCCCCTTCCACCTGGATCCACAACCTTTCCACTCTTATTAGACAACAAACAGGCTTCTAAGGGATAATAATAAAATTCAATAAAAATAAAACCAAGCAAAAACTAACACACCAGGATAGGACAAAGAACCCAACAAAATTGCATGAAACTAAGTCACTTGTCCTGGGTTAGGGATGAGTGTGTGTGTCCACTTCTTTGAAGGACACTTCTTTCTGGGACCCTAAGTGGTGCAGACCCACACAGGTGCTGGGCATGCTTCCTCAGTCTCTGTGAATTCACATGAGGTTCGACTTTACTCCTATCGATTGAGAAAGCCCTGCTGCTTTGGTGTCCTCTACCTCCTCTGGCTCTTAGACTCTTTCTGCCTTCTCTTTCTAGGGGCTTCCTTGAGCCCCGAGGGGAGGGACTTGATGGAGACATCCTGTTTAGGGCTGAGAATGAACTTATTTTTAACAACCAGGAGTGAGTATTTTTCTCTGAATCTATTGAAATGGTCATGTGATTCTCATTTCATGGTGATCAACGTAAGTGAATAAATTCATTATTTCAGAATGTTTAAATCAGCCTTTTATAGTAGGAAACTTCTTTTCAGGTATTATGCTTTTATATCTTATTCAACTGATAAATTTTGTTTGGAATTTTTATGCCTGTCCTAAGGTATAGTGTTCTACAGCTTTCCTTTTTTTCCCCTGTGTAATATGTATCTTTTAAGGAACTTGGCCATTTAACCCAAGCCACTACATTTGTGGACATGATTGTATTATTTTCATTATGTTATATGTAAAAAATATAGTGCTAATTTCTGAACATTGTTGATGTCTTTCTTTTTCTTCCACTGAGAGCAGTTTGAGAAATCTTTGGCTTTTTGCTGATTTTCTCTCTCTCTCTCTCTCTCTCTCTCTCTCTCTCTCTCTCTCTCTCTCTCTCTCTCTCTCTCTCTTTTGTTATTTTATTTGCTTTATTTATTTAACTAATTCTGTTTACTTTAGGCTTAATGTGTCCCTCCCCCAAGTCTCTTAGGTGGATTATAGGAGGCAGAGAGGTTCTTGGGTTCACAGATAAGTAATTAAGGAAACTAGGAGTGGTAAACCCAGTGTTGTCTTTTTAAGGGAGGAGCAGGGCATGTACAATTGGTCTACCCAGAAGTCTGGGAATGGAGATGGTTAACACTTGTGACCCTTGTGCTGTCAGTATAGCCAAAATAGGCTCCTCAGACTCTTATGTTTTTTTCAGACAATCTATCACACTAGCCTTCCCTAGACCCTTATCAGGAGTGTTTTAAGACAGTTTACTGACCAAGCCTTTTCCATCATTTCTAGCCTCATGTTGAAACAGTTCAGGGGAAGAAAGGCTTCTCAGTTACACAGATCTCTAGCCTCATCCCATTTTCACCTTTAAAATTAATTTTGCAGAGGGAGAAAACATCAAAGATACTTTAGGGTCTAACATAAGATTCTGTTTTTGTAAACATCCAGGTTGTTGTTGTTTTGTTGTGAGACAGGGTCTCTCTATGGAGCACCGGCTGTCCTGGAACTCATTATCGAGCCGTTGCTGGTCCTGAACTCACAGAGCTCCAATAACTTTGCCTCCTGAAGGCTGGAATTAAAGGTGTGCTCTACCACATCCAGCTTTGTAAATATTTGTTAACAGCAGTTATTTCAACTTAGAATATTTTTAAAAAGGAAATTAACTTACGCAGGTACATAATTACATGCAAATAGCCCAGCGGTAGCTCCCAAGAGATTAGGACAATTTGAAACTGCACAACCAATTTTAAATGTTTTGCCCCAAACTACCTATAAGAAAAGGAATTGAAAAAGTAACATAATAAACAATCCATACAAACAATAAGTTATGAGACTATGTATAATCTTAATTATACTACCTATATGCATATATATATTTACTGTATTTTTCTAACATCTAACACATTGTTTTAATTTGTTAAGGCTGCTTTCATAATGGCTGAATGGTTTTTCTTAAGAAATAATTATCATAAACAGAAAGGATAACTTATTATTAAGTCAATCATAGTATAATACATTGTTAACAAAATCACAAGTTCTTCTAGATAACCTAGAAAACATTCTAATTCTCTCCATGGTCATACTACAAGAAACATGAAGCTCAAACTTACATTAAAAATAATAATTTACTTTGCTCTTAGGAAAAAAAAGTGTTGCTAAACTGATTGCACTGGTGCTGCTTTAAGTTTGCAGCTTTAAAAATATTCATACCTTTATCAATCAGAACATAGGTATGTGACATTTATATGGTCAACAGTAAGAATTGTGACATTTAGAATTTTTTGATGTACAAGGAAAACCAATTTCAAAAGTAGAAATGTTGTATGGAAAATTAACCACAAGAAAGAGCTGCTAAAGATGTGTTGAATATTTCAAGTCCCTCGACTCAATGGTAGAATGTAATTGTTTTCCTATTCTCCAAATGAAAAGAGAGGGGGATATTTTATTTATCCCTCTTGGAAATGAAATAATCTAAGAAAAAAAATGTGACCAGACAGAGTCAAATTTTTAAAGTTTTTAAAGTTTTTAAACTTTATGATTCCATCAACAAAACAAATTAAACTATTTTACAAATGGAGATACAGATCACTTTTTCGAGGGGCTGAAGCACAGCTATAATTCATCACTTTGCTGAACATATTTGAATGGCTCTTTGGCTGCCTGAGAGACAGCACAGTTCAGAAACAGGCATGGTGAGCTGGGGACTGAGACATGAGCATCGCTTCTCACCACATATCCAGGTCAGAGTGGCAGAGTTAGTCTCAGTCTCTCATTTAGTAAAAATAAAATTAGGTTAATTATTGAAGGATCCTTTCATTTTGAATGTTATAAAGTTACTAAACAGGACAGCTGCAAGCGTATAGGCGTATGAGGAATATTTCAGATCCGGTTTATAAATATCTGTACCCTAAAATTTTAGTGTTTGTTCCATGTGCTTGGGTGTGTGGCATGTGAGCCATTTGCTCGTGCACATGTGCAGATGCATGTGCTTCTGCAAGCATGGAAGCAAGAACTGGATGCCAGGTTCTCGCTTGCTTGTTGTCTGTCATGTTCTCTGGAAACAAAGTCTCTCATTAAACTATCTTAAGGCTGTATGTCCAGAGAGCCCCAGGCATCTTCCTGTCTCTCCTATGCTTCCTTCTTTGCTTGCCCTTGCTGGGGTCATGTATGGGTTTGGTCATGCATGGCCATTCCCAGAGTTTTTACATGGGTTCCGGGGATTCGATTCCAGTCCTTATGCCTGCATATCAAAGTGCTCTTAAGTAGTAATCCACATCCTTGGCCCTGCTTATTTTATTTAAATTGTGATATTTTTAGGATTGAGAATGGTGAAAGTATCGTGACAGTGTATAGCTTCAAAGTGTGTTCCTCTCATGGCATGGGCTAGGTCTAAAATGGATACTTACATGAGTGCAACTTCAACAAGAAATAAGTAGATGACACATGCAACATATCGTTAACCCATTCCGAAGCAAACAAACATTGGTAAATAAATAACATTATATAGTTGTACTAGCAAGAAGGATGACTTAATTCCCAGTTATTTAATATCTTTTGTCAGAGAGCCATTTGGTGGAGAAGTAGACTTCCAGGTTCCACGTTGTTATTCCATTTGAGTTTATGTGCCAGTCGTGAATAGCTGCCCATGATTGACATCATAGTTTTAATATGAAAGATATTTGAGAATGTGTTCTCCTTTCATGACAACAGGATAAAACACAAAGACTCTGCTTCAGACAGTTGGGTGTAGGTCTTTCTTGTTATCAGGACAGCTGACATTGGATCCTAGTCTCCCAATCTTCCTAGCTAGAAACAAACTATATTCTTTACCAAGAACATCGACTCTGATGCCCTGAAAACCATGAAGACATAAAAACAAAAACAAACAAACAAACAAAAAAAACAAAAAACAAACAAACAAAAAAAAAAAAAACCTCCCCGCTGTCCTGAAAACCTGGAAACTGAAAGTTTTCTTCTTCACACAATCTCTAATAAAATATATTTGCTCGACATGTTGTTGATAAGACTACTCACTATTCAAGATATTTATGGGCCTATATTATAAAAAGAGCAACTACTGAGCATCAGATAAGTACCAGCCACTGTGCTCCACCCTGCTGATACAAAGGGGAATTGGCAAAGACAAAATTAAGTAAATGGCATAAAATAACAAAATAATTTTAAGACACTAAAAATGTTAATTCAATTTAGATAGATGGGTGTGTTTGGTCAAGCAAAATAGCTCTTCCTATTGCTTTAGCAGCCTCTGTAACATGTCTAAGAGGAAGGCTTAGTCAAATGGATTTCTATTTCTCATAAAACGTAGGAACTAGGACAGATGTATATATCTATATGCAGTGACAAAAATAAGGAAAAGTATAAGAAATAGTGTTTTCAAGTTCCTGGGCAACTGAGAGACTCTAAGGGCTCAATGCGAGTGACCTTAGCCAAAATGCCCAACATTGGTGAGAGGGAACTTAAGGAGCCCACCTCCAGTAGATAGACAGGGCCACAAGCAGAGGGACAGGATTACTAACACACAGTCAACATGTCTGACCCAGAGCAGTTCCTGCCTAAAAGAACTACAGGGAAAAAGATGGAGAAGAGGCTGAAGGAAAGGCAACCCAATGACTAGCCCAACTTTTGGTCTATCAGTGGGAGGACACCAAGGCCTGACACTATTACTGGTGCTGTGATGTGCTTAGAGATGGGAGTCTGGCATGGCTGACCCTTGAGAGGCCCTACCTTCCAGCAGCTGACTCAGACAGACACAGATGCTGACACCCAACCATTGAATTGAAGTTGGGGACCCCTATGGTTGAAATAGGGGAAGAGGCTGAAGGGAAGAGCAACCCCATAAGAAGACCAGCAGTCTCAACTTACCCAGACCCCAGGGAGCTCCCAGAGACTGAGCCACCAACCAGGCGCACATGTGGGTCAGTCTGAGGTTCCTGGCACAAATATAAGAGAGATCTGCCTGGTCAGGCCATAGGGAGAAGATATGCCTAATCCTCAAGAGGCTTGAGGCCCAGGGAAGGGGGAGGCATGATTGGGGAGGGACGGTTAGAGATTGGTTTAATGCAATGATTCAATTGGGAATCCGAGTGTCCAAATGCTAAAGGTCTTTGTCCCCAGGTGGTCTTTGATCAATCAATAAAAATGCCAGAGGCCAATGGCTAGGCAAATGGAGACAGGGCGGGCCCTTTAGAGTTCCAGAGGCCAGGATTCAAGGGGAGGAGCTGGAGGATTCTTGGGACTCAGGGAAGAAGAATGGATTCAGGAGGGACTGGAGAGAAGGCCAATCAGCCATGTGAGATTTTGGGTAAGTAGTCACTGGCCACTTCCCCAGTTGATCCTGGGGTAACGGAAAGATTTAGGAGTGCCCTGTCTTTGAGGTAGCCAAGGCATTTAAAAACTAACTAATGTTATATGTCTTTCATTCAAGGATCCAAAGGCAGCTCCTGGGTGGGTGCGCGTGTTCCATCTGCTGGGAGCACGGAGCAGTGGAGTTCAAACCCATCGCTACAAGGAGGAGTACCTCTCAGAGGCAATGGGGAGGAGGAATGGGATGAGGAACTGTGGGAGGTGGGATCAAGAGGGGTGGGAATGAATAAAATAATAAAAATTGAAAAACAAATAGATAGGATATCCTACAAGATACCCCCCCCCCCACATACACACACCTCAGAGGACTAGAATGCGGTGAATTAGATTGATTAAAATAACCTCTTTTTACTTTATAGAATGGATGATGAAATAATATAGTATAGGAGTTAGGTATTAGTATTTGCAGTATTAGTATTCAAGGTTTACAAAAACTCTAGTACATCACAATATTAATAAACCACATTTATAATGGCACTGATAAAACATGATTAAAAACACAACAATGAGACACGATGCAGGCCGGAACCAATCCTCTGCAGTGAAAACAATGACAAATGAAACAATCATAAAAACACCAGAGGAATGAGTCCTCCTCAGCTTTAAATGATTCTAAAGCAGATTATGAGATCAGATGTACTAGGTTTCCAACATGGTAAGATGGCCCTCTATGGTGACGTGTTCCTTTTGTCTCAGCACTTGGGAGGTGGATACAGATGGATTTCTGTGATCTTGAGGCCATCCTCACCCAGAGAGTGAGCTCTAGAACAGCCATGAAAGTGAGATGTTTTCCAAAACATAAGAGTTCAAAGAAACAAACGTCTAGAAATGTGAATTTTAGTATTTAAGGCTGAAAATAAATCAATCCCAATTGTTCCACCTAGTCAGAGCTTTTACATTCTTTTTTTTTTTTTTAAATTGTATATCTATTTTTTTTTAAGATTTATTTATTTAAGCGAGTACACTGTAGCTGTCTTCAGATGCACCAGGAGAGGGCATCAGATCTCATTACGGATGGTTGTGAGCCACCATGTGGTTTCTGGGATTTGAACTCAGGACCTTTGGGAGAGCAATCAGTGCTCTTAACCGCTGAGCCATCTCTCCAGCCCGAGCTTTTACATTCTTTTCTCTCTCTGTTCTAGGTGGTTGAGTCTGAATGATACTCCTTTCTATACACTCTTCTGAACTCCCCAGATCTAGCCCAAGTCCCACATCTAGTGCATGAAGCTAATCTGGCTACCCTAGGGCGTGGATGCTCTGACCAGGACAAGCACCAGGTGCTCCTAACCTACAGTCTCCTCTGTTACCATATTCTAATCTCTGCACTTAGTCAGATGCTCCACATCTTGCTCCAGGGACCTGTAGGGTTAATCAGCCTGGTCCTCCCTCTCATGCACCTGTGTATATCTATCTGCCCTCATTCTACCAGAGACATCCGAGGTGAGGCCCAACCTGTTGTACTCTGTCTCTACTTTTTTTTCTGCCCACATCAGGCACAGAACTAACAAAAGAGGTCTTCATGCACAGATCTCATCACAGAAATACTATATAAAAAGATTAAGGCAGTAACTCCCTTCTCTCCAAATCTACCTGTCCCATGGAAAGGTTTGCCAATGAGAATCACCTATATGAACTCCTGAACATAGAACTTTAAAGGATAAGAATGAACTTTATCAAAGAACTCAAGGAGTTTAAAGAAACAGAGAAACAGCTCTATGAACATAAAGGGAATGAACTTGAAGAGCACAAACCCTCAAGTGATGCCAAAGAAAATGCAAATATAAGTCTGATGGAGATGACAAAGGTGATCCAGGACTTGACAGTCTTAATGCCATAGAACAGATCTTCAATGAGATCATAGAAGAAAATGTCTCCAAATTAAGGTAGGACATACACATACAGTTATAAGAAGCACAGAGAGCGCCACTTGTACAATAAGGAGAGGCACTGAAGCAATCTCAAGCTGAAATGACGGTGGGCTTAGCAAATACAAAACTATGCAATGCAATGCAGTGCAATAAAATACAATGCAATACAATGCAATGCAATGCAATGCAATACAATACAATGCAATGCAATGCAATACAATACAATACAATTAGAACAAATCAAATAGAACATAGAATGTTATGACTGAAAGATAAAGTATCTAGAAAACAATGAACAAAAAAGACAACAAATTAGAAAAAACATAGGAAGAGAATACACAGGAGGTATGGGACACCATGAAAAGACTAAACCTTTGCATGATAGGAATAGAGAAGGATGAGCAATCTTGGGTCAGTAGAACAAATCTTCAACAAGGTCAGAGATGAAAATTTCCCCAGACTAAGGAAAGACACACCAACACAGACATGAGAAGTACACAAGTTACCACACAGACAAAACCTGAAAAGAAACTTTCCACGGCATATCATAGATAAAACACCAAGTATACAGAACAAAGAGACTGTTGAGTTCTGGAAGAGAAAAACAGAAGATACACCCAAACAAAAACCCATTGGAAAAACAGCTTTTCCCCCCCCTACGGAAAATTTAAAGGCCGGACGAGCCGGGAGCAATGCTTCCTTGTCTTAAAAGACCATGCCTACTAGCCTAGACTTATGTACCCACAAAACCTATCTGCTCTAGTTGAAAGAAAAAGAAACCTTTCCATGATATAAAAAGCCTTTAAAAATATTATAACCAACAGATAAAACCTAAAGGAAAGATCAGAAGCAACATTTGAGTTGAAGCGGGGCTGAGCATAGGGAAAGGACTTTAGAAAGGCACAATTAAAGCTGTATTACTGCCGGGCGTGGTGGCACACGCCTGTAATCCCAGCACTTGGGAGGCAGAGGCAGGTGGATTTCTGAGTTCGAGGCCAGCCTGGTCTACGGAGTAAGTTCCAGGACAGCCAGGACTACACAGAGAAACCCTGTCTTGAAAAAAAAAAAAAAAAGCTGTATTACTGAAACACAGAGTACCTCTGAGAACACAAATAATATCACTAAAAATCAACAACCCAGAAACCACAATTAACCCATACATTTCAATAATAACATCACATATTAGTGGCCTCAATTCCTCAATAAAAACACAAAGACTGACTGAATGGATCAAGAAACAAAATCTGTTTACTAGTAACGTATCCAAGCTTTAAAATTAGGCAACATTGTAGAGGAAAAGAATAGACAAAAGGACTCCAATTACAGGACCAGGAGACAAGCAGTATTCACTATCCTACTGTCCAACACAATAGATTACATAGGAAAACTAATCAGAAGAGATAAAGAGGAACGCTTCATTCTAATTAAAGGGTCAAGTCAACTAATCAAGAAATCCATACTATTTTAAACATTTGTGCACTAAGCTCTGGTGTCCAATTCATAAAAAAAATATACCTCTGGAATTAAAGAAAAACTTATCATCAATTCATCAACAGTAGGTTATTTCAATAACCCACTTTCTTCAATAGACAAGTCATCTGAACAAAAAAAAATTAAGCAAACATTAGAATTAAATGATGTCATTATACATGAAATGGGATTAGCAGATATCTATAGAAAATTCCACCCAAGTACTGAGGAATACTACTCTACAGCACATGGAAGCTTCTGTAAAACAGATGATATCTCAGGATACAAATCTTCACAAATTCAGAAAGACTGAAATAACTATGTATCCTATCTGAACAACAATGCAATAAACCTTAGAATTGACAACAAGTAAATTGCTAGCATGTACACCAGCTCATGGATATTAAATGAGTCCACAAACAGATGAAAGAAGAAATCAAGAAAGAAATAAAGAATGCCCCGGAACTAAATGAAAATGGAAACACAACACCACAGAACATATGGAGCACACTCAGAAGGAGCTGTATGAAGGGAATGAATAGCTCTATGCCTCTCTCTTTAGAAACAAACAAAATGGGCCTTTCTGAATGTGTGAATATGGGACAGTCAAACAACAACAACAACAACAACAACAGACATTTAGATATCTCAGTTACTTTTCAGTTGCTGTGAAGAGGCAGCATGACCAAAGCAAGTTAGAAAACAAAGCATTGGATTGGGGGTCTGCTCACAGTTTCAGATAATGAGTCTAGGCTCATCACACCACGGAGTAAGTAAGGCAGCAGGCTGGCAGGTATGGAACTGGAGCAATACCTTAGAGGTTCAGTCTTATCCACAAACAGCAGGTGAAGAGCGAAGTTGGCTTGGCGTGGGCTTTTGAAACTTCAAAGTCCACCCTCAGTAACATATCTCCTTCAACAAGAACATATTTCTTAAACCTTCTCCCCAAAGTCAACTAGGTGTTAACTGTACAGCTTTCCCACTGGCCCACTCTCAGGAACCTATCAGCTATTTATGTCATTGTCTGTCATTGTCTGTCACTGCCAGGTGTACCAGATGTGTGCTGCAGACAAAGGCGCCTCCACCCCACCCACTCTAGGAACTCTCTGCATTCTCTCTCCTCTGCCCTGCTGTTACTCTATGATCCCTTTCTCTCTGTCTTCCTGTCTGCACGATGACTTCTCTGGCCCAGTTCTCTGAGACTAGTGACTCCTCCCCGCAAAGGGTTATTTACTTTTAACCTAGTCTGATCAGGCCTATAATTACCTCATAGTGGAGGAGAAACCTATTACTAGGGACCAAGCATTCATTTATACGAGCCTAAAACTTTATGTTGCCCAACCCCAGCTGATGGATTTATAATACAATTCCTTTATGTAAGATTCAGGGATCATAATGGAAGAAGGAGTATAAGCCATACCAATTAAGTTCTATCAGCATGGATCCATAAACAAGACCTGAAGAAAGAAGATACCAATAGACTTGCTAACAAGGAAGTGGAGGACTCTTACTGGGCTTCAAGTCTAAACAAAGATCTGTAGATACCTAAGGAATGCCAGGAGGGTAGAAATCATCTTACCCAGGGAAGGAACCAAATTGGTTATCTAATACCAAGTGGTCAGCCCTGAAATCATATACGTAACATTGTGCAGACTGAGCACGTTGTATTTATGTATTTAGGAACACTTACTTGTCTACACATATGTTACAACAATGAAAGAAATGGAGCTGTAACTGTGAAGCCAGCAAGCATGGGCATAGAAGACGTGCTGGAGGGAAGAAAGGGATAGGGGAATGTGATGTAATCATACTTTAATTTCAAAAAGAAAAAAGAAGTAAACTAAATCAAAATAGTGGGACATTAGCACGAAGAAGAAATGATTATGGGCTAAAGACACAGTATTAAAGTTTTCAAATTGATCACAGAGGAAAAAAATACCATAAATGTAATAGAGACATCAAACTGTCATGATTCAAACATACTTCCCATACTGGTAGCAGGCAACTAGGAAGAGTGAACTACCGTGAGAAACAGCTAGGCATGTTTTCCAAATGTATTTTAATCTATAGAGTGAGTGTGGTAAGCTCAAGATTCTATAGCACAAGGAATGTGGGAATACCAAGGTACCTTATGTACCTTATGTAAAGTTGATCAAGACATAAAAGAAACCATAGGTGGGGAAAAGCCAAAACAAGACATCACAGTAGATTTCTTGAAAGTAACAATGTCAGCAGAGGCACATTCTCAAAGAACTGGAAAAGCTATACTCAGTACATGGAATCCCCAATAAAATGGATGTCTATTTTTTTATGGATGTAAAATAAAATACTAAAAAGATTGTCTTGTAACTAAAATGAACAAGACAACTAATTAAAACTTGCCAAGTATGTACCTGTGTGTAATGGCCACATGTGTTAGAACAGGTATTCTGATCAAAATTATAATCTTTACTTTCATTATACCAATTACGAACAACATCTTCTGGCTCGGTATTTAGTGCACCCAAATATATATTTTCTCCAATAAAGTCAAAATCCTGAAGACATCCATATCGTTTTGAAGCACAGGGATTATGGGCAAATTTGCACTCTCTGGTCCATGTTTTGGCCAGTTTTGCCAGTGACTTATCCCAAACCTGAAAAAATAAAAAAATTCAATTGAATAGTACATATTTGCTTACAGATAAGTTAATTTTTGCTCTTTAGTAAAAGAAATTTTTTGTTGTTATTTGTTGTCTTAGTTGCTTTCTTATTTACAACTAAATACCTCAAAGAAACAGCTTAAAGAAGAAGTTACTTTGAAACACCATTTCAGAGGGTTTGGGACTTGGCACCATGTTTCTGGGCCTCTCATGAGGCAAACATCAGGAACTTCTTCGTAGTGATCAAGAAGCAATAAGAAATTATTTAACAGGAAGTGCTTAGGGCAAAGCCCAGGGCTTGCCTAGGCCTGCCTCCTCAACCCTGCCTCCCCCAGCCCCACCTCACCAACCCCACCTCATCAAAGTGGCCTCCCTAAAGACTAGGTACCTCCAGAAATGTAAGAAAATAGGGCAGTTGTGGCACTGCAATACCAAAGTCCTCAACTCAACTTCTTGCAATCTTTTTGTCTCAGGGAGGCTAGCCAGTGTCACCAACCTTGGCAACCGCCTCCCACCTCAAAGTAATGTCACATTCAGGCCCTCAACATGTGATAATTGTTCTCTAAAGTGTATCCCAAGCCTTTTATGCCTGAAGTAGTAAACTTTTCGACAGATCATTAACACCTCCCAGAAGGATACCCCTTTAGAGCACAGGAGCAAATTCCAGGAGGATACACAAACACAATCCTTAAACATTAAATCAGCGCTCCGACTCTCTAGGCTGTCAGGCCACGAGTGCTTTGGGTCTCACCGATGATCTCTGATGCTTTGTCCAGACATTAAGAGCATGATTTGTAAATAACCCATGATGTCTTACCCCAACTGGCCATTCTCAAGGACTGATGGAGCTGAAATATACTGTTTTCCAAAACAGGGGAATCTCTGCATCTTACCTATCCAGATAGACCATGATTTCCACATTCCACTCACAGTGGTCCCTGAGGTTAAAGCAATTAACTTCCTCATCAGGGTTATAAAAGGACTCAAGGGTGATTCTTCTTTTTTTCTCTGAAAAAATGCATCTACAAACATGTTAAAACGAGTTCTGGATCGCTAAGCCGTGTTTCATCTCCCTCCCCTGTTTAAACTTGGTGCTCTGAACAGCACCCCGGTTCTTTCTTACCACTTGATTCATATCGGATGCTGGGGGCTGGACCTTCCTTCGCAATTCGTTGTGGATGTCGACGAACGCAGTTATAAATTTCGGATCCGTGATAACTGGCACCTGAGGAACTTTTCCGAATACGTTGGGCAATCTGCTGGCTACCAAATATAGAGCTAAAGACCATAAAACATTAAGTTTCTTTTTCAGGGCCATGGAAGGACGAGGAGGATACCACTAGTCAATATGCTGGACCGAGGTTACACTCTACACTGGCTAGTCTTCTGATTAGACTGGGTCTGTGTACCAGGCATTCAGTGTTGCCATGGAGACCGAAGCTTGGCGGGTTCTGAGCAGCTAAGCCTAAATTCTGAGCGGCTAAGCCTTAAATTCTCAAGAAAGCCTGAGGCGCCCTCTGGTGTATGGTGCGAACCATCCAACTAGCTTTCTGAAGAGCCAAACCTGACTCACTGTGGAGAGTGCTTGGGATTGAAAACACAACAGGGTTCCAAAAACGGGGCTGGTCTGTGCTAACAAAACACCGATTTTGTGTTATACATTAGGACAGACGATTTAGCCACTGCGCTCAGGGGACAGAGGCAGGAGCGGGTGGATCTCTCTAAGTGTGAGTTTGAGGCCAGCCCGATCTCTATAGCAAGTTCCAGGCTAGGCAGAGTTAAAACCCTGTCAGGTTACACAGAGAGAAATGCAAATCACTTATGAGTTTCGTAGACTCTATTTTCCATGATTAGCTTTTAAAAGTTCATTTAAAATAAAATTCATATTATTTTTTGTCTCTTTCTTCAGACAGTGGGAACATAGCAGAGGCAATTGGTGAACTCTGGCATCCTGTAGCCTTTAATCATGCCCTTGTCAAACAGGAATTTGCTTCCATTTCTTTCTCAGCGACTACCTAGAAAAATAAAAAAATGCTATAGGCATGTGCAAAATTAGAGCCAAATATTTTCTTCTAGTCAAAACTTTCTTTGTGACAATTTAGAATCTATGCATTATATGTTGACTAGCAGATTCCAGATCGTTTGTATTCTAAAGACAAGGACTATGCACAGAGTTTGTTGTTTGCTGGATTTACTGAAAATAAAGTGTAAATCAGCTTCATTTGCTCTAAATCTGTCAGTTAATCACAAATAAATTAGAAGTTTCCTGTAACATCTAATGTTATTTTCCAGTATTTATAGGTGAATATCTTTAATTTTCAGGTTGTTTAATTTAATATTTAGGTTATTTATAGTGCCATTCAATTCAAGCAAACACATTCACACTTACTGAGTGTTCTTTCTTAGACAATTTGCTGTACAACCAAAGCAATCTAAAACTTATTTTGAGGAAACCTGTTACCACTTTTCAGCAGAAAGCAGAAATTAAGTTACAAAACAAAAACAAACAAGGAAACAAGTGAACACAACCAACAATAACAAATTCAAGCTTCCTAACAGAATTGCTAGGAAGTTAGGGCAGACATATTGGTGATTTATTATCTGCTGATGGGGCCTTGCTACGTGTACTGCAGTGGTGTTGAACACATAGGCAAGCTGAGTTTCTTGCACTCCATAATCCAGTATTAATATAGATAGGTGCGTTCTTACATATCCAGCCAGACATAAAGGTACATGCCCTTACTTGTGTACATATCTACACGTCTCTTCATTATATAATCCAACTGTGGCTGGTATCCTGGTCCCATCTTCTTCATTCAGCGGTGTCTATCAGGTTGGCAAGCACGTTCCTCAGTGGTATCCATCCAGGCCACCCCTGGCTTAGCCTCTTTGTGCACGTTGTTGCTAACTTTGTAGCATACACTCTTAAATCTTTCCTGATCTTTCTGTTCCTACCTGAAGGCACGTAGTTTTCTTCATCGAATCAATTGCTAATTACAATTATAAGGCCTTTTCTGTAGCACCTGCCCACCAGATTGTGCCCTTCACATCAACGGCGGTTTTCCTTTCTTTACTGATTTTCTCTAAATCTAAAACAGGCACTTTAAGCCTCCAATAAAAGTTTGTTAACTAAAGAAACAAGCCTGCATGCTAATATTATACTGTATGTGTTTTAACCTTCTTAACTTTGGAAATTGTTTCTTATTTGTATGGCCTAATAAACATTTTGATTCTGTCTGTGAGGCTTATATACCTTACTTGTTTAAAAAAATTATTAGCTGGGCGTGGTGGTGCATGCCTGTAATCCCAGCACTCTGGGAGGCAGAGGCAGCCAGAGTTCGAGGCCAGCCTGGTCTACAGAGTGAGTTCCAGGACAGCCAGGACTATACAGAGAAACCCTGTCTCAAAAAAACCAAAATCCAAAAAAAACCAAAAAAAAAAAATTATATATTTATTTATTTAAATTTATTTACATTTCAAGTGTTATCCCCTTACCCTGTTCCCCCCCTCCCAGAATCCTCCAATCCTCCTATCCCCTCCCCCTCCCCCTACTCCTATGAGGGTGTTCCTCCATCCACCCCACTCCCACTTCCCTGCCCTTGATTCCTCTGTGCTGGGACATCTATCAAACCTTCATAAGACCAAAGACCTTTCTTCCCATTGATGCCTGACAAGGTAATCCTCTGCTACATATGCAACTGGAGCCATGTGTACTCCTTGGTTGATGACTTATATACCCTACGTCTAACCTCTGGTATATTAGCAGATTGCCTGTGCTCAGCATATCCTGAATACACGGAAGATTGGATATGCAAATAAGTGTTGAAAGTAAAACATAAACTTGAAAGATTTTAGTGCCTGGAGGTGGTTCAGGGGGCGGTGAGATTCTACAAGCTTGAGGGCCACAGTGTGAATCCCCAACACACACATAAAATTCCAGGCACGATGGGCATGTTTACCTGTAACCTCAGCATTGCAGGAGAGCAAGGCAGACAGATCCTAGTAAAATTTATGTTTTTTTTTTTTTTTTTTTTTTTTTTTTTCTTTTGTGACAAGGACTCATGTAACTTAGGCTGTTGTTTTTCAACTCATTGCATAGCTGAGGATGATCTTAGACTTTGAATCCTCCTGCCTCTACCTTCTGAGTACTGGGATTAACCATCAGACTAGTTATTTGAAGTGTCAGGGATCCATTCCCTTCTTCAACCATGCCAGGCACTTGAGCTGTATCCCCAACCTTGAGTTCACAGTTTTGATACCTTCAAAATATTTTTGAAATTTTTTTTCTAAAACTGTGAATAATGTGCCTGTTTAGAAAGTTGGTTTTCAAAAGATATTGCAGTTAGCAAACATTTTGCTATTTTCAGGCTCATAATATTTGCAATGATCTGACATCATTGGTTAAGGAATTCCACTAAATGAATGATCCAACGTGATCCTTGCCGGGTTTTGTTGCTCTCCTGGTGCAGGAGAAACTTGCTGTGCCTGAGTCCCCTCCTTTACTCCGGGCCAGGGTTTATCACAACTCAGAGGTGAGCTTTTGGATCTGGGAGGCTGCATAGGGGGTGGGAAACAGAAAGCCTTTGGACTCCCGGTGAGTTTGCCCGCTGGTGCAGGGGTGTTTGTCCAGAGCATAGGAAGTAAAGGCAGCCCGAGGAGTGGAAGGATGGGAGCACAGATTAGGGCCCAGAGGCGGAGTTGAAGTCCCTTTTATTACTGGGAAAAGTTGGCGAGGGTGAGGAAGCCCAGTGAACCAGCGCCAGTTGCCTAGCAACCGGAGACACTGGTCTAGACTGTTGTGTTTTCTGGGAACTGCTCCTAAGCTTGCCAGGGGAAGCTCTCAGAAGGAAGTTCTTGGCGGAATCACCTTGGGTTTTGGCGGAATCACCGTGGTTTGTACCTCTCCCAGTCTTTCTTTTTCCAGTTTGGGTTGTGTGGAGCTAACTCTGTTAGGTCAAGTCAGCTTGCCTTGCTCCCTACTGTGGCCCTGAATGGTGGAAGGGAATAGGGGATTCCTTTTGGAGCACTCCAGGTGCTGTAAAGTTGAATTGGAACCACTTTGTGTTTAGTTTCAGACCTTAGGTCTGTTGTCACCACGGATTCAAGGTGGACTTGGTCCCTGCCCCTCACTACTGAACTGTATTTACTAAAAGCTTCCTTGTTTATGAGCTGGATCAGATCCTTTCATCCTTTCCTTTCAGGTATGTTCTGACTTTGCATCAACAAATTAAAAGAGCAGGATACACTTACCAGGAGAGAAACAATCACAGCTGGAGTTGGAAATGGTCTTTGTTAAGAAACAGGGGATGAAGTGGTTGCGACTCAGTGGTTAATGGCAACAAAGACATTAGTCAATGGTAGTAACTACCTGCTAGCAAGAGTTTTTGCTGATCTTGCCAGCCCTCACTCTCTTGTCCAAGTTCTGTACTTTAGCACAAGTACAGTCCTGGGCATTCAATCCAATACATTGTTGCTCCCAGCCATTTGGGTAAAGAGTCTATTCTTGAATCACCAAACTTAGGTTTTAGGAGTTCCTTAGTCCTCACAGCAAATTGCTTCCTGAGGCTTCTGCTTTCTGTGCCAGCAAGGGTGGACGATTGGAAAGAGATCTAGAGCCTGTGTTTGAGTTAAGACTCTTCAATCCAGATGAATTTGAGAATTGCTCTTTCTAACCCTATGAAGAATTGAGTTGGGATTTTGATGGGGATTGCATTGAATCTGTATACTGCTTTTGGCAAGATGGCCATTTTTATTATATTAATCCTGCCAATCCAAGAGCATGGAAGATTTTTCCATCTTCTCAAGTCTTCTTTGGTTCCTTTCTTCAAAGACTTGAAGTTCCTGTCATGCAGATCTTTCCACTTGCTTGGCTAGAATCACACCAAGATACTTTATATTGCTTGTGGCTATTATAAAGGGTGTCATTTCCCTCCTGATTTGCTTGAGCTAATTTTATATCCAGCCACTCTTGCTGAAGTTGTTTATCAGCTATAGGAGTTCTCTGGTGGAGTTTTCAGGGCCACTTAAGTATACTATCATATCTTCTGCTAATAGTGATAATTACCAGGACAGGGAAGCAGGAAGGGGTTGATTGGGGAACAGGGGGAGGGAAGAGGGCTTATGGGGGAGAGGGATCCAGGAAAGGGGAAATCATTTGAAATGTAAATAAAGAATATATCGAATAAAAAATAATATATAAAGACTCTTCAATCATCGGCACACAGTTAAGCAAAGTGAAATTCACTTTTCTGGGGCTCAGCTTGCTCAGTACAAAAATCATAAGCTTAGTGGATCTTAGCTTTTGAAGCAAGCCCTGTCCAAATCAATAGATTCTCGGACTGCAGTGCTGGTGGCCAGTCCTAACCCTGCAGACTTCAGGGTGCTCTCCCAGTAGCTCTTCCCCCTCAATGTTCTTATTTGCATCAGAATGAATCTCTTTTATGGTGTGTGGTTCTGAGTTAATGCTTATCTAAGTAATTGACTGAATTCTCTTATCTTCTAGGCTTTCTGCTAAGCCCAGAGATATAAAGTGAGCATCACCAGGAGCCACCATTTTTATCAGCTCACAGTTTTACTGAGGACTATTTGGTGCTACTTAGAGCTGCAAACACCTTACCCGATTGTTTCCGGAAAGACTTGTATGTTGGCATTGTGATTGTCATAGATGCAGAGGAACGAATCTAAGGGGTTTATTCCAAATGCATATGGACATTTATGATGCATCGATTTGTCTATTGACTAGATAAGTATTTATCAAGAATTTATATTACAGGGAAGGCATTAAATACCAGAGTTTGTAGTTGGGATAGTACATTAGAAATGCAGAGAGTTAATTACACTGGAGAAACACCAGAATAGGCAGAAGCAGGCTATTCTGGAGTTCATATTTGCTGATCCTATTAATCTTTTAAATCTAGTGATTTAAAATGTCGTACAGTTATTTGGAATGGCAACAATAGTAAGGTATGAAGTTTGGAGTCTGATAATGTAACGGTGTCTCCATCTTAGCTTTGGCTTGTGCATTAGTTATTGTTCTATTACGGTGAAGAGTCGCCATGACTAATGCAACTTATAAAAGAAGGCATGTAACTGAGGCTCGCTTGCCGTTTCAGAGGGTGTGTTCAGGACCGTATTGCTAGGGGGCATGGCGGTGGGCTGGCAGGCATGGTACTGGAACAGTTTCTGAGATCTTACGGCAGGCTGGGCCTGATGTGAGCTTTTGAACTCTCAAGGCCCCCTTTTGGTCCCCTCAGCGGCAGGCTTCTTCCGACAAGGCCACACCTCCTAGTCCTTCCAGAACAGCCCACCACCTGGGGACCAAACATTCAAATATATGAGCCTGTGGAGACAGTTCTATTCAAATCACCTCAGCCTGCCAGTTGGTACTCATCGTGGCAAATACAGTAAAGTGTTCTTGGATGTGTTAGGCAAGTGCCATACCGCTGCACTGCAAGCCTACCTTACAAATGTGTCTTTTGTGATGTGACCAAATAATGGACCTTAGGCTTAGAACATAAAAAATTTTGCTTTTTTTTTTTTTTTTTTTTTTTTAAAGGACGCTGAAAAGGGAACCACATGAAATATCATTTGGATTATTTTCAAATTTGATGATATATGCTATTTTCAGGATATGTTTATTTTAGCTTAGTAAATATTCTTAAATTTACTATTAGAATGGGACTCTTGGCTGAAATGAAGGATTCTTAGAGGAGAAAGATCTGGGGCGGTGTAGGAAGGGTAAAAGAGATGAGGTACAAGGGGATTGGGGTTAATTACATTGGGCATGAACTACTACTGATGGTTGCCATCTATGAAATGCTACCTCATTCCACCAGGATGAGGAAGGCATTAGTATTCATTTTATACATTATAAACATTGGCTCAGAGAGGTCAATTTTATTTTCTTCAGCTTCAGTTATGGGAACTCAGCAAAAGTCAGAATTTTGATAAAAGTTTATCTAACTGAAGCTGACACTGCCATCCTTTTTTTTTTTTTTTAAAAAAACAAACAAACAAAAAAACCCCAACACCCAGCATAATATAAGAAAAGAAAGTGGGAATGAACTTTGAGTGTGGGGAGGAGGAGTCTCTGCAACCTTTATGGTGACCAGCCTCATTAGAGTGACCTGCATCCAGAGGCAAAAGGGGCTGACTCAGCAGCCAGTGTTGGCTCCAACTTCCGGTGGCTGGCTCCAACTTCCGGTGGCTGGCTCCAACTTCCGGTGGCTGGCTTCAACTTCCGGTGGCTGACCCTGAGTGCTTAAGTTTAGGCATGTTGAAGCTCAACACAATTTGCTGAAAAATTTTCTGTGATGATTAAATCAGCCTCACACACACAACAAAGCACACATAAATCTTGAGATATAATGCAAGCTAAATACTGGTCAGACGTGGGTGTGCTGAAGCTCTTTGTAGAGTTCATGAAGATAGGTGCTATAGGCTGACCGAGAAAAACAAACTTACAATAAGGGTCTGGAGGAGCGTCCAGTGCCAGAGAAGTCTCTAGTCAGATAGCACGAAGGTCATCAGGGTTTGGCTTGGTAGCACTTTCAGGCCAGCTCCATGCTCCTAGGCAGAAAACAGGTATAGCATTCCTTCCTTTGAAGACAGAACCTGTGTGTATGCTTAACATTCTAGAAGTCAAAATAAAACCATGTAAAATTTTGAGGACAGATAGAATTACTTGCCTTAACAAGCAGTGTTTTATAATAATAGTAATAATTACATATTATTACTTTTTATACAAATTACTAATTATACTGTTGGTAGAATGTTTGTTTGTTTGTTTTATTGCGAGACAGGGTTTCTCTGTGTGGCCTTGGCTGTCCTGGAACTCACTCTGTAGATCAGGCTGGCCTTGAACTCAGGGATTTGCCTGCCTTGGCCTTCAGAGTACTGGTATGAAAGGCATGTACTACCATGGGATAGACCATCTTAATACACACACCATTTCTTATATGAATGTAACCTGTTCCCTGTGGGCTGAGAATGATGACAATCACTCAAGTCAAATAGCTTTGACCATAGCAGAAAATCTATATCCAAATAATTGTGCCTACAATTCATTTCTTGGCACAGCAGAACTGTCAACACTTAGCTTACCTACTATGGAGGTAAAATCCTAGTACAGCCTTAGAACAATGAACTCCAATGTCTAAAATTTGTTCTTATTTTGGTTTGTATCACAATAAGAGCCGAGATTTTTAGCTCTACTAAAAACAAAAACAAAAACAAAAAACAAACAAAAAGACTTTAATGTTCATTTCATAACATGCCCATCATTTTTATGATTGGTATAAAAGATATATTGTGTTGAATATAATAAAAATAAAAAAATATAAAAAAGAGAAATATTGTCACTAGTCTACCCCGACAGTATCAAAATCCATAGTGGCTTGAGAACCAAGTGCTAAGAAGAGTAAGTTCCTGGCACAGAGAAGACGGGCGGACTCTTACCGTAGCATAGACTGAATGGCTTTAAATAACGCAAGCCTCTTGGGCATCCTGGAAACTGCTCATTGCTGCTCTTGGGCATCCTGGAAACTGCTCACTGCTGCTCTTGGGCATCCTGGAAACTGCTCACTGCTGCTCTTGGTCATCCTGGAAACTGCTCACTGTCTTTCCCCTCTTCAGTGGCAGCTGCATAGCATCTGTGTTTCTCTGGGACTTGGGAACCCATCTTCCCACCTTCTCTGACTTAACCAGATCCTCCTGCCTCCTCCCGCTTCTAATGACCCGTGTGAATCTAATGAGCCTAACAGATTAACTTTCCCATCTCAAATTTTTAACTTAGCCCCACCTGAAATATTCCTTTGCCATGAAAGATACACAGTCACAGGGCCTCGAGAGTCACAGGACACACATTAGGAAGACTGCCATGCAGCGTGACGTATTTGCAGTGCTCGAACGGGGTTTTAGCTTATAAGGTCAATGATGATTTATTATTAGCCACAACCATTAAACTTCTTTCTATGGAAAAGTACTCTGTGTGGGTTATTTACAATTATAATAAAAATGAGCATTTTGCACTTATTTTCATCTTTTTAGAGTATAGCACACTGCGTGAGAAATACAAACATTTGAATGGACTTAGAGGTGAAAGGCGTGGCCGCCTCTAGGAGTCAGACTCGGCTGTTTTCTGGAAGAAAGAATTCCCTGCAAGTAAGTAAGCCTAGGACTCTCCTCTTACAGAACGACTCCCTCAATTCCTTCTGGGGTCCTTTATCTACTCCTGTTTCTATGACTGTTCACACTCACAAATATTTATGATGGGTGCTTTTTTTTTGTAAGTGTGGGACCCCCAAAGTTGACAATAATCATTATTTTAATATTGATTAATTAAATTAATTGATTAATTTAGTCTTAATCTGTTAATTTTAAGCGTATTGCTTTATTGTTGTTATTTTTTTTTAAAATCACCCACGTATTTACAGAAAATAGAAGAGAAAGAAGAAAATATAAAAGAAGAGGAAATTATCGTTTGGCTTACGATGTTGCCTGTATTACACACTAGTGTGTTTACATTTAATTGGGACATGGTTGTAAACTGCCTCTTCGTTAACCTACCCTATCAGCATTTTACATATTCAATGTTCTAAAAGTAGTTTTAGTAGTCACATAAGATATAGTGTAGTTATATACAAAGGAAGATTTAAAAGATCCCAAACTTAACTTTCTCCACATTGTATACTGCTTACTTAAAATGAAGTTTCAGTGACAGAATCCCTCACTTTTACGTATCTTGTACTCAAAGCCTGCTTAGTATGATGCTAGGTGCTGAAGACGCAACTGTAAGTGAAATGAAGACTTAGCTCAGAGTCTCACAGGTGAGATCCATATTCCTACAGGATTAAAAATTCAAATACGGGTAAATACTTAAGGGAGCACCGTAGGTGTTTAAAGCAGAGAAGATGGTAAAATATAGGCTGAAACAGGGTTTCAACGAAAATGGTATCTTTATTCACCGCCAGTTTAGGTTCCTGAAAGGCAAAATGGCTGCAGGCTCAAACCATGGAGCTAAGGATGATATAGCAATCACCAGCGTGCTATTTTTGTATTTGAATCCAAATCAAAATATTTACAGAGCGAATTTTACATTTTTTTATGTTAGTTATGTAGGACAGGCATCTGGCATTTGGGTGGTAAGGAACCTCCTTCTCAGTCCGCAACAGACTATTGCATTATAGTTCATGGAGTAACAAAACACTATTTCTCTTTCTCTGGTATTTTATAGTGATTTTTACTCTTTTATTTATTGAGAATTTCATACATAGGTACTATATTTATATCATTGTCTACTTACTCACTTCCCATGTGCCCCAAAGTCGCTCTGACTCTTTGATTATTATAATAAATATATAATATATAACATACAACATATAATATGTAATATATATTATATTTTATATTAGTATATTAATATAATTATGTATTGTATACATATAATAGATACATATGCATATATAAATTATATACATGCACATATAATATGTATATAATATAAATACAATCTGCTGAGTCCCTTCAGTGTGCCTATGTGTATGTATTTAGGGCTGACCACTTGGGATTGGTTAACTTATTAGGGGCTTGAGAAAGGGATCTCTCTTTCTCTCTCTCTGTAGCCAATAATTGCCTATAGGATTTCATGTAGGGGCGGGGCCTCCATCCTCAGTTGATTCTGGGGTTATTTTTCAGGTCTTGTTTAAACAACCACGTTGTTGAGATTCCACAGGTACTGCTTCCCTGTCATGTATATGTCAAACAGGAGACACCCAGCCACCCTTCCTGCCTGTTCCACCTTGGTTAGAGTTTGGGGGCACATCTTTCCCAAGCTCAGAGTGCGGTGAAGGGGGTGATTGTCTGTCTTACCTATCATTCTCTCTGTGTCTTAATCAAAGTGAGGAGGGTTTGGGAGACACATTTTCTATGGAGTTTACTGAGAAAATAAAATAAAATTCTCTTTATTGCATCCAGTCATGATTATCTTTTAATGTATAAGGTACGCTGATTCTGTTTTATGTATTTTCTTTTTTCTTTTCTTTTCTTTCCTTTTTTTTCTTTTTCTTTTTGAAATTAAAGCAAGGATGGACTTCCAGATCATGGTCAATCCAAAATTCCTGCCTACCTATGTAAGCTATATTTCTTCACATATTTATTGCTGATTAAAAATAAAAGCTTGATTAGTTAAAAACCCTACATATGCATAGTTACATATATATGTATATAATAGCTTTGATTATGAAGTGCAGAAAAAACTGCATAGAGAGAGTCTGAATTTATTGTGGCAGAATTAAAAGTCTTCTTCTGATAGGATAGTAAGAATATGGATAATATTCTTATTTTATTTAATTTCGTTCTCCCATTTTTCTGAAAAAGATGAATTCTTCCTTTCAAACATTCATTTTGTTTTTTTTAAAACTCAAATTTACCTTAAAATAATACATAGCATCACAAAACTGTATCTACTCTGCTTATTTTTAGCCTACAGAAAGTATCCATATAGTGTAGTTTGGCCTAGCAAATTGCCATTTTTAGTATTCTAAAGGAATTCTGTAGGGTATTTTGATACGTGTATAAAGCAGGATAAGCATACGTACTCTAAATGCATATATTAGAGAAGTGTATGACATCCTTCACTTTATGACTGGCATGGTAACAATTATCCAGTAGTGACTGTATCTGTATTTTAAACTATTATGTTGAAGAATATGAGAATGTAATTGATATTATAGTTATATTTATATATTTTTATATTGATATATTTTTATGTTATTAAAGTTTTCTTTTTTATTTAAATATGTCTGGTATGTTATAGTTTCAAATATTTTAAAAGTATAAAACACTTTAAAAATATGTTTCATATAATTTAGATTAGAGGGCCAAATCACACCACACTGATGCTTTCTATAGACTAAAAACAAGCAGAGCCAATAATTTCATCTGTTGCTACATGATAGATACCTGTCATGACATAAACATGTTCAGAAGACAGAAAACATGAGTTATGTTTAAGTGAAATGTTATGCTTGGGGACGAACACACAACAGGGAGATCGTAGCAAGGGGTGTGAACCAAGTTGTGCGCTAAAATATGTTTTACAGTTGATGTGAAATGTACTATTTGCTACATTTTTAGTTACTCATAAAAATTAAGTGCATGTTAAGTTGACCAAAGGTTTTGTTAGGTAGATTGTATTAGCTAGCAATTTACACAGCTAATAAAAGATTTAAATTATTACAGAGTTCATTTAGCCTATTTGTACCCACAGAGCGCGTTGCCTGTTTTTCCCCAAATATTTACAACCAGCCTATGGCTGTAGCGATTCGTTAGTTCCAGTGTGAATGTTGGTTGATAGATTTATTTGCTGTAAAATATTATGAGTGGTTTCTTGGTGAAAACCAATTTTGAATGCTTAAAATAATATTGCCGACTGCTCTCTTGGGCTGCCCACTACTTGACAACTGCATACATTGTGTATTTAAGTCTTATTTGCAGTATTAATATGGCTCCCTTCACTGCTTACGTCTCGGAAGTCAGCAAAACAAATAGTAAATCAAATCCTGATTCACAGTATTTGCTGATTTCCATAATGACAGTCTAAGGCCAGCTGATCTCAAGGGAACAGAGTTGGGAAGAATCGTGCAGTTATAAGAGGATTCAGATACTGATCTTTCTAACCTGCCCTGTGCTCACCTCTGCAGGATGGTAGATGTTCTAGTGTGTGCTTCGGCCTTTTCTTGTGTGTATATGTATGGTGGGCTGTGCATTTGTGCCTCTGGGGGTCGCTTCCCATCCTCCTGGGGCTGATGACAGGCACCTGCCCCTCCTACACAGCTTTATGTGGGTTCAGGGGATCTGAACTACAGAGCTGCCCAGCAAATGCCTTGTTCATTCACGGAGGCACCTTCTTATTCTCACCTTTGTATGGATATAATGTATTTAATCATAATTCTGTATGCTTTTTAAATTTTATTATCATTATATTTTTATTTTATTATTCTTTATTAGTAAGGACTATATTTAATAGCCAATATGAAAAGCTGTTGAACATTTGTCAGAAACTAGGCAGTGGCAGCCAACATACCATTAAGTTAATTGTTACTTTGTATAGATAATGTATTTGATAATGATTTTTCTGTTATTACAGACTCACTTAAAATTTTATGAGATGCATAGATTATTTCTTTTAGGGTCCCGCCACTTGATCTGGGAAGCCTTGTTGACTCCGATGAGGAGGTAACTTTAACTTTGTTTAATACGGTAAACATTTGACTGCGGCAGCCCCTATTGGCATGTGCTAACTCTTACTCCATTTCACTTTTTAGGATAATTTTTCCCAAGCACCACGTGGTACAGTCCACGTTCGCCTTAACCCACCACGGTCACAGCCTGCTCTGGGTTGGGTTATGCCGTGTCAAAGACCATATCCTCAGCATCATCTCCATGAAGTGGTCAGTATGTATCAGTGTTACAATACATGTCATTAGAGTTGTTCTCAGCTTACATGATTTTTTTGTTTGTTTGTTTGGGTTTTTTTTTTGCCAGTTAATCAGTGTGTCCTCGGTTTACACAAATTGCATATAAAAATTTCCAACAGTGGTACTGATGAAATGGCTTTATAGTTTTTGAATACTGAAATGAAATTTTTAAATACTTGTAAAGTTGCCAAATTACAGGTGTGTCTGAGTATGGATTCCAGGAATTAAAAAATATATATATAAAATATGAGATCATGGACCAGAGAGATGGCTCAGCGGTAAAGAGCACTGACTACTCTTCCGGAGGTCCTGAGTTCAAATCTCAGCAACCACTCAGTGGCTCACAACTATCTGTAATGGGCATCCAATGCCCTCTGGTGTGTCTGAAGATAGCTACAGTGTACTCATATGCGTAAAATAAATCTTAAAAAGAATATGAGACCATAACATATTATTTGAGTGACAGAATATTGATTTCTTAGTAATTCAGACTTTAGAATACTAAGAAATAGGTAAATACTCAAACTTAATCAATAACAACAATAATAATAATAATAATAATAAACTATTACCTCAGTCTATATTTTACAATGGTTATAACTCTAAGTTTGGCTCTGCCTTTGATCTCCTCAGAACTCTTCAAGGGCAGGACTGGTATTTGTATTTCTTTTTGCAGTGTCTGTGCCTATCTAAATCTACTGCCTCTGTTATCTGTTGCTACCATGGAGATTTGACACGGAACCACAAAATACTAGAGGGTAAAATACAGTAATATTCTAGAAATGGCAACCGAACTCCTTAGAGTTGTTAATCTCTAATTCCTAGGACATTTTGGTCAGAAAAGAAAAGATCTTCATAACATATCTAAGAAAAACCTCGACCTTAATTCTTTCAAGTTACTTAAGCAGTAGACCTTCAGCAGTGAAGGAGTAAAGAATTACTGAGGTCAAGTACCCATTCTAATCAATTCTTTTTATTTTTTATTATATGTTATATTAACTGTATATAATATATAAAATATATAAAATTAAAATAAAGATTATACATGTGTATGTGTGTGTATGTGTGTGTGTAGCCATGGCTGTCCTGGAATTTGATTTGTAGACCAAGCTGGCTTCAAACTTTCAGAGACCCCACCCATCTCTGTCTCCTGAGTGTTGGGATTCAACGTGTGTGCCTCCATACCTCAATCCTATCTGCTCTGATCAATGCTTGCTTAGCCAAATGTCTTTGTTTTGTTTTGCATTTATTTATTTATTTAATTATTTATTATTTATTTATTCACTTATTTATTATTTAGTTATTCACATTAGCTAAATGTTTTAAATGTCCCTTGTGTTGAGAACACCAACCATGGTGGTCTATTTCAAGTTAAGTACTAAGTGGAAAGCACGGCTCAATTGCCCAACCCCATCTGCTCTGATCAATGCTCAGCTAAATGGTTTTTTGTTTTGCTTTCCATTAATTAATTAATTACTTAATTTATGTTAGTTTAATATCTTAAATGTCCCCTCTGTTTGAAACACAGGCCCTGGTGGTCATTTTTGAGCTAAGTGGTAAGATAAACGGTAAGTATGGCAGCGTCAACAAGAAGAATACTATGTCGCTTTAAAAGATATTTTTTTTTCTGACAGACAGCGTACTTTGTTTTACCCCTAGGAACACGACACAATAACTGAGGATCTGCCAGCGCCAACAGGCAAATATAAGCTCAAGTACCAGCAGTACGCGAGTGAAATGAAGGATGGCTACAGACGATACATCCAGAGGAGTGCAGAGAGGCCAAAGGCAGCAAGCAGACCAGAGAAAACCGAGAAGGTAACAGAGGAGCCTCGGGCGCACGAACGGCTTCAAAGTGAACGCCGTTCCGCCCCCTTAATATAGAAAGTATAATACCGAACATCTATTTCAAACAGCCAGGGCTATTTAAAACATTTTTTTACTTATATCAAGTTGTTTACTCTTCATGACAAAACCAAAGCACCTGTCAGTGTTTCTCACAAGGAAAATTTTATTCCTATCCTCACATGTGTGCTTAACCCTTTTCATTTAATTGAGAGTGGGGGGCATGTATGAATGTGTAATATGTGTGTGTGTGTGTGTGTGTATGTATATATATATATATATATATATGTATTGTACTGGCTGGTTTTGTGTGTCAACTTGACACAGGCTGGTGTTATCACAGAGGAAGGAGTTTCATTTGGGGAAGTGCCTCCATGAGATCCAACTGTGAGGCAGTTTCTTTCTTTCTTTCTTTCTTTTTTTTTTTTTTTTGATGTTTGAGAAAAGTTAGTAGACCTTTTCTCTTTTTTTTTAATTCGATATATTTTTTATTTACATTTCAAATGATTTCCCCTTTTCTAGCCCCCCACTCCCCGAAAGTCCCATAAGCCCCCTTTTCTCCCCCTGTCCTCCCACCCACCCCTTCCCACTTCCCCATTCTGGTTTTGCCCTATACTTCTTCACTGAGTCTTTCTAGAAAAAGGGGGCACTCCTCCTTTCTTCTTGTACCTCATTTGATGTATGGATTATGTTTGGGGTATTCCAGTTTTCTAGGTTAATATTCACTTATTAGTGAGTGCATACCATGAGTCACCTTTTGAGTCTGGGTTACCTCACTTAGTATGATGTTTTCTAGCTCCATCCATTTGCCTAAGAATTTCATAAATTCATTGTTTCTAATGGCTGAATAGTACTCCATTGTGTAAATATACCACATTTTTTGCATCCACTCTTCTGTTGAGGGATACCTGGGTTCTTTCCAGCATCTGGCAATTATAAATAGGGCTGCTATGAACATAGTAGAGCATGTATCCTTATTACATGGTGGGGAATCCTCTGGGTATATGCCCAGGAGTGGTATAGCAGGATCTTCTGGAAGTGAGGTGCCTAGTTTTCAGAGGAACCGCCAGACTGATTTCCAGAGTGGTTGTACCAATTTGCAACCCCACCAGCAGTGGAGGAGTGTTCCTCTTTCTCCACATCCTCTCCAACACCTGCTGTCTCCTGAATTTTTAATCTTAGCCATTCTGACTGGTGTAAGGTGAAATCTCAGGGTTGTTTTGATTTGCATTTCCCTAATGACTAATGAAGTTGAGCATTTTTTAAGATGCTTCTCCGCCATCCGAAGTTCTTCAGGTGAGAATTCCCTGTTTAACTCTGTACCCCATTTTTTAATAGGGTTGTTTGGTTTTCTGGAGTCTAACTTCTTAAGTTCTTTATATATATTGGATATTAGCCCTCTATCTGATGTAGGATTGGTGAAGATCTTTTCCCAATTTGTTGGTTGCTGATTTGTCCTTTTGATGGTGTCCTTTGCCGTACAGAAACTTTGTAATTTTATGAGGTCCCATTTGTCAATTCTTGATCTTAGAGCATACGCTATTGGTGTTCTGTTCAGAAATTTTCTCCCTGTACCAATGTCCTCAAGGGTCTTCCCCAGTTTCTTTTCTGTTAGCTTCAGAGTGTCTGGCTTTATGTGGAGGTCCTTGATCCATTTGGATTTGAGCTTAGTACAAGGCGATAAAGATGGATCAATTCGCATTCTTCTGCATGCTGACCTCCAGTTGAACCAGCACCATTTGTTGAAAAGGCTATCTTTTTTCCATTGGATGTTTTCAGCCCCTTTGTCGAGGATCAAGTGGCCATAGGTGTGTGGGTTCATTTCTGGATCTTCAATCCTGTTCCATTGATCTGCCTGCCTGTCACTGTACCAATACCATGCAGTTTTTAACACTATTGCTCTGTAGTATTGCTTGAGGTCAGGGATACTGATTCCCCCAGAATTTCTTTTGTTGCTGAGAATAGTTTTAGCTATCCTGGGTTTTTTGTTATTCCAGATGAATTTGTTAATTGCTTTTTCTAACTCTGTGAAGAATTGAGTTGGGATTTTGATGGGTATTGCATTGAATCTGTATATTGCTTTTGGCAAAATGGCCATTTTAACTATATTGATTCTGGCGATCCATGAGCATGGGAGGTTTTCCCATTTTTTGAGGTCTTCTTCCATTTCCTTCTTCAGAGTCTTGAAGTTCTTGTCGTAAAGATCTTTCACATGTTTGGTAAGAGTCACCCCAAGATACTTTATACTGTTTGTGGCTATTGTGAAGGGGGTCATTTCGCTAATTTCTTTCTCAGCCTGCTTATCCTTTGAGTATAGGAAGGCCACTGATTTGCTTGAGTTGATTTTATAACCTGCCACTTTGCTGAAGTTGTTTATCAGCTGTAGGAGTTCTCTAGTGGAGTTTATTGGGTCACTTAGGTAGACTATCATGTCGTCTGCAAATAATGATAGTTTGACTTCTTCCTTTCCAATTTGTATCCCTTTGACCTCCTTATGTTGTCGAATTGCCCGAGCTAGTACCTCAAGTACAATATTGAAAAGATAAGGAGAGAGGGGGCAGCCCTGTCTAGTCCCTGATTTTAGTGGGATTGCTTCAAGTTTCTCTCCATTTAGTTTGATGCTGGCTACCGGTTTGCTGTATATTGCTTTTACTATGTTTAGGTATGGGCCTTGAATTCCCGTTCTTTCCAAGACTTTAAGCATGAAAGGATGCTGAATTTTGTCAAATGCTTTTTCAGCATCCAATGAAATGACCATGTGGTTTTTTTCTTTGAGTCTGTTTATGTAGTGGATTGCATTGATGGATTTCCGTATATTAAACCAACCCTGCATTCCCGGGATAAAGCCTACTTGATCATGGTGGATGATCGTTTTGATGTGTTCTTGGATTCGGTTGGCAAGAATTTTATTGAGTATTTTTGCATCGATGTTCATAAGGGAAATTGGTCTGAAGTTCTCTTTCTTTGTTGGATCTTTGTGTGGCTTTGGTATCAGCGTAATTGTGGCTTCGTAGAAGGAATTGGGTAGTGTTCCTTCTGTTTCTATTTTGTGGAATAGTTTGAAGAGTATTGGTGTTAACTCTTCTTTGAAGGTCTGATAGAATTCTGCATTGAAACCATCTGGTTCTGTGCTTTTTTTGGTTGGAAGACTTTCTATGACTCCTTCTATTTCTTTAGGCGTTATGGGACTGTTTAGATGATCTATTTGGTCCTGATTTAATTTTGGTATTTGGTATCTGTCAAGGAAATTGTCCATTTCCTCCAGATTCTCCAGTTGTGTTGAGTACAGGCTCTTGTAGTAGGATCTGATGATTGTTTGGATTTCCTCAGTTTCTAAGAAACATCCCTCCATGGCCTCTGCATCAGCTCCTGCTTTCTGACCTGCTTGAGTTCCAGTCCTGACTTCCTTTGGTGATGAACAACAATGTGGAAATGTAAGCAGAATAAACCCTTTCCTCCCCAACTTGCTTCTTGGTCATGATGTTTGTGCAGGAATAGGAACCCTGACTAAGATTCTCTTCTTTATCGGTTTATAGTCATTGTACATAGTCCTGGGTCTCCGAGGACATTTTCACACAAGTATAGAACAGACACTGGTGACCCTGTTCATTCCTGTTCAGTTAGTTCCCTTGATTAACCTTGTCCTCCACTCCCTAGAGCCTTTGCTCCCCTAGACAATTTCACTTCTACTTTCACATCATACACATCATTTCATGAAAAATCCCGGATCCACAAGTAAGAGAAAACATATAATACTTGTCTTTCAAGGTACGACTTATTTTGCTTAATATGATAATCTCTGATTGTATCAATTTTCTTGCAAAGAACACAATTTAGCTTTTCTTTACAGCCGAATAAATGAAATATAAGTGATTTTAGGTGATTTCTTATAAGTGCCTCTCATAATCATAAGGAAAACAAGCGTAAAATTTAAGATACATCTCCCAACCGGCTTAAGACAATCACTTTTAAACAATTCTCTGCTGTTTAGAAACCCTTACTGCAATAGTTAATCATTGCAAAAGCAGATACCCTTGTTTCTGCTGTATAAACCATGTGCCTATGACCTTCACATCACTATCATCAGGAGATCTCCAATATTGCAATTTATAATTTTTTGTTTTCCTGTATATTTGCCTGTGGTGTGTATGCAAGTATGTGTGTGTGTGTGTTTCTCTCTCTGTGTGTGCATGTGTGTGTGTGTGTGTGTGTACATGTATGATGAGAGGCCTAATGTTAATGTGGGAGTCTTTGTTGATGCCCCTCTACTTCTGTCATCCAGGAGAATGTGATTTATTAAATCAGAAGTAAATATCATTTAGGCACTAATTCATCATTATAGAATATTAGGTATAGTAAGTGTCTTAGGGTTTTATGCTTGTGGCCAGACACCATGATTAAGGTCAACATTATAAGGACAGCATTTAATTGGGTTTGGCTTTCAGGTTCAGTGGTTCAGTCCATTTTCATCCAGGTGGGAGCATGGCAGCATCCAGGCAGGCAAGGTGCAGGAGTTGCTGAGGGTTCTACATCTTCATGGAAAGCTTCTAAGAGAATACTGGCTTCCAGGGAGCAAGGGTGAAGGTCTTAAAGACCATGCCCACAGAGACATGCCTACTCTAACAAGGCCATACCTACTTTGACAGGGACACACCTAGTAATGCCACTCCCTGGGCCAAGCATATACAAACCATCGTGGTAAGTGTAAAGGGTACTGGGGATACAGTTCATTGACAGACTGCTTGCAATTGGGTGTAAAGTGAATAAAAAAAATAAATTAATGAGGTAAAAAAGAAAAAGAAACAGGTTAGACCACTCCTGAGCAATGCCACCCAAGGTTGACCTCTGATATCCACATCTGAATGTGAATGTGAACCCCTCCCCCACACATACACTCAGAGTCTCCATGATTTTCTACATAAACCCCTTGATAATCTGCCTAGTACCACAAGACTCAAAACACTACGCAAAAGGGACACTCTCTGGAAAGAGAAGAACCTAGTGTCAGAAATGGGAGCCTCGCTCTAACAGGGAGGAATATGGGGATCGATTCTCTGCTGATTCCGTAAAGTTAACATTTTATCCATGGTAGCCAGGGCCTGACAGGCTGCAGCCACTGACTCCTCTGACTGATGCTGATGCGAGGAGACACACAATCAGTTGAAACAGTAAATTAAGCCCAGCTCCTTGATTCTGCTTGCCAGTTGCCTTTGTTGAGTTTTCCTTCCACTTATTGAAAAAAAAAAAGTCACGAATTTCTCTTTCTCCAATTGTTTCACTAATTGCATTGGTTACTTTGTTCATTTCTGTGGCAAAAAAACATCCAACAAAGACAACTTAAGGAAGGAAGGATTTACTTTGGTTTAGAGTTTGGGGCGCAGTCCATTATGGAGGCAGAAGCAAGGGGCAGGTGTGCACACTGCATCTGTGTCGGGAAGCAGAGAGAGGCCAGTGCTCCTAGCTTCTCCCTTTTATTTAGACTCTAGTCCGTAGGATGGTGCCACCCATGTTCACGGTGGGCCCCCCCTGCTCTGTTAATTCCTTTGGAGAATACGCTTAGAGCTACACCCAGATGTCTGTTTCTGAGGTAATTCTAGATTCTACCACGTTGACAATGAAATGTGGCACACGCCTTTAATCCCAGCACTTGGGAGACAGAGGCAGGTGGATTTCTGAGTTGAAGGCCAGCCTGGTCTACAGAGTGAGTTCCAGGACAGCCAGGGCTACACAGAGAAACCCTGTCTCAAAAAACAAGAAAAAGAAAAAGAAAATTAACCATCACAGAAACTTAAATATGAATATATATGTATGTGTATGGATAAGGAAATAGCTTTAAAAGAAAAATGAAATTTATTAAAATTCCTTTTAGGGAGATGCTATTAATTCCCTAATTATACTTAGTTGTAATTATATATATATATATTTATATATATAAGCATGTGTATATTCATATATATGTACATGTATATATATATGTATATATATATACATGCATACATACATACATATCAACTTATATAAAAACACAAGACATCTTTCACTTTGGAAGTGACCATCATCTCTTATTTTTCTATAAACAGTGATTGAATGTTTACTAAATAGTTAACTAATGCTCATGTACTAGGTTCCCATTCAGGCACTGGACACAAGTTAATGAATGAAACAGATAAAAGTATCTCTACTCGGAGAACTCCCATTGTAATGGGAGTAAGAAAAAACACCAATAGGTCTGTTAACCCAGCCTGTCCGTTTTATATGACAGACGGTGAGAGTCGCTGTGAACAGGAGACAGGACAGTCAGGGCTATAGAGGAGCAGTGGTGACCCATGGAGGGTTGCCATGGAGACCTTTCCAATAAGATATCATTTCAGCCTCTCCCTTGAAAAAGATGGAGACAAGCAGTCAGAAGAAAGGTGTCAGCACTGTGCAGTAGGATTGGTCATGAAACATTTAAAAACTATGGTGAAACTATGGTAAGGCAGTAGAGTGGTTATCAGAGGAGGGCAAGATGGGCCAGATAAGAAGAGACTGTTCAGTTACAGGGAGGCAGACCATAGAGGCCCCACAGACCATGTGAGGGCTTCTGTTTCTTTTTCTGATAGAGTCTGCTTTATTCTGTTGTGACTAGGTCTTTATTATGGGCACAACTAGAATCAGGAAGACCTTTAAGGAGACTACCAATATAATGTAAGCACCAAGTGAGGAGGAGGGCTCTCACCCAGATGGGCATAAAACAGACCTAGTTGAGAAACAG
The DNA here is from genome assembly GCF_947179515.1 of Apodemus sylvaticus. Classification (NCBI taxonomy): domain Eukaryota; kingdom Metazoa; phylum Chordata; class Mammalia; order Rodentia; family Muridae; genus Apodemus; species Apodemus sylvaticus. The sequence goes on along the minus strand of NC_067491.1, from coordinate 22,125,923 downwards.
TCTCATTGGATGGATTTCAGGATAGACTCTGAAGGTGGGCCAAGTTGGTAATAGATTGGTTGTACACTTGACAGACAGAGACAATCAGACTGACTGTATATGAATGAATGTTTAGGGTGACATCATCTGTAGGAACTGGCTAATCCACATACAGATGGGACATGTCACTTACACATTGTAGCCAGAGATGGAGGGTTGGCGATAGGATAGAGGAAGGTGTCATCAAAGGGTTCAGTGTGGTTTATCAGAAGAATAAGTTCTGGGGAACTAATGTAATAAGTACATGGTGACTGGAGCTCCTAATAATTGTGTATTTTGGAATTCTGTGAGGAAATTTTAAGTGTTCTCATATGCCTATACTCACTACACTGTCAGGTGTGGACTGACATGACTGTTGTAATTGTCACACAACGAACACGTAACAAGTTATTGTGTTTCGTACCCGAAGTATGTACATCTTCTGCTTGTCAGCTTGAGAGTGTTAAATTACAAAATAACCTTAGGCCTTTTGGTTGGGGCATTTGCCACAAGCAAGAGGCAGGGGAGGACTGTGTGAGAGTCGGCGGTGGGAGGTTTAACTTGCTATGCGGAACAGAAAGCTCACCACTTGCCTTTTGTGGAAAGCTCAAAGCTAAGTTTGTTTCAAGACAGGGTCTCACCATGTACCCCTTGGCGTCCTGGAATTCACTCTGTAGACCAGACTGGCCTTGATCTCAGAGATGCCCCTGCTTCTGCCTCCTGGGCAGAAGTGCTGGGATTAAAAATGTAAACTACCACACCTGGTTAAAAATGACTTTTCAACTCAAACATAATGCTACTTTAGCATCTTTTAAAAGCTGATTTCTTTAATTTACTTCAGCATTAGCTAGTCGGTTTCTTGGTATTCATGTAAATAAGTTATTATTTAGAAAAAAATTAAATATCATCAGGTAAGTAAAACAAGAATTAAAGCATTCTCTGACATGGCTTTCCACAAAATAGTTCTTATCGGGCATGGGGCCACAGCAATCATGAAGTTCCTGTCCTCATGGAACAGATCTCATGTTAGGAGATGCAGGCAACATGCAATATGCAACATGCAATATGCAACATGCAATATGCAATATGCGATATGAAATATGCAATATGAAATATGCAATAGTATCTCATGTAACAGTGAAAGGTCATGAATTCAGGGAAGAATTTGACATCAGTGCAGCCTTCCAAGGAAGATGGACAGTGAGCAGAAATCCCAGAGAAGAAACTCTTGAAGTCTGTCATGTTCCTGACTAGTTGCTATTGCTATTTTGTTAGGTAGGGGATTATATAACTCTCATTTATAGAAAATTTTGGTGTTTATCTTTTTGAAATCCCAAAGAATCCCTTAGTGCTTCTGAATATATACTAGACCTTGTCCCATCCATCGGTCCCGTGGTGGAACTGATTGGGGCAGCGAGGGAATGAAGAAAGGCGAACCCATGGGCACACAGAAAAGCTGGACTCTCGATGGCAAAGACTCACCACCCCAGAAGCTCAGTCTCTTTATTACCTAGAGTTGAAAAGGGAGGCAGGGTTATTCATTCAGATAAGCAAGGAGCCAGGGTTTTTCCATTCTGCTGGAGCAGGAGGTTGGCTTAGCTAATTGGCTGAACCATCTCTGTAGGGCTGTGGTCTTCAAACTGTAGTCATCCGGAGGGAGAAAGCTATGACGGACATTTTCTGCCCACATTAGTGACATTTGTACTTGGATCAGGAGGGAAGGCTTTGCCATTTCCCTGAGCCTAGCCTGGGAAAGACTTTTGAGACTGTCCATGGGGCTAGGTATTGGTCTTTGAAAAGTTCCTGCCCATGTCAACAACACACATTCCTCTCAGGACTTCATACCACACAGGACGTCCTCTAACCCCCAACATGACATATCCACATTTATTGAGATTTTAAGGACTCGAGGTACAGTGGTAATTACGATCATTTCTGTCATTTCTGTCTTTTACTTAATGTTTACTATATATCAGGTAATATTTATAAACATTAAGACTATCTCATCTCATTTATCATCTTCTGATGCAATATCTACTGTCATTCCCAGTTTATGACTAACATGAGGCCCAGAAAGGTCACTTAGCTGAACCTGCATTCCAAGATGGGCTTGTACTCTGAATTCTCAAACAGCCTTTGAAATACTTGGTGGTCTGTTCCCAGGTTTTGTTTAAAGCAGGTATTCTGAACATGTGCCTGGCAATCTGCTTATTACCTTCATTGTGTCATGTGATCAGGTGGACCGAGACAGTCTGGATGACCTCATGACTTTGGATAAGAAAGCTCTCTTACAGCAAGATTATGCAGAGAGCTCTTACTGTAGACGCAGCAGCGCAAGGAATTCAGATGTGGTAAGCCATCAGCAGTTTTGTTTTTGATTATTTGCTAAGTCATGAAGGTGTTTACCCTCCATAGAGAAATTTTAATCCAGCAATTTGGCAAGGAATCACACCTAAATACCTTCTAGGTCTATGTGATCTCGCTGGAATGCAGATTCGCCTTAGTACATATCTTTAATCCCTAATAATGGAGGTGGGGTTTCCAGTATGCATCTCCAGGTGCTATGTAGAGAAAAGGGCCACCATGTTCTCCTTCTTCATCCTGTGAAATGCCAAGTCACCCTGTTGTAAATAAGTCATGATGTCTGCTGAAATTTAAGCGCGTTAACTTTTAGGGAATGACAATGGAAGATTTAATAATTGGAATCTGATATATTAACAGTAGTCATTTATATACTTAGGGAGAAAATTGGAAACATTATATTTTATGATGCCCGTTAAGTGTTCCACTTTACAGAAAACAGAATTGTTTTCTAACTTTATTTTCTCAGGAGACTGTGGCTATAGAGAAGAAGAAACAGACCGTTGCAGAGCAAATGATGATCGACCACTTGTCCAGGTGGGCGCTAGTAACTCCCAACACACCTGTATTCTGAAATACCTTCTAATTCTAAATACCTTCTTCACGCCAACACGTCTGTATGCTTGTCAATCAATGCTCAGCTGCCAGCAGTTTTTGCCATTTTAGTGAGTTTTGTTTTTAATAAACACTTGAGATTGAATAGAAATACTTAAAAATTCGGCTAGGCAGACAGTTCATTCTGTGGAGTGCTTGCTGTGTTAGCAGGAGGACTTGATTTAAAGTCTCACAACTGAAGTGAAAAGGCAGGTATGGTGGCAGGTATTTGCTGTTTTAGTGCTGGAGAGGAGACTTGGGGCTTGCTCACTGGCTTGGTGAGCTCCGGGCTAATGAGAGAGACCCTGTATCAAAAGACAAGGGGCGTGGCTCCAGAGGTTGACCTCTGGAGTCCATTCACATGTGTACATACATATGAACCCACATGATCATGTATTCACAGGTAGGCAGGCATGTGTGTATAGATGCATGTATACATACATACACACACACACACACACACACACATGCATACTTTTGAAAATTCTCATTGTCTCATGAAGCATTTTTATTTAAACCACTTAATAATTATTTCCTGACAACTTAATGGACATTTTGAATCACATACAAACTAGAAGACAGCATTTTAAAAGATTCATTCATAGATTTCTAGATTGCTATTTTTATAAATTAATTATTTTTATGCACTCCATATTTTATTTCCTCACCCTGACAACCCCTGTCCACCCTCCAACTGTTCCACATCCCATACTTCCTCCCTTTCCCCGTCTCCACGTGGATGTCCCCACCCCCACCCCACCTGACCTCTAAACTCCCTGGGGCCACTAGTTTCCTGAGGATGAAGTGCATCACCTCTGAATGAACACAGACCTGGAAGTCCTCTACTGTATGTGTGTTGGGGGCCTCATATCAGCTGGTGTATGCCTCTTGTTTGGTGGTCCAGTGTTTGAGAGATCCTGGGGGTCCAGATTAATTGAGACTGCTGGTCCTCCTACAGGGTCACCCTCAGCTTCATTCAGCCTTCCCTAATTCAACAGCAGAGGTCAGCTGCTTCTGTCTATTGGTTTGGTGCAAATATCTGCATCTGACTCTGTATGCTTCTTTTGGGCACTGTAGAATCTTTCAGAATTACCTTCTGTTCTGTCCTTGGTTTTCACAAGATATTGGCTGTTTGTTGTAGCACCTGTAGAAAACCTGGCTTTCAAAGATGTGATATGATGTAAGGAGATTAGTGAGATATCTTGTCAAGACTAGGACCTCCACTGAGCCAGTTGCTATGGTTTCCAAATGGTGACGAGCATCTTATCTTTCCATTAGAAACAAATATCCCACGGGGTCACTCTGGTATCGGTCAATTGTGTAGAATTGAACCCTGTGAAACTAATGGTCGACAATTCATAAATCATCCAGCAACTGTATAAAATAATCCACAAAATGATAAACTGTAGTGTGACAAGTAAGTCGTGGAGGAAAAACATGTTTAGTTTGGTGGCTGTTCACATTTGACTCACATAGTCTCCCGGCCCTCTTTCCTATGTTTGGTACTGATCGACCCCCGGGCCCTCCATATGCTGTGTAGGTGCCAGCAAGTTCTTTGAAGTCACTGTCTGCAGCATGACTCTTTCTGTTTGTAGGAAAAGTGGTAGCACCATGTTTCTAGATAAAGGGGCTTCTCAGTTCTTGTCCTCTTGCTCTTTAGCAGTGTCTGTCTCAGTTGAGAGCTTTCGTCTTTCTGAAGCAACTTTCTCCTGTCATTAGATATGGCAAATTAATTCCATGTCACCTACATATTTGCTTCCTGCTTTCAAATATCTTCTGTATCCCAATGTATCTTTAGTCTTCAAGAGTTTTTGCTTTTCAGAGCCGAGGACTGAACCCAGGGCCTTGCGCTTGCTAGGCAAATGCTCTACTACTAAGCTAAGTCCCCAACCCACAATCTTCAAGATTTTGATTTCTCTTTTTTTCTAATCTAAATTTTCTCATATGACTAAGTCTGCTTTAATTTTTCTCCACAGCAATTCCAGGTTTGAAACTATGTCCTCATAGACATTAGACGCCTATGGGGATGCCTTTGGCCCGTATCTTTCTTTCAACTCCAATATCTACTCTGTCAGCAAAGACTCAGTTCTAGCAAACTGAAATACATTTATTTCTCCTGTTGCCCCTTCTTGTTATTGTCTCTTCCTATCTTCTGGATAATTTCTTTCAGTCCCCACTGGGTTTCATTGAGTCTCTATTAACCTTTCATTGGCTCTTTATCAACTCACTCACTAGAGTGAAACCATTGAAAGACAATCAAATCATCTGCCAATTCCTTATCTCAGTCCCAGGAAATTCGATAAAGTTTAGGTATCAGTTATATGGGATGTCAAAATTTAGTAGCTAAAATTAGTCTTTGCCCAAATGTCTTTAGGGTAGCTGCCCAGCCTTGGCTTAGTCCTATTATTCTTCCTACTTAGATAAGTTACAGATTAACAAAATGAATTGTGTCAGCTCTGAGCATAGCCCTCAAGAATCTGCATGCATCCCCATTTGTGCTTTTGTGGCTTTTTCCAACTCTTAAGGATGTTTGGCTCACCAACTAGTCTCCAGAAAAAAGATTCTTCTATAAATATGGCTAGGCTACTTAGCCAAGAGCACCCTAGATCAGCAGACTTCCAACCAACTCGAACTGGTGAGCCAACTGGTAAGTCAACTTCACTGACTTAGTTCAATGAAGAACAGCAGAACCATCAAAAAGTACATTCCATATAAGCAAGGCCACGGCAAGAATATGGCTCAGAAGTGCTGAGAAACCAGGGCCACTGCTGCCTGCTGTTGGACCCCACCTTTGATCTGTTCCCCAGTAGGACTCTACTGTTCACCACTCTGCCCTCTCCCGGTGCTCAGTGTGCATCAGCTTGCTCCCTTTCTAGAGCATGCCAGGCCCCCCCTGGTGCCTCTATCCCTTTGCATTAGTTTCTCTTCTCTTTAGATGGCCTTTCCCCTAGAAATCTATGATGCTGTGCACTAATTTTACTTCACACTTTTATGTGGAAGTCACATGATGCAGCCTGCCATGGACACAGTACTGGTTAGGGGTACTACTGCAGTTATGAAACAAAATGACAAAGCAAGTCAGAGTGGAAAGGGTTTATTTGGCTTACACATCCACATTGACATTTATCACTGAAGGAATTCAGGATAGGAACTAAAATCAGGCAGGAATCTGTAGGCAGGAGCTGATGCAGAGGCCGGAGAGGGGCGTCAGGAACGAGCTTGCTCCTCATGGTTTGTTTAGCCTGCTTTATGTATAGAACACAGGACTACCAGCACAGGGATGGCACTGCCTACAATGGTCTGGGCCCTCCCCCATCAATCACTAATTAAGAAAATGCTTTACAGTTGAATCCTATGGAGTAAATTTTCTCAGGCAAGGCTCCCTCCTCTTCGATGATTTTATCTTGTGTCAAACTGACATAAAACTAGCCAGTACAAATACCTAATAAGTAATTGATAAATTCTTGCTCATAACTTCAAATCAGCTCACCATTTTTGATTCCCAACCATGAATATGTAGTTTGTTTGTTTTGTAGTTTCCTACTTAATTTATGATGTCTCCTTAAACCCTGTGCTCCCCAAGGGCAGGGCACGATGGGAGCCTTCTCACTGCACTGTGGCATGCCTGTGGTCTGGGGCAGGGTTTGTAAAGTAATACTCTTTTTTAATTAGATATTTGCTTTATTTACATTTCAAATGATATCCCTTTCCTCGTTATCTCTTCGAAAAAAAACCCTCTCCTATCCCCCTCCCCGTGTTTACCAACACCCTCCTCCCACTTTCCTGACCTGGCATTTCTATACATTGGGGCATTGAGCCTTCATAGGACCTCCTCTCATTGATGTCTGAAAAGGCCATCCTCTGCTACATATGTGGCTGGAGGCATGGGTACCTCCATGTGTACTCTTTGGTTGGTGGTTTAGTCCCTGGGAGATCTGGGGGTACTGGTTGATTCCTATTGTTGTTCCTCCTATGGGGCTGCAAACCTCTTCAGCTTCTGGGGTCCTTTCTCTAGCTCCTCCATTGGGGACACTGGGCTCAGTCTATTGGTTGGTTGTGAGCCTTTGTGTATTTTGATCCCCCCCCCTCAAAGAAGAACCAAAGTATTAAGACTTTGGTCTTCCTTCTTCTTGAGCTTCATGTGGTCTGTGAATTGTATCTTGGATATTCCGAGCTTTTGGGCTAATATCCAAAAGTGCATACTCTTGACCAATCAATGTATAAAAACCAGAAGCGAGGACTTACTGGGAAGCGGCAGAGTTGAGCTTGGTGTTCAGCCATGTGGCTGAAGGGCTTGCTGGGAGCTTCATTGTTTCTTTCTCCATTTCTTGATCTTTGTGTCTGCCCAAAGAAATTCAGATTTCATACAACTCTAACATTCTGTGTGTATGTGCGTAAACTCAGACTCAGATGGCAGAACTGTTGTGAGTGTGCACATATAGGAAATGGGAAGGGAGAGATGTGGGGGGGGGAGAGAGAGAAAAGAAGAGACGAGGTGATGCTTTTTGTTCATTTTTTTGTTTTTTGTTTTTGTTTTTTGTTATCTTTTGGAAAATTTAAAAACTTTCTTGATCCTTAGTTAAAACGGTGGTTCACTGGTTTCACAAATAAATAGGCTCTAAAGAATAGCATAGATATATCTGAAACTTTCTTGGTTGTTCCTGTCATAGAGGAAAACAATCAGTTCATAAGTCCTCCTAGTTCTCACGTGGTGTTTTGTCTTCATAGTTTTGAAGGCTCATGACACCTTTTAATGTTGGCTCGTTTGTACGTTTTAGAATGTAATTAATTAATTTAGAGAACCTCACATGTAAGTACAGTATTTACTTCAACACCCCTCCATTTCTTCCCTCTAATTCCTCCCGTGCCCTCCCCAAAACTCATGGCCTCTTACTCCTTACTCTTGTTACACACACACACACACACACACACACACACACACACACACACAACCTGCTGAGTCCCTTTTGTGATGCTCATAGACTTACTTAGGGCTTTCTAATCTGTCTAATCCTCCTCTCAGTAGCCATTAACTGCCTGTAGCTTTTCATCTAAGCATGGCCTTGTTAGATCCTCCCATCCACGTTAGTGTTTGTGTGTGTCATTTTCCAGGTCTTGTTCAGGCAACCATACTGTTGAGACATCGTAAGTGTAGCTTTTCTCTCTCATATACAAAAGATATATTTGACAGGAGACATCTGGTCCTCTGGCTCTTACAACCTTTCTTCATTCTCTTCTGTGATGTTCCCTGAGCCTTAGGTATAGGGTCTATGTTGGAGATATATCAGGTGAGGCTGGGCACCCCACAGTCGATTAGGCTCTGCACTTTGACCAGCTATGACTTTTTGGAATGGTCTCTGTCTTCTGAAAAAAAAAAATAGAAGCTTCTTTGATGGAGGTAAGAGATGCACTCATCTACAGGCATAAGGATATTTAGAATATAGTTAAAAATTATACTGGCTTAGGAAAGTGGTTCTTTTTAGGGCCCATGACCTCAGTTGGTTAGGTTTACAGCATCAGGTATGAATTCCCTTCTATTTAGCATCACGTCCAATTAGTCAACTGTTCATTAACTCCAGGCAACAAGTGCCACTGTCTCATCTTTGTTAGAGTCTCCAGAGACTGGAGTTGGGAGGGCTATTCATCACCTTTCTCCCTCGGGAGCTTGTGAGTTCCTTCTGGGACTAGAAGAGTTAGTGCTCAGGGAGGAAGCTTCTAGGTCAGATTCAGTTGGACTCTTTCAAGCCCTTTGTTCAAAGTGCATCTTCAGCAATATGATCCCACTTTCAGTGTCTAGGATGTAACCAAAGGCAATGGTGAAATTGTTCTGTGAATCTTTGAATTCTTTTGACTAGCACCTCAGTAGGGAGCTTCCTATACTGGACACTTGGATTTTTGTTGGGTAATTTATGACTTCTGGAGTAGCATTATCACCCCAAATGGTGTAACTTTATTAAAACACACACACACACACACACACACACACACACACACACCTATATAGATATTATATGTAATATTAAGTAAACAGAATAATATTCCCTATAGCCCTTTAAAATATCATTAGTATTTGTCATGTTATTTTAATGATAAAACTTATTCAGATTTCTGATTTCATCAGAGGAGAAAACACCCCTAAAAAGCATAATTTTTAAGGGCAAGTAGAAGCTTATATTTTGATTAAGTTGCATTTTCCAAGGTGACTGAGAAGGGACAGTAGGAAAGCCTACAGAGCCACTGCTGAGAGAAGTCTATTGTGAAGACAAGCCAAGCCCACAGTTCCAGTCCTACATCTCATGTGTAGACTAACCTCCTTTCATAGTGTAGTGGAGTTAGTGATCTTTCTGGCTAATGGCTTCAAAGTCAAGCAGTTTCTTAGTTCTCTTAGAATTTCCAAATCTAGTGTCTCTGTTATGTGCATTTCTATGGAGCTGAACCTAGGCCCCTGCTATCCTCTACCCAATCCACTGCAGTGCCTTGATATGTTGCTACGCCTCTTCACATTTGCATTCAATGGCAACATGTAATAAAAGGTGAACCGGCAAGAATAGACTCAATTATTGAATTCCTTTGTGAAATGTATAATATGACAGGCCTTTCTATGAAGATTTAATCCTCACAAAAAAAACATGTGAGGTAGTGTCCTAATCGTTTGTGTTGTAACTGTGACCAAGGGAACTTCCGTAAGCAAGAGTTTATTGGGGTTGTGCAGGTAAGCGTGGAGCTAAAGAAGAAGCTGAGAGCTTTCAGCCTTACCCCCAAGTGAGAGGCAGAGAGAGCTAACTGGAAGTGGGTGAGCTTTTGAAACATCAAAGTTCGCTTTCTGTGGCACGCCTCCTCCATACTTCCTAGTCCTTCTCAAACAGTTCCACCCAACTGGTGACCAAACATGCTAGTTTGTCAACTTATGGAGGCTTTTGTCTTTGAAACCATCAGAGAGAGAGGAGGAAGAGAGAGAGAGAGAGAGAGAGAGAGAGAGAGAGAGACTGGGCAGAGGAAGAACATTATAATCTTTTTTGTGGCTGATGAAAGTGTAGCTTAGCACTGAATTACTAGGAAGGGGCGTGGGTGTTACTGGAAGCAGTAAGAAGTGATCTGTCTAGCCCCAGCCACACGCTCCAGATTCTCAACTTCTGCTGTCTCACTCTGAGGCCTCACACAGAGCTGTCTCCCTGTGATAGCCTTTCTCCTTTTCAAGTGCTAACTTCTCCTCATGATTTAAGAATCAGTTCAATCAATACTCAGGGAGGTGTAGGTCCAGCCTGCTCATGTTCCCTGCTTGGTGGGTCAGACTCTGAGAGTCCGAAGGATCCAGGTTAGTTGACTCTGTGGGTCTTCCTGTAGAGTTCCTATCCCCTTCAGGGCCCTCAATTCTTCCTCCTGTTCTTCCATAAGAGTCCCAAGCTCCACCCACTGTTTAGCTGTGGATGTTTGTATCTGTCTGAGTCAGCTGCTGGGTGGAACTTCTCAGAGGACAACATGCTCCTGTCTGAAAACTGAACAGTATCATTGATAGTGTTAGGGATTGCTAACTGCCCATGGGAACAGGTCTCACGTTGGTCTAGTTATTGGTTAGCTATTCCCTCAGTCTCTGCTCCATTCCCTGTGCCTGCATTTCTTGTAGACAGGATAAATTTCGAGTTGAAGAATTTCTAGGTGGTTTGGTGTTTCTATTGCTCCACTGGGGTTCCAGCCTGGCCACAGGAGGTGGCTTCAGGTTCCATATCCCCAGTGTAGCGAGTCACAGATAAGGTCACCCCTGCTGATTCTTGGGTGCCTTCCTTATCTCAGGCCTGTCTCATCCTGGAGACGCCCCTCACCTCCTCACCCCCATCAGTTGCAGATTTCCATGACCACCAGGCCATCTCTCCTGTTCTTCCCCATGCCTGATCCTGAATTCCCCCATTCCCCTCCCTGCTCCCCTCTCCCTCTCTGTTCCCTCCCTCCGTATGCCTCCTATGACTATTTTATTTCCCCTTCTAAGTGAGATCCAAGCTTCCTTGCTTGGGCCTTCCTTCTTGTTTATCATCTTTGGGTTTATAGAGCGCAGCATGGTACTTGTACTTTATGGCTAATACCCACTTATAAGTGAGTACATACCATGCCTGTCTGGGGTGGGTGTGACTGGAGAGGATGTGACTGGAGGACGGTGACCAGGAAGGGAAGAGTGAGCATGATGTAAAGTGAATAATTAAAAAAAATAATTTAAATTAAAAAAATGTTCCTTAATAAACATAAGAAAAAAATAATCAGTTCAATTGCTTCCATGGACTCCTTATATATTTCTTTCATTTTTGTGCATGTGGTGTGTGTGCTTGTGGAGGTCTGAAGTTGATGCACGAGTGTCTTCTGCAATAGTTCGTTGTCTTGGCTTTTGAAACAGTCACCGGACCTGAAGCTCACAGATTAGATCAGCTAGGTGAGCAGAGATGTCCAGGGTTATTTTTGTCTCCATCGCCTTCAGCCCTGAGCTTACAGATGCATGCCACCTTGCCTAGATTTTGCACACATCTAACGATCTAAACTCAGCTCTTCACGCTTGTGATGCAAGCACTTCATCGGCTTGGGCATCTGCCCAGACCCCTATGTTTTTCTTTCTAGACATCATGTCCAGTTCCTTCATGCTTTCCCATCCACATTTTGTTACTGTGCTTATTATAACTTTATACTCTTGAGATGGCTAGTCTGGTTGTCAACCTGACATCCCTAGGAAGAATGAACCTCCATCGAAGAATTGCCTCTATGCTTGTGGGCATGTCTGTGAGGGTATTTTATATATATATATATATATATATATATATATATATATATATATATATATATATATATATATATAAAATCAATATCAGAGGACCTAGGTCTCTGGGATCCATACCATCCTTAGGCAGGTCTCCTGGGTTGTAGCAGAACTGGACCCTCGGAGAAAGCTGGTAAACAGCCTTCCTCTTGGCTTTTGCTTCAAGCTCCTGCTTTAGCTCCCCTCAAAGATGACCTGTAAGATAAAATAAACCTTTCCCCCCACCCAGGTTGTCTTTGGTCAATGCTTATATAGAATCAGAAAGCAATTTAGAACAAGTTTTAATTACTAACATTCTTTCCTATGTTATCAGAAGCCAGCAAGACCTCTATTTGAAGAGAGCTAAGAGGAAGACATAAAGTTCTTGCTTCCAGTCGTAACTTCTAGGTGTTCTTATGTTCTATTTGTACAAATAACTGTATTCACTTTTTTATGGGTAGTACTTTCAATAGTTAAATACACTTGTGTATGACAAACATCATTATGACAATAGGACAAATTGCCACCTGGTGCTTGACAGTTTCCAACTGCTCAAAAATAAGTGAGCACATATTTTGTCATGTTAGACATCAGACTTTGTGTCCTCCCGCTTAGGGCTGTCATCAGTGATCCAGAACAAGATTCAAACACCAAAAATCAAGAGAGTTCTCATGTCCCTCCAGACTCAGAGAGGGCGCCACTTCGAGTCAGGAGAAGAACTCTGCATGAAACAAAGTAAGAAAAGCTTAACAATGTATCATTAAAATACATTTCTGCACCTTGCCGAATAAATTTGCATCTCTTTACAACTATGTACAGAGAAGTAAACATTTTAGGATCTCATATCTCAGTGTTGTCTTCTTACATTTTTTTCTTCTACCTTCTTTGTATGCCAATTTTTCTTTTTACATTTATAATTTAGAAGGGAAGTCATAATTCTTTTCAGGATAATGTAGGCAAAAATGAGTAATGTAGTAATTTAGACATCTCTGCCTGAGGATGGTACCCTGCCTGGCTAACTCAGATTCACGTACTATGTGAAGAATTAATTTGCAGAGGAAAAAAGACCATCTTTCCACATATGCCCTGCCTCTTAAGCAGTCCACATCATTTTAGAACCATAGGAGAGTAACTACACCTTTATAAAGACTCCCAATGAAGTAGGCCTGATGTCTTTTCCTCAACATTATATTTAGGAGTATCATCCATGTTGTGATTTATAGTTGTTTTTCTCTTCGCTCTCTGTTATTCCATTATATGAATTCATGACAACTCACCACTCACAGATGTCTGCTGCATTATCAATTATACTGTGGTGAACTCTGTTGTACATACCTTCTAGTAAACACATATACTCCCGTATGTTGAGTGAGTATTTAGACTCTCCGGACCATGGAGTTTGCCCATGTTCAGCTGCACAAGGCACTGGCAAGATGAGTGGTCCTACACATCTTCGCCAGCACTTGATGTTGGCTATGGTCTTTAGTTGCATCTCTCCTACTGTATTGGTGATTTTAATTTGCAGTTCACTGGGAACAAATGGTGGTAATTAATTTTCATCTGTGCATTGTTCATCCAGATGCCCTTACATGAAGTTTGACCAACTTTCCAATCTATTCTTACGTTGTTAGTGCCTTTTGCATCTTCCTTTAATAAGTCTACTTGAAAGTAAATATCCCCCTGAACTTTGAATTTTCCTATATTGTATGTCAAATCGTCGTAACTTCACAGATAATGTGAACCCTGCTGTTCAGTCTCATCCCTCTGGTTTCTTGCACCTGTCTTAGTATTGCTTCATCACAAATACAAGCAGCTTGTTTGAAGCTAATCCAGCTCAGAAAAATCCCATGGGATTCCTAGATTAGGATTTTAAGATCCATAACTTCCCACCCTTTTGTTCTCCCCAAAGGAGAAGGAAGGGCCTCTGCTTCGTAAGTTGAAAGCAAGTCGATTGGTGTGTGTAGTGTAACCCCCTTTCTCCTCTTTTCTCTGGAGGCAGCTTCCTGCAGACACATGTTTCGCCCTTGTACCGAACTTTGCAGTTTTCTCCTCAGTACAAAGAAGCAGTTAGTCTGGATAACTCTAGTGCCAGACACTTATCCTATTATTACTGTGCACCAAAACCATGCTCTCCCACCAACTTTGTGAACAGCAGAGTTCACCTTTGATAGTCAGTGTGCTTAATTGAACTGGTTCAGGACTTACATAGGGAAGCATTTGTACTACTTACCGGGTGCCTGGGACTCAATGCGGCACTCTGCACCTCGTAAGATAAATACGGATTTACTTGGGTCTTACTCTGACGACACTAGCCTCCTTGAAGCAACTAGCTCAGCCTCCCAGCATTGTTCACCACGAAGAAACGAGAAAATACAATGGTTAGAGCAAGACTGTCTTCCAGACATGACGTGTGCTCATACGGTTGCAAGCAACTGCTTACCGTGTCTTCCACAATCTTGCTTCCTTCAGTTTTATTGCAGGCATTAAACAAACCCATGCACAATGAAGTGAATTAATAGTAACCAGTGTCTACAAAGCCCTCAGTAAATGGTGGCTGGTATTGCTGCTGCTATTTCCCCGGCATTTAAAGTCAGCCCAGGAATATTGTGAACGTGAACGTTCAGTGATTGCGTTATTTCGAGTAGATCACATTGAACTGAGAGGATGGAGCCTCCATGGCTCCTCTCTGTTCCCAAACTCTTAATGAGTCAGCAAGCTTGTTTCCTATCTAGCTCAGCTTCCATTCTGCGGGACCTGGACATTACAGAGGGAAAACCTTACCTGTTCTCAGTGACTGTGGCCCACATGCTTACCATTGTGCCATTGCTGTTTTATTCTTCCTGCAGTTTCCATAAAACTGGGTGAACAGTAATAATACATCATTGAGTTATCTCTTAAGATACAGGACATCATTAAGTAGAGGGTATCAGAGTGTGTGCATTTGAGTTCTGCTTTATATTTTAAAAATTATTAGGGCTAGGAGTCCTCAGAAAGTCAGTAATGCTATCTATATGAAGATTATCTATCTATCTATCTATCTATCTATCTATCTATCTATCTATCTATGTATATCTATCTCTTAACACACATATACATATAAACACACACACACTATATACACACACATATTTGTATGTACATGTATAAACACACTATATATACATACATATATGCATATATTTGTATATAAATATATAAACACATACACTATATACATATATACACACACATATACACATATATTCATATATATATATATATATATATATATATATATATATATATATAAACACACACACACTCACATAGAGCTTGTTTCATCTGGCATGCCTTCCCACCATTGTTCTAGTGAGGTGTAGTAGCATCAGCCGCCTGTAGAGGAAAACCTGATCGATAAGGCTCAACGTGTCAGGATTTATTTTCCCGTGTAAGCAGCTGCATGGAAGTAGGCATGTGTTGGTTTTGGTCCTACAGCTCGATGATGCTGCATCTCTGGACTGCTTCCCTTCCATGTTCACAGGCAGTGAACACTGCCCATGCCCCTCTCTCAGAGGACAAGACTCCTTCCTGTTGAGATTATTGGTGAACCTCTTTTGTTGGTCATCGTCACAAGCACTAAGAAACTAAGTGCTGTGCTGTGAAGGAGGCAAAAGAACCCGGTTAGAAATGGCATTTGAGCTCAGGTCCGCAATCCCAGCATATGCCGGGCCAGCATATACTATACAATAAGGGCATAATAGAAAAGGACGGGAAATAGAAGGAGAAGGGAGGGGAAGGAGAAGAGAGGGAAAGGAGAGAGGAGGCAAGTTTTCTTGGACAGCCCTGCAAACAGAGCTACTGCGCTCCGTTCAGGATGCGCCTTCACAGCACTGTGTCCCTACAGGTGCTGGATGAAGGACTGGTGTAGTGGAGACTGTGTGTGGCTCAGGGTGCTCTGCCTTTTGTGTCTTTGTATAGTCACAATCTGAATTTTAATTCTCATCTTTAATCTGTGACATTTCAAAATATTTCCATAGCTCCTTGGAGCGTTTGTTGTTTTTATCAAGTGCAATTGTTCTAAAACAATAACTTACAAAATGTATTTTGACAGGATAAGAACCAACTCCACATTAACAGAGAATGACCTTTCTCAGAAAGTAGAATTCGAAGGGAGGGTCTTATCAAGGTAACTGTCACTTTATTAATATTTTTTTTTTACTTCTGTGATTATAATAATATATTCTTTTCTTTCATAGGTGTCAGGATTAGACAAATCATACCAATACTAAAAAATGTGAACTTTTGGGTTATATAATTTTAAGTAATAATTATTACTGTTGCATAAAATAGGACACTGTGATTCAAATACTTTAATAAGAGTATTTAAAAATTGTTCTTACAAGTCTTTTGGAAAGATTGAATAAACTTGCGTATTACTAATAGAAGTTTCTTATCTATTTAGATGTTAATTCTTATGTCAGACAATCAATTTAGTTTTAATAGTCTGAGTTAATAGATTACTGATAAAGGCAATGACAAAGAAGATGGCTTTTACTTATTTATTTTTTTTACCTCAATCTCGTAAACTTTGCAAGCCCAGATTTTTAAAGGCCTTATGCTTTATCTCAAGTCTCTGTCGATTAGCTACCTAAGTTGTGACAGAGCTGGAAGCTCTCCACAGTTAAGCTCATGGCTTTTTCTTTATCCAAATCTAACTCAGTTGAGGATTTCTGCAGGCCGTAGCATATTGCTCTTAAATCTGCAGTGAGCCTTATTCACTGCAGCACAAACAAGGGAGTTAGAGTGTCGCCACTTGATATGTATGATTTTAGTTTATTACTTACTTTAAAAAATCACCATATTTAAATATCATTGACGTTGTCTTGTTTTTCTAGAAATGGACGTGATGCCTGCAGGGAACTGATTGGGTTTTTCTTTACCCACGATCAGTCCCTAACCGTGTATGAATATCGAGTGTTCGGGAAAAACAGGTGTGTTCTGGAACACTGTCAGACCCTAGGGAATTGCTTCCAAGAAGAACTGAATGCCTTCATTTTTTATTGTTGTTGCTTAACTTCTAGAACAAGTGTGCTTCCTTTTATTAAAAAAGACATTTATTGTCATCAGTATGGACGAAGAAAAGGAAAGCAATATGAGCTTGGTGACTTCTATACTGTAAGTATGTGTGTGTGTGTGTGTGTGTGTGTGTGTGTGTGTGTGTGTGTGTTAGCATTATACTGTAAGTGTGTGTGTGTTGGCACCATAAGTGTATGTGTGTGTACATGTGTGTGTGCTGACACTGTACTGTAAGGATGTGTGTATGTGATGAAATTATATTTTAAGTGTGTGTATGCTGGCACTATAGTGCAAGTTTGTGTGTGTGTGTCTGTGTATGTGCTGGCACTATACTGTTAGGATGAATGTATACTGGAATTATACTGTGTGTGTATTCTGGCACTATAGTGTAAGTTTGTGTGTTTGGTGGCACTGTACTGTAAATGTATGTGTGTGTGTGTGTGTGCTGGCACTATACTGTAAGTGTGTGTGTGTGTGTATGATGGTACTATAGTGTAAGTTTGTATGTGTCCTGGCACTATAATGTAAATTCAGATGTATGCTGGTACTCAATGCCATGTGACAGACTATGCACATTTCTCTGGTGTGGAACAAGATCATGGGTCCCTTATCAGAGACATTTAGTTGTGTGAACTGTGATTGGTTGATAAATTGCAATCATCCAAATCTTAAGCATAGCATTTATTTCCCATAAACATTCACACGTTCTCTCTCTCTCTCTCTCTCTCTCTCTCTCTCTCTCTCTCTCTCTATCTCCATCTCTGTTTCTCTCTCTCTCCCTCTCCCTCTTTCTCTTTGTTTTTTTGAGACAGGGTATCTCCGTGTAGCCCTGGTTCTGCTGGAACTCACTCTGTAGACCAGGCTGGCCTTGACCTCAAAAATCTGCCTGCCTCTGCCTCCCTAATGCCGGGATTAAAGGCGTGTGCCACCACTGCCGGCCCACATGTTGTTTCTTAATGGAGACTGTTGCCATGAGAACTTGTTTCTTGATACTGCTGTAGCTGTCTGTACAAGGCCTGTTCTGCATAAGTGACTACCCCAGTATGCCCAGGAGTGGTAATCCACAGACGGAGAAACTTGATTTTCCCTGTGGAGTGGCACTGCTCTCTGGAGCTGCGTCTTCCACAGCCTGCTTCTTGTTGCTCTCTGACCTTCCTGAGTGTCCTGAATTTTTACGTCACATACAATGAAACATTCTCCATACTGGTCATTCATGTAATGTTTCTATATGTTCGCATTCTAAACATTGGAGATGGAATACTGAATAAGTTAGAATAGTTTTTTGCTTTGTGGTGATTGCAGCATATTGGGAATTGGATAGGAGCCACATTGGGGTCCTATCCTATGGGCTGTAAGAGTCTGTGGAGAATGTGACATCTGAGATTATTAAGGACTTTCTGAGGGTGCAGGAAAGGTTCAAGGTGGAGAAGAAGATGTATAAAGAACAAGGCAAGAAAGCACATGAATTACCTGGAGATGTGAAAGTTGGTCAATTTGCTTGGAATCTAGACCTAAAGAAAGTAGACATGGGCTGGAGAGATAGTTCAGTTAGCAAAGAGTTTAATCTTTCTAGCAAGGGACCAGGGATGAAATTCTAGAACCCATGTCAAAAATTCAGGACTTGGTAGCACAAACTTGTAATCTCAGTGCTAGAGTGACAGAGACAGGTTGATCTTAGGCTTATTGGCTGGACACAGATTGGTCTGCTTGGTGAATTCTGGAACAGAGAGAGACCAGGTCTCATAATAAAAAGGGGTGGATAGTACATATGGTATGATACTAGAGGATGTCCTATGACTTGTACATACGTACATCCCATGACTAAATCAAAAGGGATCCTTGTACTAAAGAGCAGTGTGTAATATATCACCGAAGAGAAGATGTGGGTAGAATGGAGAGATTGCATGACCAGATTCGTAACTTAGAAATATCTCCCCGAATTCAATGTGTGGCACGGTTTGAAGAACAGGCGCATAAGGCATGGATTGGATGGATGTTAACCTAGGAGAGAACTCCTGGCACCTTCAGAAGAGGTAGCAATGGCTACAAAGGTAGTTAGAAGATAAGTCTTTAGGAGATACAGCCACTGAGATGTGATGACCGAGTCAGGAAGGAGTAAAGGAGGAGGAAGCTCTAGACAACCTAATCTCAGGTTAGATAATCCGTGCCTGTGACATTCCTACTTGACTCTAGATGTCTAGAGAAAGTCAGCTCCACCTCCTTTTGTGCAATTTGAAGATAACACTCTTACTTTATATTGATGGTGACAGTCAATACCAGTTCCAAGCTGCTGTTCTTGCAGCTCTGTGTAGTTGCTGATCTACTTTTACCCTCATCTGAACCAAATGTGGAAATTGACTTCCTTCTTTAGCTCAGAAAAGTGAGGAAGAAAGAAAATAGGGATGAGGCATGAATGGAGAAAGGGAGGTAGAGAGAGGCAAGAGGGAAGGAAGGGGTAGGGGAGGGGGAGGGAGGGGGAACGGAGGGGGAAGGGAGGGGGAAGGGAGGCATCACCCACAGATGGGATCCTTTGTGTTTATTCCACGCACTTTGAAAGGATATCTCAGCAGGGTGGTATACGCAGCATATTTTGATCATTGTTTCTCCCTTGGTGTTTACCTTTCCTAGACTGATTTATCATCCTAGGAAAAGACTCATTGTCCACAAAGCTAACAATGGATATCTAATTTCTAAAAGAATCCATATCCATCTCAAAGGGATGAGAACCTGCCAACATCACAGTTATTAATTTTCTAAAGAAACTATTCCAAGAGGGAGGAAAAGGAAATCACTTCCCTTTTACTCTGTAGGAAGAAAGAAGACTCTTTTTAAAAATTCAGTTTGCATTTGTCCATACATTAGTCACATTCATCATATGTGAAACAATTCTGAAATTAGAGTACTTTTTCTCAAGGTTGGGTTAAGAATGGACAGGGGAAGAGAAGGGGGCTTACGGGACTTTCGAGGAGTGGGGGGCTAGAAAAGGGGAAATCATTTGAAATGTAAATAAAAAATTATATCGAATAAAAAAAAAAGAATTGTTGATAGGAATTTTACCATTGAAGCTTTGATGATCTAATTAGGTTAAAATTCAGTTTCATAGTTTTGCAATGTCTATTATCAAAAGATGAGGCAAAAGACCATGATCAATCTACCGGGGTTCCCAGTCTCTGAGGCATCATCTTTCTGAGAACCAAGAGCTCTTGTCCTGAATTTGGGGATTGTATTAGGGTTTCTTTTTATTATTGTTGTTCTGTTGCTGTGATAAAATACCGTGAAAAAAAGAGGGAGAAGAGGCTTATTTGGCTGGCAGTTCCAGATTACAAATCACCATCACAGAAAACTCAAGGTGGTGGGAACTTGAAGAAATGTGTCATATCACATCCACAGCTAAAAGCAGAGGATGATGAATCAACAGGGCACACATGCTAGGGCTCAACATGCTTTCTCCACTGTTAGACATCCCAGGACCCCCTGAATAGGGAAGGATGCCACCCACAGTGCATGGGTCTTTCCAGTTATTATGAAAATAATTCCCCCTGTGCTCACAGCTCAGCCTAATATAGACAGTCTCACATGTCATGTTGGCCAAACTGACCATCACAGAGATTACCACACATTCAGTTTCTGTGGTTTTTATCTAATATGTGGATTCTCTTTTAGTCACATGACTATTGTGTAGAAGTGTGCTGTGTTAGGGTTTTTTTGGGGGGGAGGCTTAGTTCATTTTTCTATAGTACTAGTTGAATGTAGTGCCTAAATACTCTTCATATCTGTTATATTTTGCCCACTTTTAGAATATACCAAGGCAACTATGATAAAAAAAATCAAATCTCTTCAATCAGAATGAGTTGTATTTTATTTTTTGGATATTTTCTAGCTTTAAGATATTTTTATTTTCTGTTCATTTCCTCAGGGTGCAACTTTGACATTTTTGAGCTGTGATCATCCTAGCCTTCCAAAGACGATAAAAGAAAATGCATTGCTTAGACTTCGAATTACAAATATTGATCAAGTGGCTTTGAATTCTCTGAAGTAAGTCAAATGCATGTGCTATTTTGAAAGTATGTGATAACACCATAGTGTATATCTCAAAAGGAGTTTCTATCACAAAGCATTTCACACTTTAGAAGGTTTATAGTTTACAAATGATAGTTATTTATATCTACTTATATTTATATCTACTTACATTTATATCTACTTTATATCTGTTCTGTATTGTAATCAAACTTCATGTTTTGGAACAGATACAGCAGTTACAAATTTGAAATTGTTCTATTTTAAAATCAAGATAATCTACTAATTTGTCTTTATTTTTTTTAAATGCTATCAAAGTGGGACTTTAAAAGATAGGGTATTGCTGGGCGGTGGTGGCACATGCCTGTAATCCCAGCACTCTGGGAGGCAGAGGCAGGTGTATTTCTGAGTTTGAGGCCAGCCTGGTTTACAGAGTGAGTTCCAGGACATCCAGGGCTATATAGAGAAACCCTGTGTCGACAAAAACAAATCCAAAAAAATCAAAAAAAAAAAAAAAAAAGATAGGGTATCAGTCCAACATTATAGCTGTTTCCTACTTTGTTGGTGCGACACCTTTTATAGCACAAAAAGTCAGGGTCCCTATGGTGATACTATTCATTCATTGACTATATAGTGAAAAAAATAATTCTTTGAATAAAAAATTACATTGAAGGTTATTTTAAGTACTAGAAATGTACATTCTTGTTGAATGTTTCTTGACAGTAATTATTACTTAAATGGTAATATATACACACACACACACACACACATACATATAAGCATAGTCTATAATCTAGCTCTGAGAATCTTTATTAGTGCATCTTCAAGGCATCAAAAGTCTATTTACAGTTTATACTTTGCAAGCTACAGCTGCTTCTAAATAGGTAGTTATAGTTAAGTATTGAAAAACATTAAAGCATTTATGAAAATTAATATCTTCAAAGACTGCGATTCTTTTATAGCTCTGGATTTAATTCTCCGTGGACTCAAAAGCAGTGGGGGCAGAGGTGGGGCTTGCTCTAGCTTGTACGCCTCCACAGCTGCTGAGAGCATCATCGGGTCTGGAGCAGGGAAGCACAGCTTAGCCTGTCTGTTCTCACTTGCAGAGTGGCCTCTGCGGAACGTGGGGAAGAAGACACAGTCAGTGAGGAGGCGCATGATCAGCTGGTGCTGCAGGCCATTCAGGGTATGCCGTGTCTTCTGCACTCTCACGCACGAGTTTCCTCGTCATCACTTAAAACAGTCTTTGTGATACTTCCAAGTTTTATAGACTTTGATTTATATTTTTTTATTTTTTTAAGAAAGTATACATATATACTTTCTAGAAACATCACATATTTTGTTAAAAATATATATATTAATTAAAGACATTTGTGTGAATGGCGAATCATTGATAAATCCCAATCACCTGAATCTTAAGCATAGTATTTATTTTCCATAAACACCCACACATTGTTCCTTAATAGAGACTGTTGCCAAGAAAACTTGTCTCTTGGAATCTGTGTGTGTGTGTGTATTATATACTTTCATGTATATATATATACATGTATGTATACATATGTACTATCTATATCTATGTCTATGTCTATATCTGTATCTGTATCTATATCTATCTTCACCCCTCTAAAACTTTTACACACACACACACACACACACACACACACACACACACACACACACACTTTTATTTATATATAATGTCATAGGGATCTGAAGTGATAACTAAGTCAATAGCAGAGTGTGCCACTACTCCAGAGCACCTGAGTTTGGCTCGCAACCCCCACCTCAGGTAGCTCGCAGTCCTCTGTATCTCCACTTGTAGGGGATTTGTTGCTCTCTTTTGGGCTCTGTGAGCAGCCTTAAGCATATGTGCATTTTACCTTCGCACAGATGCACAAATATATACATAAATAATAAAATCAATCTCGAACCCACATGTATACATAAATAATAAAATAGTTGTTAAAATTTTTCAAGTTCTTTATTGGTACTAAGTAAAAGGATGTAATTACAACCAAATTTTTAGAAATATTAGGTGATATGGATTTAATTATAAGCTAAATAAAATGTGAAATTGAATTTTTTTAAAAAATAGAAGTATATTAATTTATCTGTGTATGTGTGTGTTTGTGCGTGTGACACAGCACACAAGTGAGGTAAGGTAACAACTTGTAGGAGTCAGTTTTTTTCTTCCAGCTCAAAGTCAGTTCATCAGGATTGGCAGGTACCTTTCCCCACTGACCTGTCATCTGCATGGGCCATGATGTATATGTATATGTACATGCATATGTATATTTATGTGGAGTGCATATATACATATATGTGTATATATACACACAGATATGTTTATATATACGTATTTATACATAATTACTCATACACTCATACAGAGGTTCACGCAGCAGCTCGAGCAGCTTGCCCCTCACTGTTCAAACCTGGCTGCCCTGGAATTCACTGACATCCTCTTTTCTTCCTCTCTAGAGTCTGGGATTACAGGCGTAAACCACCATATGCCTGTTTTATGCCTCAGTCTCCTGAAGAGACATGTAACACTCTCACCACACAGTGGTGCTGTCGTTCTGACATATTATGAATATGCACTTGTGTCTGACATTGTCGTTATTAAAAGTATTCTCCTTTCCAAAGTCTTTTGTCAGCTGAACACATATGTTCATTGAATATTTGCATCCCCCTTTTCCAATATTATCAACTTATTTCCTCAAAAGAGAAACAACCACAGTTTGATAGCTGGGTGCACAGAAGCAATTAGCTTCCGCGTCTCTTTTTACTAAACAGATAAACTGAAAGAACAAGTGCACAAGAAGGGCGTTCGCATTTTGACTGGATTGGGGAAATACTTCCAACGTTTGGACAAGGAAGGGAATGGGCTTTTAGAAAAGGCAGATTTTCGGAGAGCTCTGAAAACCTTTCACTTGGAAGTGTCTGAACAGGTATGTACCACACAGCATTTTCTACTCTGGGTGTATTCTTTCATGGCCTCGTTCACTTTTCTAGTGAAATTTTAATAGCTTATTTTTTTAACGCCACACTATCAGGGTTAAGCCACCAGGCAACGAGTCCCATTGATTTTTTTTTTTTAAAGTTGACATCTATTCCTTTATCATATGTTTTTGAAGTGTTTAATAGCCAGGCATGTGTTAAGCTCTGAGATGATGTCTTCTCTCCACTTCGTAATCTTCAAAACTGGAGAAAGTGATTACGTTAATACATGCATGAGACAGAGAGTGTTTTGGGAACAGTGTGGAGGTCCTCAGTTCCACGCCAAGTTATCAGGAAGGAGAGGGCAGGGGAGGGACCTTGGCTAGATCCCTGGGGGAGGATGAAACGTGTTGGGTTGTGAATAATGAGGAGGAATTAACCAGGCAAGGGTAGAGAAGAACAAGAGTAGATAGTGGGTCATAAAGAAGGGCTGACGCATCCACACTTTGGTCTTCCTTCTTCTTGAGCTTCATTTGGTCTGTGAATTGTATCTTGGGTATTCCGAGCTTTTGGGCTAATATCCACTTATCAGCGAATGAGTGTTTACTCACTGGAGTGTGTTCTTTTGTGATTGGGTTATCTCACTAAGGATGATATTTTCTAATTCCATCCCTTTGCCTAAGAATTTCATGAAGTCATTGTTTCTAATAGCTGTGTAAATATGTAAATTTTCCACATTTCCATTGTGTAAATGTACCACATTTTCTGTATCCATTCCTCTGTCGAGGGACATCTGGGTTCTTTCAGCTTCTGGCTATTATAAATAAGGCTGCTATGAATACAGTGGAGCATGTACACTGATTACATGGTGGAGCATCTTTTGGGTATATGCCCAGGAGTGGTTATAGCTGAGTCCTCAGGTAGTACTATGTCCGGTTTTCTGAGGAACTGCCAAACTTATTTCCAAAGAGTACACATGGGGGGACTCATAGCTTCAGCTGCATGGGTAGCAGAGAATGGCCTGGTTGGACATTAATGAACGGAGAGGTCCTTGGTCCCATGAAGGCTCAATGCCCCAGTATAGGGAAGTATAGGAGAGGGAAGCAGGAGTGGGTGGGTTAGTGAGCAGGGGGAGGGAGGATGGGGTTTTTAGAGGATGGAAAGGGGATGACATTTGAAATGTAAATAAAGAAGATATCTAATAAAAAAGACAGTGGGTCTCCCATGAAGAGGGGAGTGTGGCTTAGAACGGTCATTTCCTGGAAAGGAGAATCATGTTCCAGCCATAAACTGTGGCTCTTCCCCAAGTCGCAGGGACTTAACTTCAATCTGACGTGAATGATCTCACACTGGATCTGTGTGTTCTAGATTTGTCTCATCATTTAGGCCACATCTTTCTTTAACAGAGGAGATCTGCTGTCTGAACTCTGATCCTTTCTATGTCAATGTCCATTTTAGTTTCTTCATGGAACATTGTGTTTGTAAGTGAAATGTCATGTCCCACCCAGATGAGGACCAAGGTGGCTCTGGTTCCTGCTCTTTATTTAACTTCCTGAACTGAGTGTGTCCTGGCAAGCATGGGCACAATAGATGAAAGGGTGAGAGAGATTAAGTTCGGTGCCCGAAAGCCTAGTATGCTACGCATGGAAGTTTTGCTTGTAGGTTAAAAGCACAAGTGTGTTTCAACTTTTCTTATTCAGGTCCTGCCTGAGCAGTTCTGAGACAACTGCTATGTTTAGAGTAGCATAGAAGCTAAAATAAAAAAAAATGCATGGGAATTTGCTTTATCAACTGTAAAATTCCATATCAGTGTGACATGGCTTATTACTGTTGGGACATAATCGTTCTTTGGTTTGTTGCCATGATGACATTGAAGCTTGTGGTATGTCTGGTGAGACAGACCAGGGACCACCCACCTTCACGTCTTTCTTTCCTAGATGAACAAAATAAAACAACTGTAGGAAATCAGAACACTGTGGTCTATTTTTGTTGAACAGACAAGTAAATCGTAACTGATAGAGGGCTGGTGTCCACATAGTCTGGCCCCGTGGAGGGTGGGAAAGTTTACTCTGGTGTGTCTGTATTTGTTTGTGAAATGGTCATAACTAGTGACCAAGACTGATTATCTAAGATTTCTGTCTTAGTTACTTTTCTAGTGCTGTGACAAAATGCCATGGCCAAGGCAATTTATAAAAGAAAGAGTTTAAGCTGGAGGCTGTTGGTTCCTCAGAGGGTTAGAGTCCAGGGCCATCATGGTATGGGCATGGCAGGCATGTCACTGGAGCAGTAGAGATCCTACAGGTTGACATGACAACACAAAATGTGAGGGTTAATGGGGAATGGCATGGTCTTTTGAGATCTCAAAGCTCAGCCCTAGGGTCACATCTCCTTCAACAAGGCCACACCTTCTAATCCTTCCCAAACTGTTCCACCATCTGGGACTGAAACATTCAAATATATGAGCCATTTTTATTCAAGCCATCACAATTACTAAGAAGGATAATGTAAGAATGTAAGTTTTCATCCTTTCTCATATGTTTTATTTTATTATAAACTTGATTTATTTTAATTTTTAGAATTGGTTCTTGGGTCTTATACATGCAAAATAAGTATCTTACCATTGATCTACATGTCCAACCATATCCACATATTTTAACTAATATTTTTACTTTGCTTCTTGTTATATCACTTATGCAATATGCATGTTTATGCAACCACAAGTGTATACAGGGAGATGTGAGAATAAGATTTTGTAATTATCAGCCTGAGTCTCACTTTGAAGTATAACATATTTGTGAAAAGACACAGTCATTATCTCTGACTTTAAAAAAAGTGGTATGCTCCACACAGAGCCAAGTTTACATAGAAATATTATCAATGAAGCAAAAATTCCAATTGAATTAGTTTCCATTCTGAGTCTTATGTAGACATGTGTTTTTTTATTATTTAATTGGATTATTTAATATTTGAAAATTCTTCTTCTGAGGCTTCAGAAGTCCTTTTAAGTCTGATATTCTTTGAGTTAAGTGAACATATTTGCCTCCTGTTCACTTTAACTCATGATTTGTAAAACTGAAACTCAGACTCAGTTATAACTTAACTGCACACACATACGTTTTTCTTTGTAATGTATGAGGCATTTTGACACACAAAAAGGCTGCATATGTAGCAGAGGAATGCCTTGTCAGGCATCAATGGGAGAAGAGGTCCTTGATCCTATGAAGGCTCAATAGATGTCCCAGTGTAGGGGAATAGAGGGCGGGGAGGCAGGAGTGAATGGGTGAGTGGAGGAACACGCTCAGAGGAGCAGGGGGAGGGGAAGAGGATAGGGGGTTTCTGGGAGGAGGGGTAAGGGGATCACACTTGAAATGTAAATAAATTAAAAGTAAATTAATTAATGAAAAAAATTTAAAAAAAGAAAAGCTGTATTGATCATTGGCGGCTGAGGAGAGGCAGAATATGTTGAATCTTAACTTTCTAATTATAATTTTATTTAAAAAAACTTAGGAAGTGAAAGACAATAATTTCTGAGTATCTATTTGCTCAGCTGGGTGTTTTATTTTCAGTCTCATATAAAGCCAACACCATGATAGGAGCACTGAGAATATATCTCTCTGAGCTTCAATAAAGGAATGCTGTAATTTCTTTTGTTATCAAGAACACGGAGTAGAACAGGGTTTTAAACAGAACCTTTGCCAAAAAAGCCCGTGGTAATGGCAGCGAACAAACTGACATATGGTATTTAGTTAGCATCATACTCTTTAGTGTAAAATTGGGAATAGATCAGAAGTCATTCAAACCTTCTGTGATCCCAAGACCAGAAGAAACCCCATTAATAGTCTCAGGGTAGCTGGTGTTTTAGAACTTGAATAGACTTTGAAATTATCACAGATGGAATACATTTAAAACCAGAGAAATGTTCAAAACAGAGTGCACAACAACCATATTACTTTATATACCGAGAGGTAAACGATGGGGGTGTAATGTGTAGAGAGAAAGTGAGAGATTGGCCAGGTGACATAAATTTTCATTTGGATAAGAGGATGAGTCTTGTCTACTGCACAGCCTGGTGAATATAGTCAAGAATAATGAATAATGTACTATGTGTTTAAAAATTGCTAAAGCATATTTTACATATTCTTACTACTTTGCTGTTACTAAATCTTACTAAATATTCCTGCTAAAATGTTAAATATTTGACAAAGATGGTATTTAGTCTGTCTTGATCTTTCCTCAGCACACATGTGCATTGAGACATCATGTTATGCTGCTATTGTTTATCAATAAAAAAGTTAAGACTCTCGGGATGGAGGTCAGTTATTGAACTTGGATGGGGGAACAGGGGGAGGGAAGAGGGCTTATGGGATTTTCGAGGAGTGGGGATCCAGAAAAGGGGAAATCATTTGAAATGTAAATAAAAAATATATCAAATTAAAAAAAAAACTTGCATTCCAGAGGTCACGTGATTTGCAAGAGGTCGTAGGCTTGACCCCCAGCATTCTCTGCCCTCTAGTAGCACAGCTTTAAAAAGAGTATCCTGTGACGAGGTCCCAGCTTAGGCATTCACTCTAGAATTCCTTCTACTAGGTTTGTCTGTTACTTGATGAATTTTCTTACTCAGTAGGCTACCTTGTCTAGAGCCACAGATGATCTAACAAAATCATCTGCTCTTGTTATGACTGATATAATTTAAAGATGTAATGACAATTTCTACTGGGATTTTTTCTTAGGACTTTGAGTCTTCCTGGCTAATTCTTCAAGGCCATGGCCAAGGCAAGGACAAGGTGGATTATGGAGAATTCAGACGTGCCATTTTTGGTGAGATGAATGAATATAGGAAATCATTTGTTCGCAAGGTAACTGCTCACTGATCTTAAACTAGTATTCCTACTAGACTGTTGGATTCATTCTTTAGCACCTTGAATGGGCCATCAATTGAAACATTTTATATCATTTTGGCAGCAATACACTCTGGATTTAGTAAGACTTAAAATAAGCACGCTTATGTATTTGTACAAGTCTACCTAGAATAAAACAAAATCTCACATATATCATTCATGATATATATAGGTCTTAGAAAGTATTTGATACAAGAAAAATAAAATTCAAATTGAACGATCTCTATAAATGACTGTTTCTGTAAATTGCCAGCTATCTAACTGTACTGTTGTGTAAAGTCCTAAGCCTCATTTGTTGTCCCACAGAGCGAGTGGAGCGATTGGATGTGATGATTCCATTCTGAGCTTCACAACTATTACAGTGTTGGTGCTCAGATGTGCTACTTTATGATGATTGGCATGTTTCTGTGGGTCTTATGATCTACATGCATGTGCTAAAGTGAACACATATATTAAAGTGAGGTCATATATTGAGTTGGAATTAGAGTTCTGGGGCTGGAGAGATAGGTCGATAGGTCACTCAGTAAAGAGTTTCTAGTGCAAGTGTAAGGACCTGGGCTCAAATTCTCAGGTCTCGTGTAGCTCCAGACCCAGTAACACTGTCGGTAATCCCAGTGCTCTTATGGAAGACTGAGCAGCTCAGATAAGCAACTCCCTGTAGGTCTCAGCTCACTAGCCTGGGTATGAATTACCTAACAACAAAGAGACCCTGTCTCACACAAGGTGGGGTGTGAGAACTGACACCCTGGATGTTTGTGTCACACATACTACATACGTGCACATACATTACACCTACATACACATGCATCAAACACACCCAGAGCCCTATATATATTTTTTTAATAAAAATATAGATTAACTCAGTTCTATCAGACATGTACACTTTGGAGCGGTATGTTTTTTCTTTTGTGTATGTATTTAATACAATAGGTATATGCACCTCATATTTATAAAAAGCTATTCTATGTGGGGTAAGATAAATAATTATAACAGGTGTCAGTGTCAAGTGCAAACAAACAAACAAAACCTCAAACTAAACTAAAGCTTTTTACTCTTACTCACCAAGAGATGTAATAAAAACTTTAAGTAAAGTACACTTCTCACTCAGGTACAGCTTTGTGCTTTGTTGTTATTTACATTTCTATGGTACTAAGTTTGAGTATCAGAACAGGAGTTGAATTAGTGTCTTATGCAAAAGTCATTGTAGTTAGATTAAAGGACCAAAATAAAATAAAAATAAAGGAAGGAAGGAAGGAAGGAAAGAAAGAAGGAAGGAAAGGGTGGGGAAAGATGTTACAGTCAGTCTCAGGCCTGTCAAATGATTTTCTCATAGTTTGTAGACTGGAGGTCCAAGCAGGGTGGGCATATCTGGTTTCCTCCGAGGACTCTCTCTGTGGTCTGCAGGTGGCTACTCCACAGTTATCCTGTGACAGTCCCTCTGTGTATTTTACTGTCTTTGTCAAAGGGATACTAGTCATCCCAGACTGAGGCCTACCCTAATGATTCCGTTCCATCTGAATTACTTCCTTAGGGGACCCCACCTCCACATATAGCCCTATTCTGGGGTGCTAAGTGTAAGGATTCAGGACAGGAATTTGGGGCACTATTGAAACTGGTCAATGTTTCTGTGAGTTACATATTCTGAATAAAAAAAGGTGCTTCTGGTTTGGATTCCTGGCAAGCTCAGGCTGCTGGCTGCTGCTTCAGGTAGCTTGGTGTGTCTGTGTATCTTCCTTTTTTAGTTTTAGTTTTTTTTTTTTTTTTTTTGATAGGCAAAGTTATATTGAGTTGAAAGAACAATAAGTGAGCCAGTCAGGAACTGAAATGGAAGTATTTATTACATGATAAGAAATAAGCATTTCACCTGTTCATTGCTTCTAGTGACATGGAGTTTAGAAGTTTACTTTTTAAACTAAAACCAACCAACCAACTAACCAACCTTCAGATAATTCCCAAGTGCTTCAGTTTGGTCATTTATCAACTCCATGAATCCCAGAGCTGAAAGTTACCAAGGTCTTTGACCTGACTCCTCAGTTCCCAGCGAAGTCGGGCCAGGACAGTGGGGATTGGTCACTTTAGCAGGCCAGGGGAGCACATGAAATGCTGCCCGGGGACAGGGGCATCCCAGTGTTTGTTTTAGTGATCTTCCTCTGTGTATATGACGCTTTCTCAAGCACCTGTTTAGCTCCTTCGAAATGTCTTGTTTCTAGTTCATAAATGATTGACTGCAAAATAGCATCTCCTGTCTAACAATTTCACAGAGAGGGACCCTGTCTTTCTTTAGGCCTTCATGAAACTGGATTTTAACAAAACTGGCATCGTGTCTGTTATAGACATAAGAAAGTGTTACTGTGCAAAGAAGCATCCACGTGTGGTTTCAGGTAACTATCCCTTGTCAGATGCTTTGGGTTTCTACTGTGCTCTTTAGTAAAAGTGTCTTCTCTAATCTAATCTAATCTAATCTAATCTAATCTAATCTAATCTAATCTAAAAGCATCACTTGAAAGGAAGGAAATACTTTTTGTTTGAGCCAAATGCTTAGGGGCCATCTTCCCCTTCTCATTTAAAAATTTTAGGTCCGTTGTGTATATGTATTGATGTCTCTGATAGTTATAATGAAGATAGAACTCCTGTTTCTTGTTTGGAATGAGTGGTGGAGTGTAAAAGAGCTTTGGCAAAAGCTCTGTCAGCCTCCTGTTTATCTTCTGAAAGAGTGCCCCATCCTCGAGGATTGAGGGAGATTTACGTCTTTATCTAGAGTGGAATTATACATAAAATGACATTGTGTATCTGTGGACATCCAGCCAAGTGCGGCAGCGCACACCTATAACCGGCACTTAGGAGTAGCAGAGGCAAAGGGAGAGTAAGTCTGAGGCCAGTCTGGGCCATGGGGTGAGACTTCGCCTCAGAAACAGGGAGGAAAGCAGAGTGAATTTTTAAAAGTAATATTAAAGATTCGTAGTGGATTTATGAATACGGCTTATCACAGTGTTTGGCCACCCAGACTTCCTTGATTTCATTGTACTTTTCTCTAGAAGAGTAGAAGCTGTTATCTTGTAACATTTTAAAACTACTTCCTCAATGACTTTCATAGTTGCATGTACATTTGCTAATCTCCATTAAGATGTCATACTTTTTGTTTGCCAAACATTATTCTATTAATGATCAACAAATTAAAATGTGTATAGACATTTCTTCTATTGGCAGGCTTCTAATTTCTAACTATTGATACACAGCTAATGAACCACACGTGTTTATCTGTGACTTCTTAGGCTCCTTTTCTTCTAACTTTCTGATGTGACACCAATCCCTAGAATTACTAGGATATCCACGTTTCAAATATCAACTGGTCCTTCCAGATGCTGTTGCTATGATACCTAGTTTTTGTTTGTTTGTTTATTTGTTTGTTTGTTTTTTTGAGACAGGGTTTCTCCATGTAACCCTGGCTGGTGCTGGAACTCACTCTGCAGATCAGGCTGGCCTCAAACTCAGAAATCCACCTGCCTCTGCCTCCCAGAGTGCTGGGATTAAAGGCTTATGCCACCACCACCCTGCCGTGATACCTAGTTCAACCCTAGATTATACTACCTTGTGTTGCAGCATTATTTCTGTCCAACTCCCTGAGCTTACTTCATTTGCATTTCGTTGACTAATCCAGAAGTAAAAGACTTTCATTACTTAACTGAACATTCTCTAGTTTTGTTTGCAGACAGGATCTCAGCGTGTGACCCAGACTGGCCTTGAGAGCCTCACTCTATTGTTTTGAACCCAACGTCATATTTGTATTAACTATTGGGAAATTTCATACAATGCATCCTCATTATTTTCACACTCACTTCAGGTTCCTCCTAGGTTCACCCTCCCACCCAGGTGCCTGTCCCCAAAAAAAGGAAAACGGGAAAAAAAAACTAAAAGAGAAAAAACAATGCACCAAGTCCAATTTGTGTTGCCGTACACACACTGGAGCATGGTCAAACTCCTGGTCCGCCTCACCGCCTTGCATGGGCATTAGAGCGCTCACCTCCATGTCCTGCCTACTTAGGCATTTGTTTAGGAATATGGCTGAACCTCTTCTCTGGATAGTTACACAAGGTGAAGGCAGAAGACTTATATTTTTAAACTTAATATTTTATACTTTACATTAACAAAGATACATTACGATTGCCTTCGTTTCTTATCATTAAGAGATATCCTATGTGCTGGGGCCTTGGCTCAGTTCGAAGAGTTCTCGCCTAAAGTGTAGGAGGGGCTGAATTTGAACTCCAGCTTCGAATAAATGAGCTTGTGGTACATGCTTGTAGTCTCAGGACTCAGGAGTGAGGAGGACAAGGCTACCGTGGACATGTCACTCTCTACATCTTTCTATTGAGTGAGTCACACCAAGCACAAGGGCAAATGATCCTTTGTATTTTAAATTTTTTGGTGACTTCAACGTCATTCGTCTCTTCTTTTGGAGTTAGCTTGCCTGAGCGGCTTTAGTTCTATTATGGGCCAGAGAGGATGGCTCCCAGTTGGGTTTGTTCACGTGGTTGGGTAACCTTGGTTCCTTTCAGGAATTGCTTACTTTGGCTTTGCCTTCTCAGTTAAGAGGAAAGCTAAAGGGAAAATCTAGTGATACTTTTAATATAACAAACAAAACCCTATTTTTGTGCGTCATTACAAATTGTAATTTATTTACATAGCAATTTTTATGCAGGATAAAAATTGTCTGCTATTTCTCCTCCTCCTCATCTTCCTCCTCCTCCTTCTCCTTGTTCCTTCTCCTCCTCTTTCTCTTCTTCCTCCTCCCTCTTTCGTTTTTTGAGCCTGGATCTTGTGTAGACCTGGAGGGCCATCTGCCTGTGACTTTCCTCTGCCCCTGCCTCCTGCATGCTTGTCTTCACAGTTTAATTTCAGTTATAGAAAACATTCTCTCTCTCTCTTTTACTTTACTTAAGTACGTTGTTAGGAAAAATGGCTTTAAAAGAAGTAGTACATCCTGAAATTAGTTTTTGTAATCATAAAAATCCAATATTTAATTTTGTAATAATTTCTTGTCTATTAAAGCAAAGAAAAGGAAGTCTCCCATGTTTGATAGGAGATGGGTACTCTCTAGGTGGGAGATTTTTAAGAGGGTATACAATTCTTGTTACTCGAAGCATACATTTAATTAAAAATGTTTTAATTAAAATTTGTTTCCAAGCTGGGCAGTGGTGGTGCACGCTTTTAATCCCAGCACTTGGGAGGCAGAGGCAGGCGGATTTCTGAGTTTGAGGCCAGCCTGGTCTACAGAGTGAGTTCCAGGACATCCAGGGCTACACAGAGAAACCCTGTCTCGGAAAAAAAAAGTTTCCATATACATTAGATACTGATTAGACTTTTGTTTTGACTAGTGATCTCAAGAATCATATAGCATTTTTATTGCACAATATCCAGCCTCTTTTCATTCAAGCTCCTTTCATTTTAATAAAAGGATCACTTTCTCCCTATTTGCTGTACATATTTTTAGATGACAGCAACAGTTTTTTCTTGAAATTATTTTTACACATGTGTATGCTTAATTGTGTTTGTGTGTGTGTAGGTGTAGGAACTTACACAGACCAGAAGACGGTGTCAGAGCCCCTGGAGTTAGAGTTACAGGCCATTGTGAGTACCCCATACAATGTGGGTACTGTTGGCCAACTTGGAGTCACTGGAAGATCAGCAAATATTCTTGACTGCTAGTCATCTGTCCTGCCCTCTGACTTAAAAACATATTTTTAAATGTCATTTTAAAGGTCATAGATTACTGACCTTCCTTCCTTCCTTCCTTCCTTCCTTCCTTCCTTCCTTCCTTCCTTCCTTTCTCTTTCTTTCTTTCTTTCTTTCTTTCTTTCTTTCTTTCTTTCTTTCTTTCTTTCTTTCTTTCTTTCTTTCTTTCTTTCTTTCCTTCTTTCTTTCTTTGCTTAGTTAATATATACCTTTGCTATTTTATTTTGGATATTTTTTGACCCCTCTTCTGAAGCTTTCCACCTTTGAATCTTTTACTATTACGAATCTTTTCTCTTTCCTATGTTCTGTGCTGATAGCTCGAGAACAGATCAACGGATGAACCAAAGAGGGGACTATTAATGGAGACTTCGATCATGAAACAAATTAATCCTGGTTGATATTTAAATAAATCAGAGGGAAGTTTGGCATACAATTTTAAATTACCAAAATTATTTCACTAGGCGAACAAGTATTCCTCTATCATCACCTGCCATTTTGCTGAATTTTACGGAAAATATTTCAAGTTGGTTCTCTTCCTGCAGGGCACTCAACAGAGGAGGAAATCAAATCATCTTTCCTAGAGACATTAAAAGGCACCTGCAGCAAGTATGATGAAGTTTCATATGGTGAATTTGAAGATTACTATGAAGGCCTAAGTATAGAGGTAACAAGCGATGAAGACTTTGTTAACATCTTACGTACTCCATGGGGAATTTAGTTTTTAATAACACACCTTCTTACTGGCACAAGTATTTTATAGATAATATGTATTTTATATAAAACATGATCAGCTCATAATATATTTTCTAAGGTTCTTCTTGAAAGACCATTTTAGAAATAGATGTGTATTTTTTGGCACACATGCATACCTACCTGTCCATGTGTTTATAAAGACAGTTCTTTTTGCTCATTCTTATCTTATACTTATTATATTTCTTATTTATTATACTTATAATACTTACATTTATCATATCTCTTACTGTACAAGGATAAGATGGTCCTTATACCTTATACTTTATACTCTTTGTACATACTTTAGAAAAGTAGTTTAAAAATTAGCCTTAATAGAAAAGTAACACTTTCATTAAACTATACGAGGGCTTGTATATAGCGATTGTTTTCTGTCCTTTCTCAGATTTCTTAGAACCTTTCTCTAGAATGCAGTTGCCACCATTTTCAATTTAATGATGTGGGATTCAGACCAAGGCTGAAGTGCAACTTATTTGAAACTTATGAAAATATTCTATTGTCTGCAAAAGCAGTGTTAAAGTCAGGATGATTATGGGTGTTTTCTATGCATTATATTTTGAATGGTTAGTGTTTACTCCTCAATGTTTATTTAAAGAGAATTGTCATTTATTTTTTGTCTTCAGAATTATATACTGTTCTTTGTTCACTGGGAAAATTACATTGTATTTTCTGTTTTAATTGTCATATGATCTACATACAATGTTATTTATATGTAAACAACAAAATGTAGGAAACCTTGAAGTGTATAAATATCCCCTTAGACTGTTAAATGAAGAATTCAAAGATAATTCAATAATTTTTTTATAAAATGTAAAAGCATCCTTTGTATTACAAAATAAGTATTCTAAGCACATATAATAAACAATCAGAAGATTTTCTTATACGTATACTGTGTTTAATGGCTTCTTTTTGTACACTCATTCTTTCTAAATTGTATTCTTCGCTTTTCCCTGGATGGAATGTACTGAGTGTTGCAATCATGGATGTGTAACTTTTATATGGTTAGTTTCTTGTCGATATTATCAGTGGTAATTATGACATGCTAGGGAAAAAGAACATGGAAATAAGGGTGCCAGATGAGAAACTTACCAGCAAGAAGTATAACTGTCTATCTATCATCTATCTATCTATCTATCTATCTATCTATCTATCTATCATCTATCTATCTATCTATCTATCTATCTATCTATCTATCATCTATCTATCCATTCATCCATCTATTATTACCTATCTATGTATCTATCATCTCTTTATCTCTATCAGCTATCTATTTATTATCTATGTATGTATCTACATATCTATTTATCATCTATCTATCTATCTATCTATCTATCTATCTATCTATCTATCTATCATTTATGCTTGAGTCACTAATGCAGAAAATCATCCTTATTTTGATTAGCTTCACCGCCAACATTCTTCTTAGACCTTGGCATAGTAAAAAGTTATTTAGCATACAGTTCAGTAGATGAGCATCTGAAGGAAGTGAAATTTTAAAGCATTTGCAACACTTAACAACTGGCATTTCCTATCCTCAGTAGTCTTTAAGTTTCTGAAATGCCTTTTGAATAACTTGAAAATGTTTTATGTTGTGAATTTTGTTGCATGAGTTGGGCAGCAAATGGATTTTATAATTAGCTAGGTATTTGCCAGTTACTTGCTTGAGATAGTATAGAATCCTTCTCCCAATTCACTATAATAACTTCATTGAGCAGTGCGTATTGATTGTCCTGTCTCTATTCTTGTACATTAATTTACAGTAAAATGGGGATATAATCTAAGGATTTCAGATTTATTTTAGTAGAAAGAATAGGCATTCACAAGATGGAGGAGTTATGGGAAAGTAATAACCCCAGCGTTACGGGGTAGAGATAGGCAAATCCCTAGAGTTCTCTGGCTGACAAGCCCAGCCTAAAATGAGAGACCCCGTCCTGTCTTAAGACAGTAAGGAGAGAAACAGAGAAAGACAACAGATATCTTACTCTGGTCTCTGCATGAGTGCCCTCTGCACACTCACATGTCTGTGTCACGTGCATATGCAACACATGCACACACACACACAGACACACACTGATAAGTACTGCATGTCAGATGTTCTGTGCACCTGCTCACTAGTCAGTAAATGAATGACTTCAGCTGGTGAGTGACAGGTATGCGATTACGGAGCTTTGAGATAGTCTAGACCTTTCTCTCCCTTCTAGTGTTCACTCGGTCTCAGATACTGTCATGTGTTACTTCTGAATCCGTTTCTTTCTTTATCCTCAGTACAGAACTCACACACTTGGTAATCCTCATACATATTCATGTGTGTTTTTCCTCATAGACTGTCTCTTCCTATCATAATCCAAGGCAACACGCATTGCTCTTGGGGCAACTTTTTTCTTTTGCTATTTTGGGGGACTAAACCTCATGTATGCTAAATAAGCACTCTACTACTGAGCTATATACCCCAAGCCTTGGAGTAATGTTTTAAAAAATATATGCTACTTTTTGAATAAAATTCTTCCCCAATATCCCACTTCTTTCTGAAAAGTTGGAATTCTTGACCATAATTCATGCTGTCTAAACGATAAGTTCATCTTGAGCTTGGGTTCTTAGATTCAGTGAATTCTTCATATTCTTCTAGATATCCTGAACTACTTAAAATTATTTTAACTTGATTTTGACATTTCACATCTCAGTACTTGATTTGTTACTGCCATCCAAAATAGTTATCTCCACTTAGTAGATCTAAATTTAGCCATCCAGTGCTTCTAGTCCCTAAAAATGATCCCATGTAAACTGCTAAAGCTGATGCACTTGTAACTTTGAGATATGCATGGCACCTCAAGTATGCTGTTAATATAATATTTACCAATGTACGCCATGATACCACTTTGCTTATGTTTTTTCCACTAGATGGGGAAACCCCATGAGCATAGCCACAGTGTATGTCTCTTACTTTGTGGTCCTAGTTTCTAGTCCTGTGTCTTACTTGGAATAGGCATTATGGCAATGTTATCAGGCTGCTGTGAGACTCATTATTGGGGTTCTTGCATTGGAACCACCTGCGCATTAAAGGACCATTAGCCAAAGCCATATAAGGAGTCTAAATATGGTTTTTGGCATAAGCTCCACATTGAAAACAGTAAATTTACAATATAGAATGAACTGTTTCAGTTTGACAAGAGTAATTTCTGTTTCTAGTGATCACAGCGACTACAGTGAAAGCGAAATCCTATGTATCTAGGATTGCTGCAAGTAGATTTTAAATGTGTTTTTAACAAGACATGATTAAGTAGACTGGCAGAATTGTAAATTGGACACGCTTGTAGTCCCAGCACAGAGATGGTAGAGGGAAGAGGATCAGGAGGCTATTAGCCTTTGCTACAAAGAGACCAGCCTGGAGTATTTGAGACCACTTATAGATAGATAGATAGATAGATAGATAGATAGATAGATAGATAGATAGATAGATAGACGGATGGACGGACGGACGGATGGGCGGGCGGGCGGGCGGGCGGACGGACAGACAGACAGATAGTTAGCAAACTTAGGAGGAGGATCAGGTGTTCATTAACCTTTGCTACACAGTGAGTTTGAGACCAGCCTGGAATATACAAGACCCTGCCTCAAAAACAATAAATAAATAGGAAGCATGTGAATTGTTAGATTGTTGACTAATCTGAATTGGTCTTTCTAGGTTGGAAACATATGTTAAAATACCACAACACACCCTGTGACCATATGCAATTATTTGTCCATTGAAATATAACACAAAATGCACAGGCTTTTAGCTAAGAATTATGCGACAAAGTTTTACTTCTTAGGGACTACTATGTTCAGATTGTCTTGAAAGAGCTGATATGAAATTTTCCTGTGGATGGAAGAAGATTCTATATAAGGAGGAAGTGTTACAGTCCTTGCTGGATTTGTCTTTTCCTTTTATCTTGTTTGAATGAGGCTTCTGAGGCATGGTAAATTAGTTTAGACACGGAATGAAATGCTCTTCACCTTTGCAACAGTACGCTGAATTTCCTGGAATTTGTAGATGATGTTAAAGCTAATATAAAGCAAATGAGTGTACCTCGGGGAACTTACTATGCGTCATTTATGTGAGCGCCACACTTACCCAGCAGCTGGAAGGCCTCTTAGAGATGAACTTTTTAGAAAATATGTGTCATCCAGAAAAAGTAATTTTGAGAAAGCATTCAGATAGCTGCACCATCAAGGAAAAGTATGTACTTACATTAATATTTTAATATAACTGATATTGTGGAAAGAGGATGGGCTCAGCAATTTCTGAATATTGATTTCAAACTTCAGCTCTTCTCCAAATTATCTGTGCGTGGTGTTTGGGCAAGTACTCACTGACAAGGGGTATACGGACTGAAAAACTCTGGCTATCCACAGAGAGACAGATGTATATGTGGATAAAATGTTCATTACAGCTCAGCAGGCAAAGTAAACTCCTACATACTTGTCTTTTTCATAAAATAATTGATTAATTAAAATCTTTTGATATTTCCTGATTATTATATATTCATATATTATATATTATATTCATACATAATGGATTATTATACAACATAATATATTATAGTTAATACATAACATTATGATAATAATATTATACTCCTATTTACTTCCAAATGACATTTACACAAGCTACTCTCTTAAATAGATATTAAGGTAGAGATCATTTGTGACTGCTTCCTTCTGAGTCTAATGCAATTCTAAGGAAAATTGTACTCAATTTTCACCCTTTAGCAGAGCTCGTTAAGAATATTAAGGTTTTGTATTAGGGTTGCCAGCTTTTTCCCTTCAAAAGCAGTATACTAAGTACAGAAAAATTAGTATGAAAAAATATTTTTATTTAGATTAATTGTAAGATGGGTTGCGGTGTTTGTTGGTGCGTGCATGTGTGCGTGTGCGTGTGCGTGTGTGCGTGTGTGTGTGTGTGTGTGTGTGTGTATGTAGATGGGCCTGTAAGTATGTGTGTGAGGATTATTCTGTCGATTGAGGTGGGAACACCTGCCCACTGTAAGTGGCACAATTCTCCGAGGCAGAGAGGAAAATCTGAGCACTAATATGCATACATTCCTTGCTGTTTTCTGACCCTGGATATAATATGACTAGATGTGTCAATTTCCTGATGCTGTAAACGCCTTGTCAGAATGGATTATAACCTGGGCCTTTGAGGTAAAATAATCCCTTTCCTCCATATTGCTATGAAAAAAAAACTCTAAATATTTCATAGGCCATTTGAACTAATTAATACCTGGAATGTTGAAGAATGGAAAAATCATTGAATGATGGAAACATCTTAATGGGCCATTCTGATGGGAACTTAGAGGAAAAGAATGGTGAGAAAAAGAAATACTGTGAAGCCAGGCTTCACAGGTTTCAGAGGGGAGCAAAGAGTCTGTCAGTAACTGGACTGGGAGTCATTCATGTGGCATCTGGCCAAGACTCTGCCTTCATCCCGTCTGTGTCTGCAGGGAAGACCTGCCCACTACGGGTGGTGTCATTCCCTTGACAGGCTATCTTGGATTTTATGCAAGTGGAGAAAAAGAGCTGCACCCTAGCATGCATGCATGCACTCACTGCTCTTTCTTACTGTGGATGGGTGTGAGGTGACCAGCTAATTCAGGCAAGGTGACTTGCCCACCATGATGAAACTGTACGTTGAACTGTGAATGAAAAAACAGCCCCCTCCCCACTTAAGTTACTTTTATCAGAGTATTTTATCACAGCAACAGAAAAGAAACAGGACAAGCAGAACTAATTTGTGTCTATGGAAACTATAGTGTTTCTAGTATCTTTGATATGCAAAATAAGACCACTGATGACCCTAAATCCTGTATTGGATTAGGTTTGTCAGAAATGACTGTGCCTGAATCTATTACCTCATATACTTTCTTAATATTGTAAACTTGATCTCACATGGCACATGGCAGTGCTTTGGTTGACTATAGTGCTGCCATTAATTTATATTTCCTGTTCTAAGATATAGTCAGGGGTAAGATAAATTTCAGCCTGGCCTGAAGAAGTCAGGCAAACTTTTGTTCTTGTCACCTCCAAGTTAAAAGCAGATACTGTCAAGTAAAATTGAAATTTAACTCTCAGTGAATTGCAACTGAATGCATATCTGAATCCTCTGTGTGTGAGTGACTGTGTGTGTGTGTGTGTGTGTGTGTGTATGTGTGTAAATGTGTATGTGTATGGGTGTATGTGAATGTGAGTGTGTATGAGTGTGTGTGTCTATGTATATGTGACTGTATATGTGAGTGTACATATGTGAATGTGTGTATGACTGTGAATGTGTGTGAGTGTGTATGTGACTCTTTGTGAATGCATGTATGTGTATATGTATTTGTGAATAGGTATGTGCCTGTGTGTATGAATGTGTATGTATGTTACTGTGTGTAAGTGTTTGTGAGTGTATTTATGTGACTGTGTTTGTATGTGCTTGTGAGTGTGTGAGACTGTGTGTGCAAATGCATATGCATGTGACTGTGTATGTGTACATATGAATATACATGTATGTGACTGTGTGTATGTGTTTCAGGTATGTGTGTAAGTGTGTGTATATAATTGTGTGAACTTGTATTTATGTGACCATGTGTATGTATATGTGAATGTGTATGTGTTTGTGAGTGCACACATGTATGTGATTCTGTATGTACGAATTTTTTTATGTGACTGTATTTGTAAGTGTGTGTATGTGACTGTGTGTATGACACCGTGTTGTGAATGTGTGACTATGTGTGTGTGAGCGTGTGTATATGTGTTTGTGAGTGTACGTATGCATGTGACTGTGTGTGTGAATGTGTTTGTGCATATGTGCTTGTGTATGTGTTTTGCTGTGTATGTGCTACTCTGTGTGTATATGAGTATGTATGTGTGGCTGTGTGTGTGACTATGTCTGTGAATGTGTGTCCAAG
This sequence comes from Apodemus sylvaticus, assembly GCF_947179515.1. NCBI lineage: Eukaryota > Metazoa > Chordata > Mammalia > Rodentia > Muridae > Apodemus > Apodemus sylvaticus. The sequence goes on along the minus strand of NC_067491.1, from coordinate 22,083,858 downwards.
TGCATGTAAATGTGTGTATGTGGGTATGTGTGTGCATGTTCATATAAAGGTGTGCATGTGAATGTGTGTGTATGTGAATGTGTGTGTGCGTGTTCATATGAATGTGTGTATGTGTGTACTGTTTGAATAGGAACTAATGAATATAGATCCATCTGTCACAGAACAGGAAAAATTGGATAGTTTCTCCTGAGATTAAAAAAAAAAAGAAAACCTTTGTGATCCTGAAAGTCATGGTCTCACATCCTGTTCTCTGAAGGCGCATTCCCAGGGAGATCGTAGGTTCTCAGAGGAAAATATCTGCATCTAGCCTGTGAGTCCCAGATATGACTCATCAAGTAATTCATCCGATTGTTCATCCAGTGTGCACATTTTGAGTAGGATTATGGGCAGACTTTATTCGAGGTTCAAGAAATACCACCACTAGGAACAGACATAAATCCCCTGCTTCAAATAGTGGAGGGAGCCGGTAAACAAACAAACGAATAAGGTAATTTTAGTTGAGTCCTCTGAAGAGGAGACAAAATAAACAGTGTGGGCAGAGTCTGACTGAGAAAGCCTTCTCTGAGGAGATAATGCTGCTTAGCCTAAATCAGGCAAACAAAAAGAGAAAGAACATTCTAGGCAGAAGAAACAGTGGCTAAACAAAACCCTGGAGTAGAAATGAGCTCAGTGTGTTTAAGGGACAGAAAGAAGGATGTTCTGGAAACGTGTGTGTCTCTGCTCTTCCCATGTGTGTGTGTGTGTGTATGCATGTGTGTATATGTGTGCATGTGTATATGTATGTGAATGTGTGTGTATATGAGTATGTGTATACAGATATGTATATGTGTGTATGTGTGTATGTGTGTGTGTATGTGTGTATATGTGTGCATGTGTATATGTACGTATGTGAATGTGTGTGTATATGAATATGTATATATAGGTATGTATGTATGTGTATGTGTGTGTATATGTGTATTCATGTGTGTATATGTGTGCATGTGTATATGTATGTATGTATGTGAATGTGTGTATGTGTATATGAGTATGTGTGTGTATGTATATGCATGTGTGTATATGTGTGTGTGTGTGTGTGTGTGTGTGTGTTTGTGCATGTATATGTTGGCACTCTTCATGTAAGCTCTGAAAGAGCCTCTGTGGTCAATCCTGATTGCTAACTTGATGTGATTTTATAATCACCATTAAAAACAAATCTCTGGCCACAACTTTTGAAGGAATTTCTAGATTAGGGTAGATGATCTGGGAAGATCCACCCTAAATGTGGCACTTAAATAGGAACTAATGGATACAGACAGCAATAGGTCAGGGGGAGGCAAGGATTGGTTAAACAAAGCCTTCATACCAGGAGAAGAGCCTGGATTTACAGACTAAATTGAAAGAAGGGCAAAGCAGTATAGTGATAGACACAGGAAGTGGCACACACATGGGCTGGGCCTGTTGGGGAGGAGACATGCTAAAAGGAAACTTCCACAACTCAGTTCTTGGATTGTAGTGAGTTGGAAGGATAGGGCAGAAGCTTTGGAAATGGTGAGGTGTGGTTATATTTGTGACGTCATCTGGAGATAGCATGCCCGTAGGTGGATTATAGAACATGGGGATAGAAAGGGCACAAGGATGCACTAGACTGAGCGGCCGAGGGGGCAACAAAGCTGTGTACTGAGAACAGGGCTCGGCAGGGAAGGAAGCAGGCTTAGAAGAAACTGAGTGTTGTGTCATAATTAAGCATCTACATGAGAATATTAAGTAGGCTTTGGTTTTGGATTTGTTTGTAAAGAGGAAAGAGGAAATAGGGAATCAGGAGTGCACAGTATAGAGTCACCAGTAAGCAGGTAGCATTTAAAATTATTGAGAGTTTGGTGAAGAAGCCAAGGATATGGTGTAGACATGAAGCAATACCAACAGAAGTGGTGGCCAAGGTGTGAGCCCTAGACACATGCACAGGTTTAGTAAAGAGCGGAGAGTGCGGCTGCCCCAATCTGCTTTCTGCTGCTAGGTTAAAACAATGGTCGAAAGCATATCTGGAGGAGAGAAGTGTTTACTTCGTCTTATTCTTTAGGGTAACAGTCCCCCGAGGGGCATGCCAGCGGCATCCCAAGGTAAGAACCTGAAGGCAGGATCTGAAACGGAGACTGTGGAAGAATGCTGTTTACTGGCTTGCTCTCCATGGCTTCACCATCTTGCTTTATTACCCAATCCAGGACTGTCTGTCTGGGCGTGGCACCATGACTCACGGTGAACTGGAGCCTCCCCTATCAAATCACCAATCAAGAAAATGCCCCATGGAGGAATGGATACAGAAAATGTGGTATATTTACACAACGGAATACTACTCAGCAATGAAAAACAGTGAATTCACGAAATTCTTAGGCAAATGTTTGGAACTGGAAACTATCATCCTAAGTGAGGTAACCCAATCACAAAAGAACACACATGGAATGCAGTCACTGATGAGTGGATATTAGCCCAGAAGCTCTTGTGTCTTGGATATTACCCAAGACACAATTCACATATCAAATGATTCCCAAGAAAAAGGAAGGAGAGGGCCCTGGTTCTGGAAAGGTTTGATGCAGCAATGTAGGGGATTTCAAGGATAGAGAAGCTGGAGGGGGTTGATCAGGGAATAGGAGGAAGAAAGAGGTACTTATGGGGAGGGGGCAACCGGAAAAGGGGAAATCATTTGGAATGTAAACAAAGAATGTAGAAAAAAAAAAGAAATGCAGGTCAAAAAAAAAAAAAGAAAGAAAAAGAAAAAAGAAAGAAAGAAAGGAAAAAAAATGCCCCATAGAAATGCCCATGGGCCAATCATCATTTTATATGGGTCTGGAAATTTGAACTCATGTCTTTGTGCTTGCTTACAAATGTTCTTACCTATCAAACAACTTTCTTAGTCCTTACTGCACAATTTTTTTTTCAGAAAATATATTATATTAAAACAAAATTGATCTTAATTACTGACTTTTTGGTGTCTAGTTTTGTTTCTGAGACAGGAATGTCTCAGTGGATAACAATCCCAGTGGGTAACAGCCCAGCCCAAGGCAACCGATTTCCAGAAATAAAGGAACCGGATTTTCCACAGAAAAAGGCACGACTGTTGACTTCAGAACTTTTATTTTTTAAGTCCTTGAATTTAGTGTCTCAAATCACAATGTCAACGTTTATTTGCCACTGAGAGGTTTGTGGTTGGAAAGCTTTAGAAGTCTGGTTCTAATACTTCATTAGAAGTGCTTTTGTGTCTACTTCAGTGACTTGTCTAGCACAGAAGCAGGAAGGAGGTCAAGTGTGCAATTGTGCAGAATACCACGCTTGGTTGGCCACAGTAATAAGCCTTAGATCTCTGTTATGAGAAGAGATTTTTTTTTCTTAAAAATTAAAGCGAAGGAATGCTAAGTTCTTGAAATACATCAGGTGTTTAGAAAGGCATAATTACTGCGCGGGTTGGATTGCAAAGCCCCTGTTAGCATTTCTTCTAGTCTCCGCCCCACAGTTACCTGGCAACAGCCAGGTACACCTGACTCACTATGAAAGGGGATGCTTGCTCCTCCTCATCCTCTTGCTATCTTACTCTCTTAGTATCTTACTCTCCTACTCTCTCCTTCGCTGCCCCTTCTCTCCCCATTCCCCTCCCCCCTCTCTCCAGGTGTTCATGGCTAGTCTCCCTCCCTCTCCCCCTCTTCCCCTCCCCCTCTTCCCCTCCCCTCTTCCTCTCTTCTTCCCCCTCTTCCCTCCCCCTCTTCCTCTCTTCCCCCTCTTCCCTCCCCCTCTTCCCCTCCTCCTCTTCCTCTCTTCTTCCCCCTCTTCCCCTCCCCTTCTTCCTCTCTCCTTCCCCCTCTTCCCCTCCCCTTCCCCCTTCCATCTTCCTCTCCCCTTCTCCCCTTTCCCCTCCCCCTCCCATCTTTCCCTCCCCTTCCCCCTTTTTCCCCCTTCCCTCTTTCCCCCTGCCCTCCCCCTCCCCCCTCCTCTTTCCCCTCTTCCCTTCCCCCTCCCTTCCCAACGCCCCTTCCCATCCCCTAAATAAACTCTATTTTCTACTGTCCTGCCATCTGCCTCACGTGCGTCATTTGGTTGGTACCTCAGGGGGAAGGGCTGCATGGGCCCTCAGAGTACAGAGGCACCCCCTTCTCCCGTGCACCACACCTCACTCTACCAAACATATCTCTAGCTTCCTTTTCTTTTTTATAAAACACACCAGTCGTTACTCTCTGAATTGTTTATGTTGACATAGTTAATCCTAGGACCTCAGAATGCGACTGTATTTACAGGAAGGCCATTATACAAACAAACAAGCTGAAATAAAGTCAACAGGTGAATCCCAATCCACTGTTTTTATTTTTAGAGGTGTAAGAGCGCATACACTCCTACGCAACCGAGTTCACAGGATAGAGGAAAAACCGCAGACGTGAAGACAGAAAGGGCGCTAGCTGGCCCGAGCGGGCAAGCCTGGCTCTGGGGAGCCTTGCCTTTCCACTAGCTCCTCCGCCTTGCTAAAATCTGTTCGTTACATTCCTAAAGCTAGCCACCAAGGTCTAGTCCCTTTTTGGGCCACTTCCCTGTGATGCTGACTACCAAGGTCTAACTAGGGAAGTATAGAAGTCCAGCCATCAAAAGCCGGCCCCCACACCCGGTCACCTAATTAACATGGCCACTTAAAACCAAAGCCCTCATCCTAACACCAGGATTTCTGCTTTTACCTTTATAAACCGCCATTTGCTGATGGCCACCTTGGTCTCCTCTCTATCCAGAGGCGGTCCTTTGTCCTCCAGGACAAATATCCCATCCATCTCCCTGTTCCTGGCCCCTCTCTTGTCCTCTTCTCTAACTATTATTTCCTGCCCTTTGTCCCTCTAGGACAAATAAATCTCTGTGCTGAGTTTTGGTCTTGAGGTGTCTTACTTACCAGACCCTTCAAAGCCCAAGGAGAGAGGCCTGGGCCTTAGGCCTCCAGACCTAAGTTTCTAGTGTTAATTGAGTCGAGTTTGTGGGTATGCGCTAAACTTCCCTAACAACTGAATTCAACTCTGCCTGTTTCCTTTCTTGCTACTAACTACAGTTACTAACTACAGAGAGCTCTTCAGTAAGGGGACCACAGCCCTCCCTTTTTCATGCAGATGTGACCACCTCAGGCTTGGATTCCTCACCTAGCTTGCTGCTGGTTCGGTCCTCAAACCTGCCACCATTGGCCTGCTGTTCTGTGACTTCACACACTGGATACATTCTTACAGAAATCCCAGGGATAATTCATTATGAGACAGGGCCCTTTTGGAGCTCTTTCCCTGAGAAATTCTAGCAGACTGTGCTCCTGTAGAAGGTTTTTCATCTCACAATCTCAGTTTGTCTCTAATAAAGAAAAACAAGGTTCTCTGGGCACTGCGAAATTATTGCGGGGGTAGGGACAGAAATTTAAACTCGCAGAGATTGAGAACAATTCCATAGCCTGGTTTAAATTCTTCTGATAAATGTATAGCTTTACAATTTCTAAAGATTTAATTTGCTTTACCATGTTAAGGATTTAATTCTGTGTGGAGTGCATGCTTTCAACAGACAATACTGAGTCATGGCCACTCAACAATATAAAGATTAAGCAAAATATTAAATGGACTTACTGTGTGAAATACAATGTTAGAAAACTTGCACATAGACATGTACAGATGGATATTGAGGAATGGTTGCATCTAGGTGATTAACATGCAAGATTTCGCATATATATATATATATATATATATATATATATATATATATATATATATGTTTGTGGCAAGAGCAACTTCAGAATCTTTCAAAATTATAATATACTATCAAGTACATTCAGAGAATTGCAAATGTCTTGAAGTTATTCATTTTACATTTTGGTTAACAGCTCAACACGGACTCTTGCTTATCACCATTCTGTGATCAGACATAAGCTGCCTGGAGCTTGTGTCCTCTTGAAGGGCGTGTGAACATATGTATGAACAATAAACAAGACACGTAAAAGATGGAACAGGGGAGGGTCAGGAATTGGTACCCATCCACAGGTTCCAACGACCAGATTCAGGCTAAAATCAGCCACTGAGCCCAAGATGGGCCCCCATAGGGGCTGATCATAATTCTTTCTCCTTCTCCTCCTGGCCCAAGCCTGCAGCATCCAGTTCTACAGGATAGGTTCTCAGCCTCCCGCAGAGCTGCTTCCAGTTGGTGACCCTGTCAGAATTCTCACTCCAGGAGGCACCCCTCCCCCCCCCCGGAACCCAGTACTAAGATGAGTTTATGGGATTTGCAATGATATATCTTGCTTTTTCCTATCGTTTTCGAAACACTGGGATCTGGAGAAAGATACCCGAGTGGCAAAGCTGTTGGAAATCGCTGTGTCTGAGGACCACGTGAGAACAAACTGCCCGCAACCACCGCTTTGGTTCTTGCTTCAGGTATAATCGACTACAGCTCTCCGCAGGCACTGATGGTTGAAACTCCGAAATTTGGTTGGCTACATATTTATTCCTCACAACATGACTTTTTGGTTTGCTTTGTTTGAGACAGAGCCTTGCTATACATAGGTCAGGCTGGCCTTGAATTCTTGGTTCTTTCAGTCTCTCAAATGTTGGAATTAAATGCAGGTAACACCAGGCCCAGCTACTCTCCCCACTGAGCACATAGTTTTGAAGTTTGAGGCGTTTGTAATTTAGAGGTTGAGATTCAAAGTTTTTATTAGAAGGCACTGTGGTATTGAATTCACCCGACTCAGCAAGAATGTATTCGTTTCCGTTTCTCAGTTTTGTTTCTCACCTCAGAACCTTCTATATTATATATAGTGTTGATTGTCAGATTTCATCAAATATTTTCTACAGATAGTTTAAGATTAGATTTTAATGGCCTATTGGCCATGTCTGTATTCTTATAATAAATTTTTGTGTTTCTGCATCTTTTCCTTTAATCCATCTGTTTTATGAAGCAAATCTGTTTATATATCATTTTATGATCACATTTTACGTATACGTGTGCATGCGCGCATGCGCACATGGGTGCATGCACATGCGCATGCGTTTCTCATACGTATGAGGATCATTCATGTTAGCGAAGGCAGACTGATGCTTCTCTCTTCACCTCTTCTGCTACATTGTAAGCATCTCTGTCCGATTCTTAAACCATAGACGAGCAATTGTGTCTCTTGAGACACGTTCTTTTTGAGAATTCTGAGAGAAGTTATGTTTAAAAAAAAAAAAAACCACAACAACTGGAAAGAATATGTGTATGAGCATTCTATTTTGCTCAGTTTTGGTTTCTGTATTATTTTCCAATTAAAATATTGAGTTCTACAGTATTAAGAGTCTCACTGGCATTTCTTACGGTTGGCTAATTCTGAAGCTATAGATAAGCAGTAATCTAAATGAAAAGGATTTAGCCCTAATTGCTTTTTATCCAAAAGCAAGCTAATAGTTATTCTCATTTGTTCCTTCATTTTACAAACATACACAGAATACTTATAGGTCAGACGCTGTGCTAGACACTGCTACACAAATAGAAATCCCTCAGTCAACATCTTCAAGTAACTCTCTGTCTAGGGTCATTAATAGGGCCTGTGGCCAATTTTCTGGGGATTAGGTCCTTAATTGGTATTGGACCTGTTTCCTGTTTTCCAGGCCAAGTGTGTACTTGACATTTTTCCTTTGTTTGTACTGAAAACCCAAACAAAACCTACAATTGCATAGTGGGCAAAAAGAGGCCACGGAGGTCCCTACAAGCCATCCCTGCCACGGACTTGGATTCGGAGCCTTCGCCTGTGTTCTGTGCAGATGGCTGGCTACATTGGCTACATAGTATATTGTTATTAGCCACCCACACTCCAACAACAGGAAGCAGTCCTGAAAGAGAGCTAAGAAACTGCTGTACACAGTAACGTGGCAGATTAATTATTAACTGACATTTAAATTAAGGAGGAAATAGAAAGCTCATTACTCAAAATGAATGCCAGCCATTAAATCGCTGAACTTTATATATAGCGACAAACAAGGTCTCTTCCAAATGTTAGCAAGCATGGTACAGAGATAAAGTCACACTGATTTCATGCTTCAAGGTAAATTAGAATGGTTTCTGATATCTGCCTTTTTGTCTTGGTTTACAGGATAGACTCTGATGCTAAATTGTATGATGACCTCACTCAATTAAGATGTCAGCTGATAAGAATTCAGATTCTAGTGATAGTATAAAGGTAGTCAAAAGAGTTTTTTAAATAAAGCTGTATTTGTTAAGTGACCTAATGTTTCGTCCAAAATAATACGTGCACCCGAGGTGCTGACCGGTGTTCTAGAAAGATCAACAGTGAGCTATGGAACTCCTTTGTGTAAACTTGGAAGACTGTTCACCAGTTCTTCCTTCAGAGTCTCTCTCCCCTCAGTGAGGTTCCACCAAAGAGTAAAATCATATCAACCCAGAGAACAATAAGAAACACCAGTGGATGAAAGATCAAAAAAACACGAGAGATGGAAAATATGTCCACAATTAAGAACAATTAAGCACTCAAATCCCTGTAGGAGGTGGGGCTCCTACAAAAATCTGGCTTCCAGAATGCCTGGGCCACAGGGTGAGGTATGTTTGGCAACTGTAAAAATCTATAAACAAAGCAATTGAGCTTCACAGATGTTCCCACTTACCCAAGCGATGGGAAACCATCCCGCTCACCTCTGTTGTAGACAAAAGAAAGCTTAGTTGGAAAAACTGAGTCAAAACTTCCTGCACCAGACCCAACATACACAGCAGAAAGCAGAGGTGAATTTACAAGCCAAGGACAGTAAGAACATACAAAATATTAGACATTAACCTTCATGATGTTATGTAAGGCTCCTCCCTTCCCTTGGACATTGACTCCTTGACAGCCAGATTCCTACCTTCACCTCACTAATGAAGACTCAGGTCTACCTAACTATCGGCTTTTCAGTTTTATATGTGAAAGTGCAATTGATAAGAATTAGACGTCCGAGAGATGAAAACTGTGGATGGGGGAGAGACATAGAGACAGAGAGACCCAGAGACACAGAGAAAGACAGAGAAACAGAAGAGAACATAAACAAGAAAGAAAAAGAAATCCTGTATCCAAAAAGACATTGGAACAGAAAAAGAAAGAAAAGAAACAAGAGCCCCTGTGGTTAAATATTCTGAGGGAGAGAGGAGATAACCTGCTTTGAAATCCATATCAAGTAGTAATATAAAAAGGACAGAAAAAGAGAAATTAAAATATGATGAACGTGAGGAGGTTTTCTTGAGCCTCTTTTGGCGCCAGACGTGCAAAGAAATAGTGATTTGAAGGCGTGGGATATTTCCAGAAGGTGTGTGGGCACAGACAAAGGCATAGATCTGGGATGCAGGAGAGGATGCCATCACAGTGTGTGTGTGTGTGTGTATGTGTGTATGTGTGTGGTGTGTGGTGTGTGTGTCTGTGTGTACGTGTGTCTGTGTGTCTATGTGTGTCTATGTGTGCCTGTTGGAGGCACTGGTGGTCCAGGTATGCCAGACTTCACAAGTTTCTCTGTGCCTATTCCTCTTTAGGTCAGACACTGTATCATTTCACATCTGCTGAAGGAACTGGTTCTGTAGGTCTTTGGTGCTTTAGAATCCATTCAAGTCATGGAAACTGTTGAAACTGTGCAGCAACAGAAAACCCCTACTAGGAGAAAAAAGGTAGCACTTGACAGAGGCTGTGCTTGAGGACCAGTAACTGTTAAGCTAGAGAAAGATTAAATCTAGGGGAGTTAAACAGCTGCTCCTTTTCTTGCATAGAAATAGACTCTTATGAAGGTAAAAGTCTCATTTTTTTTTCTTGATTCCAAGTCTGTTTGTACAAAGTAACCTCGATGAGTTGATGTAAATGCACAGATGCCAACAGAAATGAATGGAAGATTTATTCTAAGGAAAAAGAAAAGCCTCAGAGCTATGCATTGAAAACTCTGGCATCTTCAACGTTTTTGCTTACATGATTCTATTATAGCTCTGACTCCAGGAAGACACCTCGTGAACTGAGCCTCAGCTAAAAGCTTGCGATTTCCTTCTGGCCTTTTCAAAAATCAAAGCTCTGTGTCTTTTTAACCTGGAAGTAAAACTGTTATGCTTCGCTGAAGTACTGAAAAATCTCCCATTCGTTACCAAGTATTCAAAGATTAATGAGTCTGGGCTCTCTCACTGGACTGAGGTGGTTTCTAAACGCCTGGCTGGATGCTTTCCTTCTGAATTGTGACACAAGGATGGCTTGGATTGTTTCTAGGTGTGGAGTCCAGAACTTTCAAAGCAGCTACTGCAGTGTTTGAAGGGAGCTGTCATGATGAAGGTGACATTGAGGGCCCTGAAGAAGCAAGCAGTGGGAAATGGAGTCCCAGCAGCTGTCTACCACAGGGATCAAAGACGCATTTCTCTACAGCTTGCAAGTGTCACAGTTTCTATGTCTTCCATTTTAGACCTCTAATTGGACTACATCCGGTTTAAAGACTGCTTATTTTTTCCAGTGGAGGACTAAGAAGATGACATCCTAGCTAGTCCTCAGGCAGACAGGGGACACCACAGAGCAGGGGACCTGCTGTCCATTATTCTGAGCAGACCCGGCCCATTTTCATAGTTTAAGCCGTCAGATAGACAGGTCATGGCCTTTCAAAGAATTGAAAATAGTTTTAATGTTTTAACCTTTTTTCTCTGGGTGAATAAAATTAGCTACTTGGGGAGCAGGGATTAAGTCCTTTAATTTTTTACTTATCAAAAGGATTTACAAAATGAGCACTGTAGCTTAGCTTAAACGTGTGAGGTCTTCATTCGATTTTATATGAACGGATTGGGAGAATGCAGATGCCGCCGCAGGAAGCACAGATAATGCTTGGGATGGTTTGTCTCAATCCACTCCATGACCTTCTGCCATCTTAGTTTTCAGAAGAGCATATACCATTAAATGTGAAGAATTTCCCCTCCCTAATTCTTAATGTTCTTTCTGATTCAAGTCCTATAAACTTAAGCATTATAATATTAACATTTCTGTGAATTTTATTATATAACATCAATTTATCAATAATATGATATTATATAATATCAACATAATAAACTCAACTTATGTAATATAATGTGAGTTAAGATATGACATAAACATGCTATAGCTAAGGCTGCTAAGTTAAATAAGAGTTCAGATGTGGCATAAACAGACTACAGCTAGGGTTGTCTGAATAATTTTATGTGAATATGCAAAGATTTGTGTACAAAACTAAATCATTTGGTATTTGTAAATATAGGTTAATTTTGTTTTATGTAAAATATATTTGCATTTATACTTTCTGTGTTTGGGACAAATTTTTAAAAGCAATTTTTTTGATTGGTGCTAAGATGAACTGCAAAGCGAAAGTATTTGTCATCATAGTTTAGCCAGATTTCTTACATAAAGGTGTAGAATTCTTTTTTTTATATTCAACACAATATATATTTTTATACCAATCATAAAAATGATGAGCATTTTATTACATGAACATAAAAAGATAAAGTCTTTTTGTTTGTGTGTTTTGTTTTTAGTAGAGCTTAAAATCTTGGCTCTTACTGTGGTACAAACCCAAAATAAGAACAGTTTTTAGATGTTGGAGCTCATTGTAATAATGCTGTACTTCAATGCCCCTCACATCCCCAAAGGATTTTACTTCCATAGTAGCTAAGAGTTGACAGTTCTGCTGCACCAACGAATGAATTGTAGGCACAATTATTTGGATTCAGATTTCCTGCTATGGTCAAAACTATTTGACTTGAGTGACTGTCATCATTCTCAGCCCACAGGGAACAGGTTACATTCATTTAAGAATGATGTGTGTATTAAGATGGTCTATCCATGAAGTCATTCATCAACTGTTTCAATCAACAATGGTTCTGGTTGGAGGGTGGCTCAGACATTAGGTGAGGTTAAGATTCTGGTTCATTGTGTAACTGCCCGCAATTACATAGAACGGGTTACCTGGAAGGGAAACTGGGGATGTTTGGGAAGGTGGCAAAAAAGAGACGGAGACCAAGATAACACCATTCAGGGTCTCAAAGTTTAATTGAGAACTCCCAGTATATATAGGCAGGTGCAAAAGTCTGGAAGCTTCTCAGCAGAACTGGTTCAGTTGCTCCACAGGTGGCTAGTGTTTCTCAGGAAACTGCAGGTCCTTGAAGAACAATAGGCTTCACCTTTGTCTGAGCACTCCACCCTAGGTGGAGGGGATTATGGCTAACACAAGAGTTCCCACTCAAAGGCTGGATGAGGAACTTCACTGGTCTATGCCAAGTTTCTGCCAGGTGGCATGGCACCTTGATAAAGGCTCTCTACACATCGGCTGTGAAGATTTTGAAAAAAATCTCACAAAAAAGAGTAACTTATAAGGTCATCTTCAAAATTGATACAATAATTGTAAATATCAAGCAAAACATTCAGTCTCACGCTTTGTTGTTATCTTACAAGCCACCTCCCAAATTAATTGTCCACGTTTCTTTTGGCCGTATAAGTAATTTTGAAATATGTAAGCTGTTCTGAAAGCCATAGTATAATATAAAAACATCAAATAAACAATCCTACTTATAGAGAGGCTGAGATAAGAGAAGCATGATTTCAAGACCATTATGAGGTACACAGCAAGCCACTATCACGTACAAACAAGCAGAAAGTGTATATGGATTGTACAATATTGGACGTATTTCTCTAATTACCAATTTAGAGACACTACTGGTGACAGCCAACAAATTTCTAATTCCTCATATTTTTGAATTTTAATCGATTAGGATATGTTGGTAATATTAATTTTTATATTAAGAGATATTAAGGAAAAGTGATTGTTACTTCCTGTTATTTTTGTTGTTAAAAGTGGAATCATGTTTGTGTGGGCTTGTTGAAAGATTACTTTCTTGCTTCTTCTAAGGTGTAGTTTCCCTCCTTGTGTTGGTGTTTTCCATTTATTATCCTTTGTAGGGCTGGAATTGTGGAAAGATACTGTATAAATTTGGTTTTGTCATGTAATATTTTGTTTTCTCCATCTATGGTGATTGAGAGTTTTTCTGGGTATAGTAGCCTGGGCTGGCATTTGTGTTCTCTTAGGCTTTCATAGTCTCTGGTGAGAAGTCTGGTATAATTCTGATAGGTCTACCTTTATATGTTACTTGACCTTTTTTCCTTACTGCTTTTAATATTCTTTGTTTAGTGCATTTGGTGTTTTGATTATTATGTGACAGGAAGATTTTTTTTTTCTGGTCCAGTCTATTTGTAGTTGTGTAGTTCTGTTGTATGTTGTATGCTCATGGGCATTTCTTTCTTTAGGTTGGTGACGTTTTCCTCTATAATTTTGTTGAAGATATTTACTGTCATTTTAGGTTGGGAATCTTCGCTTCCTTCTATACCTATTATCCTTAGGTTTGGTTTTCTCATTGTGTCCTGGATTTCCTGGACGTTTTGGGTTACAAACTTTTTGTTTTTTGCATTTTCTTTGACTGTTGTGTCAATGTTTTCCATGGTATCTTCTGCACCCAAGATTCTCTCTTCTGTCTCTTGTATTCTGTTGGTGATGCCTGCATCTATGACTATTGATCACTTTCCTAGTTTTTGTAGCTCCAGGGTTGTCTCTCTTTGTGATTTCTTTATTGTTTCTAGTTTCATTTTTAGATCCTGTTCATTTCATTCTCCTGTTTGATTGTGTTTTCCTGTAATTCTTTAAGGGATTTTTGTGTTTCCTCTTTATGGGCTTCTAGCTGTTTACCTGTGTTCTCCTGTATTCCTTTAAGGGAGTTATTTACATCCTTCTTAAAGTCCTCTATCATCATCATCATCATGAGAAGTAATTTTAGATCCGAATCTTGCTTTTCCAGGGTGATGGTGTGCCCAGGACTTGCCATGGTGGAACAATTGGGTTCTGATGGTGCCAAGTAACCTTGGTTTCTGTGGCTTATGTTCTTATGCTTGCCTCCTACCATCTGGTTATCTCTAGTGCTATCTGCCCTCACTACATCTGACTGGAGCCTGTCTTTCTTGTTACCCTGGTTTTGTCAGAACGCCTCAGACTCAAGCTGTCTCTGTCTTCCTGTAATTCTGTGATCCCGTGATCCCGTGATCCCGTGATCCTGGGAGTCAAGATGCCTCTGGGACCCTGAGATCCTGGTGTGACTAGGCTCCTGGGATCTTGGGGTCCTGGGATCCTATGATCCTGGGATCCTGGGTGTGTAAGAGTGCCTGGGAGTGGAGCTTCCTCTGGGTGTTGTGGGACTCACTGCAGAGTTTGCGCCCAAGGTCTGCTCAGGGCAGCAGCTCAGACAGACCACAAGGAACCTGAGCCACTGGTCTGGTGGAGTTCCTGTGTGCCTGGGTCTTGCTGTTCCCAGTTACTCCCAGTGTTAGGACAGATGTTGTATCTTCCTCACCTCTGATCCTATGATCCTGAGTGTGTTAGAGCACCTGGAGGTATGGAGCCTCCTTTCGGAGTTATGGGACTGGCTGTGGAGTTTGCACCCAAGGTCTGCTCCAAGCTGTGGAATTCTAAGAATGATGATATATGAACTTGACACCGATAGATTTTTATATAGAAAAAAAATGTATGTTTTTAAGTGTTGACTTTTATCTAAAGTATATATCTTTAAAATTAACTTAAAATATGTGCTTTCATGTATATATGTATATATAAATACACATGCATATATGTATGAAAACAGTCTAGTCATTTAATTTAGTCATAAGTAATTATATTTTTTGTTTTGTGTACAATTGATGGCTATTGAAATGGTGCTAAGTGACAAACTATTTGATGACCCCCCAATAAAAATCAATTTAGTTTATATATATATATATACTATGATTTATATACTATATGTATATATGTATGATTTTAAAGATTGAGATTTATCTCACAAACCAGAACACTTATCATTGCAAAGTATGTAATTGAGTGCTTTTTAGTATTCACTATGTTGTATAATCCTCACCATTATCGGATTCCAAAACATTTCTAACCGTGCTCCCAAAGCTATTAAAGAAACATACATACTAGCAGTCTCCATCCTGTATCCTATCCCATGTCAACCACTAATCTATTTACATCTCAACAGAGCCTATTTTGGACCTGTCCTACCAATGGGATAATACAGCATTTGTTTAGCTTTAAAAATATGGACCTTTGTCTGCCTTTTCTCCCATACCACTGCATTCAAAATTCACATTTTATGTTTCTCTAAGAACAGTTTTGAAGTGATAACTTGTTCATTCAGTAAAAACATTAATGACAAATTGACGAATAATGAATGGGATAAGAAACACTCTCTTACATCATCGGGAGTCTGGAAGGAGCCATCAGATCCTTGATTCCAATTCAGCAAGAAGCAGAGATAGCCAATGAAGGACCGCAGTAAACAGAAACCTATAAGGTAAAATACAAAAACATTGTATGATTGCTTTATAAGGGGATAAGGACTATGACTCATATCACTAGGTAGAGCAACTGAGAACGAACAAAGAGGATCCCTTCTCTCTGTGCTCTGGGGCCAGAAGCAAAAGGGAAAGTGAAGTCTTATGAGACAAAGGTAGGAGAATCAGGAGCTTGGAAAACAGAGCCACAAACTGCACAAATCAAACACTGGTAAGTCCCCTCAGTGCCTGCTGTCCCCATTGCTAACCAATCTTTTTGGATAAGGAGGCAGCAGATGCCAAGTAAACTGCTCTGTGAAGAAAAGTAGGAAACGCATGGACATCAATGCCTCTAAGCCTTCACACCAGCCTCCTGCCCCTCAAAAGCACCAGATCTGGAGAGGTAGAGAAGCCGTGGATGGTGCACATGACACGGGCAGAGCAGCTGTGGACAGTGCGCATGACACGGGCAGAGCAGCCGTGGACGGTGCGCATGACACGGACAGAGCAGCCGTGGACGGTGCGCATGACACGGGCAGAGCAGCCGTGGACGGTGCGCATGACACGGGCAGAGCAGCCATGGATGGTGCGCATGACACGGGCAGAGCAGTTGTGAGACTAACATGGGCTACATAGCATGGCTCAGTTCTACAAAAACTAAAATAAACAAACAGAAAGAAAAGTTAACGATCACAACGTGTGACTGTGCATCGTGTTTTCTTTTCTGCTCCGCCTTGTGCTCTTGGCTGAGATCATGAATTGTATTTGGTCATGAAAAAGTCATCACTATTGCTTGTTCCATTGTTTCTTCCCATTTCTTTATGTTATTCGTTGTTTTCTTTTATGGATTTCTATCAGATGTGAGTTGTGTGACTACCTTGAATCTCTGCACCTTGTGACATTGTCCTCTGTGACGTAGGGTGAGGGTGTACACTAGCATATAAAGCTGATGGCAGTTTTTAAGTAAGAAGAAAAGAAGAATACAGTAACTTAAAATATGAGAAAATAACACACTGGATATTTATGTTTCCAAAGTTCACCACCACAGCCAAAAATCATTCTGTTATACATTTCTTGATAGTGATCTGTGATTATTTCTTTAGAATTGTTTCTTAGAAGAGTTGTAGAGTCAGCAGAGATGTAATGCTCTGATAGACTGTCAATGTGTTTTCCAGAGTGGTTTCTCCAATTTTATAACTCCTACTAAACATGCAGAAAAATAGGTATTTTGGATAACTGCCAAGATTTGATAGTTTCATTTCTTTAAATTCTTGTCAGCTTTATGAAATATAATTCAGTTTAATTTGCCTTTTTCTTATTATGTGACAGGTTGAGCATTATATATATTTATTTAGCCACTTTGATTATCCTTTGTAAACTGCCTGCATTGTGGGTTTATATCTTATTTTTTTCTGTTGGGTTTTAAAAATATTGTCATTAAGAACTTAGTATATATGTGTGGAATATATATACATATATATATTCTATATTACATATTACATGTTACACATTACGTATTACATATTATATATTCATACACATTTGTATTTTTTTTCAGTGAGACAGCATCTCACACTATTTAGCCTGGAACTCACTATGGTGCACATACTGACCTAGAAATTGTAGCAATCTTCTTACCTTTGTCACCTGAGCACTGGCATTGTAGTCACAAGCCACCATATACAGAAGAATTTTTGTGTTTTTGAGGTAAAATCTGTGAGCTGTATTTCCTTTGGCTTTGTATTTTAATTGGAAAGTCCCTCACCATACTAATTTACATTTCATTTGCTATTTTGTATTATTAACTGTCCTGGACTTTGTACACAGAGACAGGGAATGCCAATATTCAACACTAATTGAATAATAATGTAATCATTCAAATATTCACTGTATTGTCTACATGTTCATTTTGCTTTACAACAAACACAGTCTTCACCAAACTAAATTAAAATCTATATGTGAAAGCATTCATCAATCTTTTATGGATGCTAGTCGTATATTCCAACTTGTTATTTGCCATGGATTGAGATGACATGGAAAAACGTTTATTTGGGTTAGATATTTAATTCAGTGCTAAAGACCCTGGGTTTAGTCCCAACCCTCTAGCTCCCCAGTTCCCTCCCAGCCCCATAATATCTAAAATAGAAAGTCTGCAAGAAGTGTTCTTATTAATGTAGTTGATTAACTTGGTATACCCACGAGAAAAAAAAATCAATTGGACAAAAGGAAAATGAATGTCAGATAAAAGTGAAAAATTTGCAGGAATCAACAAGTTTTTTTGGAGAGTTTCCCCATGGAAACTTGAACCCCGGTAGGTGAGCGTGAGGCTTTGCAGTTCATCGTTTCTAAGTGAGTACAAAGGTGACTTTTATTTACAACCAAGACAATAAATCATTGTTCCATCATGTGGGTTGATGCGGCACAAGCCCTACTGTCTCCAGGCTGTCTTCAATCTCCATTCCTTGGATATGGTCATTTCGTCTGAGACTGTTATCCAACTGAACTGAACCATGACCAACTCATATTTCTCCATCTTTTCTTAGAAGATTCTATAAAAGACCTTGTCTACACCCACAAACTGACTAGCAAAGAAATTATGGCTGAGATTTCTCTCTCCTCAAGGCTTGAAGCAGAGAGATGAACCAGACAGACTTACTCTTCTTGTCTGAGGTAGTAGTCTGGTGAGAAAAAGAGATAGTAAACTAATAATCACCTACATAACTAAATAGTAACAAATGTGTCGACTTTCATAAAAGAGCTTCTGAGGGTATATAGCTTAAACATTCTGAATTGAAAAGAATCAAATCCAGGGTGTAGGCAGTAGGCTCAGCTTGCAAAGTACTTATTTTTTTTTTATTCTATATATTCTTTATTTACATTTCAAATGATTTTCCCTTTCCTGGATCCCCCCTCCCTGAAATTCCCATAAGCCCTCTTCCCTCCCCCAGTTCCCTAATCCACCCCTTCCCACTTCCCTGTCCTGGAATTCCCCTACACTGCTGCACTGAGCCTTTCCAGTACCAGGGGCCTCTCCTTCCTTCTTCTTGGGCATTATTTGATATATGAATTGTTTCTTGGATATTCCGAGCTTCTGAAATAATATCTGCTTTCCAGTGAGTGCATACCATGAGTGTTCTTTTGTGATTGGGTCACCACACTCAGGATGACATTCTCCAGTTCTACCTACTTGCCTAAGAATTTCATGAATTCATTGTTTTTAATAGCTGAGTAATAGAAAACTGGGCATGATACTACTGGAGGACTCTGCTATACCACTCCTGGGCATATACCCAGAGGATTCCCCAGCATGTAATAAGGACACATGCTCCACTATGTTCATAGCAGCCTTATTTATAATAGCCAGAAGCTGGAAAGAACCCAGATGTCTCTCAACGGAGGAATGAATACAGAAAATGTTGTATATTTGCAAAGTACTTATTGTGAAAACATAAATGGATCTAAGTTCAGTTCCCAATATCCCAGTAGGCGGGGCTTGGCACTGTGTGTCTCTCTCAGCATTACACAGAGGTAGTGATGGATAGATGGACAGATCCTTGGGCTTGCTGCTTTGCCAGGCTTGCTGAATCTGTGAGCTCTAGGTTCAGTGAGGGACCTGCTTCAAAGGGTAAGGTCGAGAGCAATTGAGGAAAATAACATTTACAAATGCACACTTGTGCGTGTGTACCTATACACACACACACACACACACATACACACAGAGGCACACACAAGCACACACACAACTCATCAGTACATGGAATTTGAAGTCCAACATCCTCCAAAATACAAAACTATTTGAATACCAACATAATGTCAGAATTGGAAACTCTTTACTTCATGAGATGGGCCAGAGTCAGAATACAGACTCATAAAAGAAGTGTGTAAAATTACCCTCTGGCTATGTAAGTACACCCGGAACTGATGAATACTGTGTTTACTCTTGGATCCCGTTTCCAAGGTTTTCCACATTTACACAAATGCTCCAAGGTATAAAATGAGCCCTTAAACATCTCTGCCCTCAAGCATTTTGCATACATGATAGTAATCCTAACCAAGGAGTCTGACCTATGCTTATGCCGGTCTGTGGAAGGCAGTGTGATGGAAGGATTCCGCAATCGAACACAGGGTCTGAGATAAGAAGTAGATCAAGTTTCCAGGTGAAGGTTGTAAGGTTGGAGGTGGTACTGAGAAGATGAGATCATTGCTGCAGGGCTGGAGGGCTACAGGTCATATGCAGATGTCCCATGTGGGAAAATCCATCCGAGCATGTCACATAGAAAAGCTACTGTCTACCAACAAAACTTTACCATGTTACGCATCAAATTTTCAGGTAAAGAGAACGTCTAAGTAACATAGGAAACAGAGAAGGAAGACAATAGCAACCCGTTACTTGTCTTATTTCTTACCAGAAGCTCATGAAGCTCATGAACTTTAACCCACTCTGCTGGGATAAGAGATACTTTGTTACTCTCTGTTGTTCTTTAATGAATGTTAGAGGGACCTTAGAATCTTCTCAGTTTTCCCGGGGCTCATGTATTCACAGGAATTGTTGAGGACTGATGTTCATTTTGAATCCTTCAGCAGGTGAGTTGTTTCAACACTCTGGGTGTAGTATCCTGGTAAAAGAGAAGTGGTGCCATCTTGAGGCACCTGTAAATAAGTTATGCGAACTTTGGACTTTCAGTTTCAATTTTGTTTTATTCTTTAATATAGTCATTCATCTGTTAGGATAAATCAAATTCAAAATAATTGTTCTTTTTTTTTTAGAATTCATTCATACTTTTGCAACTGAGTTTGATTGTACATTTTGCCTAACCATGTTAATATTTTTATGATTTTAAATACATTATGATGAATAATTTCCACCCAGACACTTTTCAGTACCTCTATTTTATAATTACTAATGACCAAGTGACTTCAGTAAATCATTAAGCTTTCCTTGTGGAATATCAGCTTTTGGTTTTTTGCCTTCATATTTTCCTCAATGTGGTGCTTATTCATGGGACATTCTAAGACATGCTTGATATCTTCTCTCTTGGATCCTAAGTGTATTTCCACCTTGTTTTTAAACTACTAAAGGGCAGCTGTCCTCAGGACAGAATGCTGTCTGCAGGTGCCAAGGATTTTCTGGTCTTTGGATTTTACACACAATGGCGGCCTTGTTTCCTGTTCAAAAAATTCTCGCTCTCATCACTACTGTTTTAAACAGTTATTCCTTCTTGGTTATTATTAATTCAGGTATCAATTTTCCAAGTTGCTTCTCCCACCATCTAAGAGATAAAATTGCCAGTGAAAGGAATCTGTTTCTCTTGACAGCCCATTGACTTCCTATCAGTTTAATGGCTGAGGGGACCTTTCTGTTCTTAATTCACTGGGAATGTTATGACGGTTAACTTAGCTGTGATGCAGAGCCATAAGGTATGATATGGTCTCTTTTCTTACGACTTATTTACTTCTCTCTCTCTCTCTCTCTCTCTCTGTGTGTGTGTGTGTGTGTGCGCGCGCGCGCGCGTGTGCATGTGCGCATGTGCGTGCATGTGCGTGTGTGTGTGTGTGTGTGTGTGTGTGTGTGTGTGTGTGTGTGCATGTGTAAGCCAGAAAAGAACGTTAAATTCCTTGGAGTTATAGCTACAGGCATTGTGGAACTCCGGAGCTCCTGTCTGCATGGTTGCAAAACAAGTGGTGTTAACCACTGAGCCATCTCTACAGGCCCAAAGTTAGGAGTCTGTGCTTTACTAAGCATTTCAGATGACAAAACCATTGCTTTACATGATTCAGATGCTTCATTGTCCCCAGTGCTAATACATATATCATACTTTAGTTGTCCACTAACACAGCTGGCTATTTCTAGACAGTATTCCCCAATCCTGTGAACTTAAGGCCTTCCTCATCTGCCTTTACCGTTTTCAAGTAGAACCTTGCTATACAGTCCAGGAAGAGAGTTTTCGCCTATTTCTTTTCTTTTTTAAATTATTAAGTGTCCTCAAGAATTTCATATATGATTATTGTATTTACATAATTTTCTTACTTTCTCTTTTCTTTCATATCCTCTTCTGTCCCTCCAGCCCTCTCAAATTCACATATGATTTTTCTTTTTCATCCCTGTGTGAGTGCTGGGATTACAGGCACACATGACTAATAAAGCTTGGTCTATGCATGCTTCTTGATGTTGAGATCATAGCTTGTCATTTACTTATCTGTTATTAACACACTGCTCATTATTTCTGTATAACACTATTGTATAAAACACTGTACTTTATTTATTATGCTATACTAAGGAGAATGTAATGCTTAAAATGTGTGAGTGGTGTGTTTTGTTCTTGTGTGCTTAATATTGAAAATACTATTTCATGTATTGTAAGTCCTTAATAAATAATTAGAATAGATGACCAAAAGTTATCAAAAAATTCATTGGAACCAGTGAGATGTCTCAGAGAGTAAAGGCATTTGCCACCCAGGCATAACAAACTGAGTTCCATCTCTAGAACCTACACCAAGGTGGCAGGGGGAAATTGACTCTACAAAGATGTCCTCTGACCTCCACATCTTTGCTATGACGTGGCATGTGCATCAGAACACCCAATCCACGCCTTTTTTAAATTAGATATACTCTTTATTAACATTTCAAACGATTTCCCCTTTCCTGGTCCCCCCTCCACGACAGTCCCATAAGCCATCTCCCCTCCCCCTGTTCCCCAATCCCAATTCCCTGTCCTGGTATTCCCCTACACTGCTGCATCGAGTCTTTCCAGGACCAGGGGCCTCTCCTCCCTTTGGTGTCCAACAAGGCCATCCTCTGCTGCCTATGCATCTGGAGCCATGGTAACACCATGTGTACTCTCTGGTTGATATTTTCATCTCTGGGAGCTCTGGGAGTACTGGGTGACTCATATCGTTGTTCCTCCTGTGGGGCTGCAAACCCCTTCAGCTCCTTGGGTCCTTTCTCTAGCTCCTCCAATGGGGACCCAGTGCTCAGTTCAATCGCTGGCTGAGAGTGTCCCCCTCTGTATTTGTCATGCACTAGCAGAGCCTCCCAGGTGACAGCTATATCTGGCTCTAGTCAGCAAGTACTTGTGGGCATTGATAATAGTGTCTGGGTTTTGTAACTGTATATGGGATGGATCACTAGGTGGGGCAGTCTCTGGGTGGTCTTACCCTCAGACTCTACTCCACACTTTGTCTCTGTATCTCCTTTTGTGGGTATTTTGTTCCTCCTTCTAAGAAGGACCAGGGTATCCATACTTTTTTCTTCCTTCTTCTTGGGCATCATTTGATATGTGAATTGTGTCTTGGGTATTCCAAGTTCCTGGGCTAATATCCACTTATCAGTGAGTGCATATCATGTTTGTTCTTTTGTGATTGGGTTACCTCGGTTAGGATGATATTTTCCAGCTCCACCCATTTGCCTGAGCATTTCATGAATTAATTGTTTTTAATAGCTGCATAATATTCCATTGTATAAATATACCACATTTTCTGTATTCATTCCTCTGTTGAGGGACATCTAGGTTCTTTCCAGCTTCTGACTATTATAAATAGGACTTCTATGAACATAGTGGAGCATATGTCCTTATTACATGCTGGGGAATCCTCTGGGTATACCAACCTATGCTTCTTCGAGTAACCTTTAGCAAGATCCTAGACTTTGTGGTTATGTTAAAACAGGTAATAAACACAGACCATTGAGAACATCTGGAAAGATGCGCACAGTATATATACAGATATGCTTGAAGGCACAGATACTTGACAAGGTAATGAGGAATTAGGAAGCCAACACCTAAGAATAGAGAGAAACACAGAATTAAGCCTGACATTGAGGCCATATCTTTTTTTTGACAAAAAAAGAAAATCTGCTAATCCTGAAAATGGTGTTTTAGAGGGCGGTATTCGAGAGGAAGGAATGATCTAGTTAAACCAGTAAGACTATAGGAAAATGATGTACGGGATTCATCAAGAACAGTTCGATTGGTTGATCTAATTCTGTGTTCTGTTGCCACAAACTTCAAATACACAGGTCCCTATTGTTATAATTATCACGATGCCTATTCAGATTCTAAAACTCATTCAAAGGATCATTGAACCTTTGTAGTATTTGAGCAATATTCCTCCGTTTCTTCCATTTTCCAGCCCCTGAAAGCCACCATTCTCTTCGACTTCTGTGAGACTTTGGCAACTCTCTAGACTCCAGAAACAAAGAGATCACACAGGATCTCTCTTGGTGTATCTAACTTGTTTCATTTAACACTTTATCTTCCATATTAATCATGTGATAGAATGTCTTAGAAAGGATTTTACTGTTGTGAACAGACACCATGACCAAGACAAGTCTTATAAAGGACAACATTTAACTGAGCTGGCTTATGGGTTCAGAAGTTCAGTCCATCATCATCAAGGTGGGCTCAGCAGGGCAGTATCTAGGCAGGCATGATGCAGGCAGAGCTGAGAGTTCTACATCTTCATTTGAAGCCTACTAGTGTAAGACTGACTTCTAGGCAGCTAGGATGAGGGTCTTAAGCCGGCACTCACAGTGACACACTTACTCCAACAAGGCCATAGCTCCTAATAGTGCCAATCCCTGGGCCAAGCATATATAAACCATCACATGGAATATTGCAGAATTCTTCCCTTTTAATGGTGAAATGATATTTCACTGCATGTGTTTGACATTCTTTCTCCGTCCACTCGTGACAGGTAGTTTTGTCACGTAATTGAACTAAAAATAAAGCTGGTGTGAACATGACGTAGGCATAGATAGACTGACTAGATAGACTTTCTTTTTCCTTGAGTGTTTAATCAGAAAAAGGGTTTCTGGGCCATGCGATGATCACCTTTTGAAATGGCATCTTACTTTGATGAGAATCTGGCCATGAGCTTGACGTGTAGGCCACACTCTCCTTGAGGTCAACATGGCCCTTCCTTTTTCTCTTACGTGTTAGGACTGGAGTCATACAACAGCAAGACTAATTGCTATGTTTAAGAAGTTGCTATACACTGGGCAGTGGGGCGCATGCCTTTAATCCCAGCACTTGGGAGGCAGAGGCAGGCAAATTTCCGAGTTCGAGGCCAGCCTGGTCTATGGAGTGAGTTCCAGGACAGCCAGGGATATATAGAGAAACCCTGTCTCACAAAACCAAAAAAAGTTGCTATATTATTTTCACAAATATATATTTCATAAAACAGTTTTTAAAACATGTGCTTCAGCAATCACTTAAGCAATAAAGCTATCTAATTTCAGTCAATTCTTGGGCACAGCTTAGAACAGGTGTTTTCTTGATATGATTGGGAGGAATGTACGTTCATATAATCCCCATGAAAGACAGTGTCTCAATCTTATTGCTGGGTATATATGCAAAGGAAAGGAAATTAGTCTGTTGAAAGTAAATCCACATTTTCGTGTTTTTTTTCATTATTCATGATAATCACCAATAGAAACAATCTAAAGTATATGAGCTTAAGTATTATAGCTTAGTAGCAGAATATTTGCCTAGTATGCACAAGGCCATGGACTGATTCTTAGAAGTTCAGAAACAGAAGGAAAAAGAAAAGAAGACATCAATGGAGAGATGCACTAGAATATATTTGAACCCTGAAAAAATATCACAGTCTTGCCATTTGAAACCCTTGGATTGACTTGGAGATCACAGTGTCAAGAGAGGTAAGTTGGCTACACACAGGAAGGTACCTGTGACCTTGGTCATGTGTGGAATCCAAACGTGCTGTTCTCTCAGAAGTTGGGAGTAGAACAGCAGAGGATGGGGAGTAGACGGGGTAAATGTGATTAAGTAGGAGCAGTGGACCCAATACACGTACAGTGGGGTGATCATGAGTAGCAGTAACTTCTGGTACAACTCAAAAAGCTATAAAGGATCTTGGAAGCTGTACCACACAGAAATGGTAAATATTTGAGGTAATTGATAAGATAAGCTGATTTAAATATTATAGAACATGAATATGTATTGAAAATTCATATAGTATTCCATATGTACCATTTTCATCTCTCAGTTCAAAATGAATTTAACTTAAATAAGCAGTTGTTAGAACTCCATCTATTTTACTATTTCCCAATGTCCACATATTATTATTATTGTTATTATTAGTCTTATTATTTTAATTGAAATAGAATTATATCACTCTACCCCTCCTTTTCTTTCCTCAGTCCCTTTAGTTACCACAGATCCTTCCCATGTCCCCATCTCTCAAGTTGATAGAATGTTTTTCCTTTATTATATTTGTTTCACATGGAAATAAATGTACGTGCATTCACAAATATATTGGGGCTCTCCACAGTCTGTTAATCTGTACAGTAACACATTATTATTTTATTTTATACTGTGTTCATATTTCTAAAAAAATAGGTCTAGCAAATTAATATAGAATTTGGTGACCAAATTAATATGGGTCTTTCATAGGTGCCTTGATTTAATATATATTATATATAATAACATTATATAACATATTGATATAGAAAATTATGTATAAATTATAGATTAATATATAATTTATATTATAATTTATACATGTCACATATAAATATAAATATTATATATATACATAATGACGATTATATACACAATATTTGGGTCAAGAGAATTTAGGCAAAAAACAAAAAAGCACATTGAGAATACAGACTTCCATTCTAATTCAGTAATTAGTGTATGTTGTCAGCAATTGTATGTTTGGATTTTACTTGCACAACTCACAAAGTATCATGAGATGGTGCTAATGTTTCCCCCACTTTATGGAGGCTGCACTTAAAATGGGGGTGATTAAGTCACATTTTCAAGTGTGTACAGCAAGGGAGATATGAATAAGGAAAGCGTGAATAAGAATATCCTTTAGAAATTATGGTAAAACTTCTGCAATACTCTCATAGTCTGTCTTTTTCATTTTGGTCTTGATTGAAATGGTGTCAATACCATTTAATGAACGAATCCTTAGAGTTTGTATCTTAAGCATAATAAAATTATTAATTTTATCGTATGTCAGACAACTAAAATACAGGAGCACATGTAAACGTCTGTGTTTCTTCGTTTTATAGGATTATTGTTTTATTTGTTTATATGTGTTAGGTGGTATGTAGCCATTAAAAAGCCAATTTTTACATTTTAGATTTAGCTTCTGATATGTGCCTTTGTCCCGGCTTCGTTCATTAGCCTCTCTTCATCTGGGATCAATTTGCTTGTGCTTAAGATTTCTTTCAGGTGGGTGTCCTGTTGACAGGTTTTCTTAGGTGAGTGAGTGTGTGTGTATGTGTATGTGTGTGTGTGTGTGTGTGTGTGTGTATACATGTGCACATGTGTGTGTACGCACATGTGTAAATGGTATTTCAGTTGCATAGAGACTTTTAGGCTTACATTCATTTTCGTTTAATACTTTGGAGACGTCAGTTTTATTTCCACAGCATCGACAGTTCCTGTTTATAACCCAGCTGCAGGTCTCACCGTGACTCACTTGAGAGGAGTGTGTAGGCTTTGGCTACATTTGAATATTTTATCTGCCCATTTTTAGCAGTTCCAGTTGGACGTGCCTAGGTATAGTTATCATTTTATTAATCCTGCTTTTGCTGCAGGAGCAGTTCCTAACTGTGTGGTTTGATGTTCTTATCAGGATTGAAACATTGCCAACACCTCTTTAAATTTTGCTACCGTTTCATCGCTCTGTTCCTTTCTTTTGGGGGGTCTTAGCATTAAGTCAGATCTTGTTCAGCATATCGTATATCTTATTTTCTTCATTTTATCCCCTTTCTCTGTGCATGCTTCAGACTCCATATTTCCTACAGCTTGACCGATCTTCTACTTCATTGATAGTTCCGTCATCTGTGTCTGATGTCCACTTAAACTGATGTAGTAATTTATTAGGCTGTCAGCCGAGGAAAATACAAAGTGAATTTGGGTAATTGTTTTTTATTCGTAGAACATCTCATGTTACAACAGCAGCTATTATAATCAATTCATGTGGGCTCATCAGTGGATGCTGAAACGAATGGAAGACTGGGGAAAATAATTCTTATGATTTTGAATGGTACCATTACAACCATGTTCCAGTGGAGATGGTCTTGCTCCATATGGTACCATATACCATATATGTAAGATGCACAGGTTGAACTTGTTGGATCATCAAAAAAAATAATAAATAGAAGAAAAGATGACATGAAATTTGGAGGTGGGTTAGGGAGGCGAGGTTGGATCAACAAGGCGTTCAAAAGAATGGGGTCAAAACACATTGTTTAAAATGCTCAAAATATTAATAAAATGTTATAATTAGAAAAGTGGGGTAGTGGGTTAATTATTGGCTATAAAGATTAAAATGCAACTCACAGAAAGTTTGGTGGACACCTTATCAATAGTGAGGTACATATGCATCCTGTATGGTGATGGATCTGATACAACTCAAAAGATTGTTATCAATTGTGTAGTATTTCCTTTTTCTTTTCCTTCTCTTCTTTCTCTGTGCCTGTCCCCACTCCTGCCCGCACATTTCCCATGGTGACTCCTCTGGAGTCCTTGGAGCTAATGAACTCGCAGGAGAGCAGCTTCCAAAAATAAACGTGTGTGTGTGTGTGTGTGTGTGTGTGTGTGTGTGTGTATGTGTATACATATACATATGTTTATTTTACATGTATATTTATTTGATTGAATTAAAATGTGTAGGGCTAACAGGGGATATTTGTAACTTGGGATCTACTGTGAGATGAACATGAGAACACATGATGAGAGACAAAAGGAGATTAAGAAATTCCATATGTAAATATACCAGAGACACAATGAACATAATTAGCATTTTAGCTACTCAACTGGAAATAAGTGTTGTCTTAAAAGATATATGTGGGAAACTTCAGAATTTAACGTGCAGCTTTTATTTTATTTAATTAATAATATAATGTTTAAATACTGAGTTATTATTTTTGGTAGTTATTATGGTTATGTAGGAGAGTATCTTCACCCATAAGATGTGCATTGTGAAATATCGATAAATGTATATTTTAAGTCATCTAAAATTTATTTTCAATAGATTTGGTGAATGTACACATATGTATTTATGCAAATGCATATCTGCATTGAAATGTAATTCTATGTGTAAATGAAACATGGTTAAAATACTTATGGTGATTTATTATTAGTGGTCTAATGTGTATAACAGTGTAAAACAGTATGACATTTTTCTCTTATCATCTCAGTGGAGAAAATAAATTATGTGTTCTATACCTATGTTAGATTTCTTACAGTAAGGCAGAAACAATCCTACCTACAATTCTAGGTAGGATTCTTTAAAACAATGAAAAATGAACCTTTGAAAAACAAAATTTTAGTTGCTTTGTATCTTAGAATTTTGAACATTTGGACAATTTACAACTACACAATTAAAATGAAATTCTAATTTGTTCAGGCATTAATCTGGTGTGACTAAGTCTTTGGATTGTGTAGGCTTCCATCTTTTCACAGCCGGCCAGCATAGTTGTCATACACAGGCTATTGTATCAGTCAACAAACTATAGATCCACTTGTCCCTAATAACCAGACCCCCTCCCTTTTGCTGTCATTTGAAGTATTTTTGCTCCAGTAAAGTGATTTTTTTTTTTCTCCACGGGAAGTGACTGAAGATGTTTATTTCACCAGCCTGAGAATAGGGCTTCTGGGCTCTCTCTCTTCTTTTAATGGGTAGTGCAAGTTAGCTGCCTCGCTCTGCTTTTTTAGTCCAGTAATGGCACAGAGATATTTCTGTATCATTTTCACTGTGTAATGGATTCTAGTATGAATCCCATGAGTTAGATTCTATGGAAACATTTTCCTTACTAAGAAAAAAAAGTGCATGTAAAATTAAAATGCCTTTTCTAACTCCGGATTGAAGAGATGAGCTTTGATGTTTAATGATATTCTCTTGAAGCACACAGTTCTAAGACTTGGAGAAAAAAATTACAATCAAGTCATTTTTTCCTCTTAGAGGAAGAGCTCATCCTAAGATGATCTAATCATTGTTTTTCTAATACCATTTAGCATCTGTGGTGACATCACAGCACACTTCACTCTCAAATAGAATCTTCTACCCAAGTGCAACACAAATTCTGAAACTTGCCTTTTCATTGTGTTTTCTGTTGTCTAGGGAGGAAGGTGAGAACCTAAGAGATATTTTTAAATGTCTATTAATGTATACATGTTGGGTTTATGTGAGACATTTTCTCACTCTTTTCTGCTGTTATTTGGGGATATGGAGATAAAGCATCATGGGGAAACGGCTTAGGGGTGATTGACACCCTAGATGGAAGGAGTGTTGAGTTTTAGGACTGGTCACCGTTTAGAGGAAGGTAAAAGAAGCACATGGTTAAACTCTGAATTGCTCCTCCTCACAAGACCTCCATTACCCAGGAATGGAAAGGATATGTCAGCACGGAATTATACTGACAATATTTATAGTTTAACACTACTTTCCCCGAGAGGGTCCCTGCCTTCCTTTTGACTTCACTTCACACCCCCTGTCTCATTAAGCAGGGTGGCATTGCTCCCAGGATTCTTGGTGACTGGTGTAGGTATGGGCTATGTGTCAGGACAGTCACGATGTGACATTAACACTGAGCAGACTTGAATGACAATCCAGGAAATGAACAGAAAGACTAATCCGGAGGTGGGGAGGGGCGGCCAATGGGACATGGATCTTAAGGTAGATGCTCATTCAGCTTATTCAAAGCCAGAAATAATGCTAGTGGGCCTTCAGCTTGAAGCTGGGTTGAACCTAACAGGAGGCCCCGATGGACCAACCAGCAGGGATACCGCCACAGCTCTTGTTTTAAACCACAGAGCTATGGAGTGATTTCTCATGCGAGTGTCATCAGAGCAGAATTCGAATCGGCAAGTGTGAAGCCATTGTAGTAAAATAAGGCATTTGCTGTTGGCTGTGGGGCCCGGTGGCCGTGGAAAGCGAGACAACACAATGGAAATGTGTCATAGGAGTTGCAACGACATTGCTGAGGGCTTGAGAGAAAGAGCTATTGGAGATTGATAAAGTAGCGTGGGGTTTCCCAGTCCCGTAGCCTACAGTGATGAGGCGAATAGGCAGGACTCTAATAAACTCATGGGCCAGGCAGAGGAGAAGTAGAAAGTGACAACTGGCTTTTTTTTTTTTTTTTTGTAGTTGTGATAAAATAAGAGAAGAAAAGAAACAGCAGAGAAGAAACCCCAGCAGAATTTTGAGAAATTCTGTGAGACAGAACTCGCTGAATTGAAAACTAAAGCTGTTTCTTTTCTCAGTCTTGTCCAGGAAAAGACTATCAAAGAAGTGAAATCTAACTAGGGCTATGAGAGCCTGTTAGAAGCTAGGAAAGATGTTGGTGTCTCAGACTGTTAGACAGAAGCCATCTAAACAAGGCTCAATAGATGCCCCATTGTAGGGAAATTGAGGGCGGGGAGGTGGGAGTGGGGTGGGTGGAGGAACACCCTTGTAGAAGTAGGGGGAGGGAGGATGGGTCAGGGGCTTTCCGGGAGAGGGGAGAAACTTGGAAAGGGGATAACATTTGAAATGTAAATAAAGAATATATCCGATAAAAGAAAAAAAAAAAGAATGTAAAGATATGTCCTATAGACCTTCCTTCCTGAAAAATGGAGTTGAAGGGAGTTAGGACTTTTCAGAATCCATAGTTGAGGCAGCAAGCAGACTTAAGAGCCTGGGCACGCCGGACAAGCTTGAAGCAAGGTTGTGGTTGAGTCATTCCACAAACAGACCGGCCATAAAAGATAAGGGGCATGCCTGGGAAAACTCCTATGTATGGGTCATACACTATCTGGACTGGAGTCTCCTGTCTTCTGTCCCTTGGATGCAGTTTACTAATGTCAAAGTGACCTTCCTGCTAACAAAAATAAACTGCCCTCCTACATTGCTGACGGCCCGATCTGCACGTATGCAAAAAACCCACCCTGTGCGCCAGCATCCCCCGCCCATGTTTGAATCCAACCCCCCCTAACTTTTCCTATATAAACCCCTAACTTTTGAGTCTCAGAGTTGACTCCTCTGTCTCCTGTGTGAGATACGTGTTGTCTCAGAGCTCTGATAATAAACTACCTCATGCGTTTGCATCAAGTTGGTCTCTCGCGTTTCCTTGGGTGTATGCTATCCCGAGAATGGAGTGGGAGTCTCCCCAAAAGGAGGTCCTACAGAGTCATCCCCAGCTTGTGGTGTGAGTATCCTTCCTGGGAGTCCCAAGGTGGCCCAGGAAAGATGTCCAGCTATAACTTTTGTTTAATAGAGTAGATTATTATTTGATACAAGATTTTTTATTAGATATATTCTTTATTTACATTTCAAATGATTTCCCCTTTCCTGGATCCCCCCTCCCCGAAAGTCCCATAAGCCCTCTCCCCTCCCCCTGTCCCCAAATCAACTCCCTGTCCTGGTGTTCCCCTACACTGCTGTATTGAGCCTTTCTAGGACCAGGAACCTCTCCTTCCTTCTTCTTGGGCATCATTTGATATGTGAATTGTGCCTTGGGTATTCTGAGCTTCTGGGATAATATCCACTTATCAGTGAGTGCATAACATGAATACAACAAGATTTTAAGAGATTTATATCAGTTTGGATTGCCAGCGATGGGAAAGCCAAACATTTTGAAGGCGTTTGGTCTCTAATCTATATCAAGTACAAAACAGACAACGATTTCTCACATATAGCAAGAAGTTTCCCTTCTAGGTGCATCTGTCTAATGTCAAGCAGGGCATTAGTTGACAAATGGAGAGGGTGATTCCTAGTAATGTCGCAAGCTACGCCATAAGGTCTCCCCAACTTGACTTCTTAAGAAGGGCAATAGCATTCCCTGTGCCAATATAAACAGAGGAAAGCCCACAGGACCTCGGCCCCGCCCACAGGACCTCGGCCCCGCCCACAGGACCTCGGCCCCGCCCACAGGACCTCAGCCCTGTCCACAGGACTGCAGGCAAGCATGATGAGTCGGGGAAGAGACAGTCTTTCCCAGGCAAGAACATAAAAATTGGTTATTCAGTAACAAGTGATTAGCCCTGAAAATATGCATATTATCCAGATTGAGCAGGTCATATTTAGGAGTATATCTATTTTATATGTTACATATATATGTATATATATATATATATATATATATATATATATATATATATATATCAATAAAATAACAAAAAGAGGCCACGAATTTGAAAGACATCAAGGAAGGATGTATGGGAGAGTTTGCCGGAGGAAAGGGACTGGAGAAATGAAGTCATAATTTCAGAAAAAAAAAGAAAAAAGATAAAAGACACATTATAGCAAAAAAATTAACATAAAAAGTTAAGAAGACATTGATATAGAAAGACCTAAATGTTTACTAAAGCCTTTGTGTTTTATAAACTTCTTACATATTGATGGCTGTCTCACTTCTAAAGAGGAATCCCATTTAGACTTGTGAAGAAACTGAAGTACAGTTGAAAACAAGATTATATTGTGAATGAGCAATAGTGCAGTGTAACAGACGCAACAGTAACAGGGTCTGATATGGAAGCTCTGTTACAGGGACTCAGACTCCTAAGAAGCCATTCCCTTCCCTTCTGTACACTGGACAGAAATAAACACTGCTAGTGCTAAGCTAAAGATCCAAGTTCAAGTGCTATTTCTTTAAGTGGCCATGGCTTTGACTTAAGGCAACTGATATATAATCCTTTTGTATAAACATACCTTTACTTATAATATGTGTATAATTACAGTTCACATACCCTCAGACTATTGAGACAATTAAGAAGAAGAAGACATGAAAATTACTTATCTTCAGAACCTGGGAAATGCTATGCGCACAATAATGGCATTTGTGGTCACATTACATCACGACGCTCTACAGTTGTCTCTTCATCTGTGCCATCTCTATTGCCACTGTCCTGGTTTGTTATAACCCAGACACTCACTCGGATGTTGGGTCTTTCGTTGTGGCTGAGATGTACTTAATTCCAGTACTTACAGTCTAGCCCAAGAGACGAGCAATTAAGCAAGCAATTGCAATTCTGACTTCTAACTGTCCCGAGGAAGTAAAAGCTGCTCTGTGCATCTGCATATGCTGAGTACACCGTGTGCAGCTTGTCTCAGAGCCTTGAGGAAGCCTTGGAGGAGGTGGAGTAGGAGGGCAGCCATTCCTCAAAGCCTTTGACAATGGCCCGCGTCCAATCTAGGAGGGTTCTCTGCTCTGCCTTATCGTGGCTTAAATTGTCTCTTAAATGCCCGTTTCTTAATACTATCACAGTAGACATTAAGTTTACAGATATGAACTTAGGGGTCAGAGTTAAATTGTAAAGCAATTAAACATATTCTTAAATCTAAGTAAATGCTGAAGTTTAATTCCTGCAATGAAATGATTCAGTTCATTCAGAGAATACTAGACTCTTTGTGGTTATACATCTAAATATGGAATTGGAATTGGTGAGTTCTTTTGTCTGACAAAAATCTGTAAAGTGCATGTGTCTCTGGGATAATCCACATCCATCCCCTGCGTGGCTTAGCATGTCCTTTGGGGATTTTGCCATACTAATTTGTATTGGCGTCTTATTTTCGCCAAATGGCACAACCATCTCTGCCAACCCGTAGTATCATTTGAAAACCTAATCGAAGAGAAATAAAATGGAGAAGCATATTACCATGGTCAGGCTAAAGGAAAAGAACTTCAATAATGTTTTCTGAGTACAGTTCCTCTCTCCAGAACTGCTGCTTTGCCCTGATGTTATTTTTACTTCCTTCAATTCTATTTGAAAGCTGCAGAAAGTGCCTTTTCAGAAGCCTCAGCCTCCACCTGTCTAGATGTCTTTCTAAATATTGAAACTGAGCTGGTGTGCTGTGCTCAGGCATGCCCTCTGATTGTAAGACGCCTCTAACTCCTCATTCTTGGAGCCCTCATTTTTGTTTCCCGAGGAAACCAGTCTGATTATTCCCAACCTTTTCAGAACACTATCTGTGACTCAGGATGTCTATTCTTCTTCAGTACAAACCAAATCCAAGCAGACTCCTTTTTAAGAAAACCCACTTGCCTATTTTGATTAAGGCTTTTGTCATACGCTGTTTATGAAACCTAAGGGTGTGAAGGAATCTGATTTATTTGGATAATGGGGTTTTCACTTCACAGAACAACTGGGAGGTATCGGGTGAGATTTGTGCATTTTTTGGTCATGTCTATATCTTCTACTAATTCATATGCATCTCGTGGTTATACATTCATTCAAACTTTGAATCTACCATTTATTCTCTGACTAGACCTGGAAAAAAATGGTGGGCTTGAATAATAGCAGTTTTTTTTTTTTTAACTGTGTGAGCTTGGGCAAGTTATTTGAAAAATTTACTCCTAGTCTCATCTCTAGCATGCATTTAACTAAATTGTTAATTAAACCAAATGTTACAAATTTTACTTTTCACTTAAACACTTAAGGAGATTTTGACTAATATAATTACTAATAATACTGTTCCATTCATTGCCCTGACAATCATTTGTCAAATAGGAAAAATGATTACTTAAATGAGTAGTTGGTAGACTTAACTATAATTCATGATAAAACTATATTGTATATATACACACACGTGTATATGCATTCATGTGCATATATGTGCACACACATAGCATACACACAGGCAGATTGATTGAAGATACATAATAGATACTATTTGGTATAACTGGTTTGCCAAAAGTTACTTCTTTACTGGTTGAACTCCTTCCTAATAGGTACCGCAGACAGAATGCTCAGTTAATGTATTGGCTTATTTTCATAAATGTTAGTCTTGATTCAACATTCTGTTGGATGTTGGATGCTGAATGCTGAGACCACTGTAGGATCTGAGTTGTCTAAGGATGTTGGATGCTGAGACCACTGATTTACAAGGTTTTAGAATAAGCTGGTCATAGCAGAATCTCATGTTAAAACTTTGGCATTACAAAAAGCTTCTCAAGGGATGTACTTAGACCCTTTCCAATAGACTTTAAGGAACAGCAGTTCACTGTGGCTGGGAGATTTTAAGGAAAATGTAGAAAGCAATCAGCAACAATGAAATGAAATGTGTATATTTCATAATCAGATGAAATATATACATATGTACATATATACATACACATATATACATATATAAGGGCACACACACATTAGACAACAGTAGAAGACAGAAGATAAGAAAATACTAAAAATACTTTAATCATGCCTTACCTAGCAGCCATGACTTAGGAGCAAAAATAATGAGTATGTATTTTATTAATATCCGATGATAATTGAATCCTTATATAGAGGGTGACCAACCACCTCAAGGAAAGATATTCAATAGTATCCTCTTTGCAAGTTATGACTTTAAACAGTGTAAAGTGACTAATGGTGTGCTCCGCTAGTTATTTACTAAAGTGTATGTACGTTTTTGTTTATTTATTATCTGTCTTATCTATATCTATGTATGTATGTATGTATGTATCTATTATGCATGTATGTATCAATCTATCTATCTACCTATCAACATGTCTATCACCTATATCTATCTGTAATCTATCTTCATCATTATGATCTGTCTAGCTTCCATCTATTTGTGTGTGTGTGTGTGTGTGTGTGCGCGCGTGCGCGCGCGCGTGCGCACGTACATGTTTACATATGTTTTGGGGTGCACAGAAACTGACGCTATCTATCTTATTCAGTTTCTTCTTCATTGTATTTTCTGAGACAGGCTCTTTCCCCGAACCCAGAGCTCACTGCTTGGCTACACTGGATAGTCAAGGGTTGTCTTGTCTCTACCTGCTTAGCACTGGGATTCTTAGGCATGTCCTGTAATTCCAGATGTTTTACATCAGTCCTGTGATGTCAGGCTTTTTCTGCTAGTCCTGGGGATCCAAATTCCGATTCTCATGCTTGTGTGACAAGCACTTTAAGGACTGAGTAGCCTTTACAGTCCACTTTTATCTATTTTAAGTGAATTGCTGGTGCAGAAGACAGTAATGCAGATTTTTCTATCAAAAGAGGCTATTTTTCAACTCTCTTTAAATGCTTATGGGTGAAGGCCATCCTATATACACTGACATTTTTTCTCTTCTTTCAACCTAAATGCCTTTCCTCAGGACACTTGCACATTAATTTTTTAAGTAAGGAGCAAGTTCAAATTGACTAAATATCTCTGCTGCGATATATATTTATGCAGATCCCCTAGTCCCTGGGAAAAGCTGTAGCTTGCATTACATACAAATGAAACTGCCAAGTTCTAAAATCATGAATTTATCTTATTGAAGTCTACCTCATCATAATCAACATAAATGATTAGTTTGGGTAGGAATGGAAACGCGTTGCATGAATGTTACGGTCTGAGTGTGTGTTCTGAAAGCATATTGAAAATTTGTTCCCACATTTGGAGGCGTTGGAAGGCGAGGCCATTTTTTGATGTGTCTAGGTAAAAAGCATGGAGTCACGCTGTGACTCATGGGAAGTGAGTTCTCTCTCCCTTCTGTTCTTCCACGTGAGAACACAGTAAAAAGGTCTACAAGACAGTCTAGACATCTCGTTTTTGACTTCTTACACTCCTGAGCTGCAAAAAGGCAATACAAAATAAAACAAAAACCAATTTCTATATGTTACAAATTAGTCTCAGATTCACCATTAAAATGGTGTAGAATTGACTATGTTAACAAAGTGGGTCATTAAGTGATGATTAAAGCATGTATATTGAAAGAAAATTACTTTTTAAAAGTGCACGTTTGTTACCAGGCTTCAGTAGCCTCCCTTTTCTTGAATTTCTGCAGACTGCAGTAGCTAAGCTAGTTTGGGGTCCTTGCACAAGAGGCATCTGATGGGAACTTGTGGGTATTTCTCACTTAGTGGATAGGGACTCTTTATGAATAAAGATCATGTCATTCTGAGTCACAGCATTTTCTTTTTGGACAGGATCTCACTCTCTACCCCAGTTCACTGTTGGTCTCACTGTGGAGTCAGGCTGGAGCCTTGAACATGGTCCTCTGTCCCCAGCCCGCTGAGTGCTGGCATCAGAGGCACGAGCCCGCATATCAGGCTCACCACATATTTTCAGGAGATCCAGAGTTTTTGTGTGGTGATGATGATGATGTAATGCTCTCTTTCCGTAGCCTCTCTGATGCTGAGTCCAGAACACAGAGGGAGCCACATTTCCGTCGCCTCCCTGTGAGCATCACTGCCCGTGGAGCCTTTTAAACCCTTGCTCCCTACCAGTCATAAAGAAAACTGGAGCTGATGCTTTTCCCCAGTTTTGCTCATCTTTCAATGCTTTGTTGTCTTCTCACTTTTATCTGAATTTTATAGCAAGATCAGTGGAGGCAGTTGGCCAGAGGGGTTTTCTGTTCTTGGCTATCTTATATAACGAGCCCTGGATGTTTGTATTAGGATGCTCTTATGTTGACACGCAGACAGGAAAGGCTTTCCACTTGTGCGCCAGTTCTCCCCCAGTGGATGCAATCCATCCTTCTCTCCCACACATCCTGCTTTTAGAGTTCCCTCTCACATTCTCTACAAGTCATTCTCTACAGTCTACAATCCTGACTTCTTCTAAAGGATGATGATGATCCTGTCAGTGTGAGTGCGTCTCCATAGCTCATATAAACTTAGATCCGGCCAACGTGCTAGAGTTGACATCATCGTTTTCCTCTCTGTAAGACCTCTTCGCCACTCTCCTTTCCATTTTGATTCACTCATACATCCCCCCACCCCCCGAATACAAGTACTGTTATGAAACGGAAGTCTCTCATCATAGATTCCTGTCACTAATATATAAGATACAAGATAGCTTTCTATAGTCTTAATTATCATTTAATGTAAACATTACTTTTATCTAAGCTGAAGGACGGAATTTATGCAAGCATTTTATAATTATTATGCTCTTAGCAAATGTTATCTGTACTACAAATGCTACAGTCACCATTATTACTATCATGAATTTACTTTAAAGCTGATACCATATTCTTTTCTATATTGAACTTTTGACATTAAATAAAGGAGTAGCTGGGCAAGAAAAGAATGGACAGTAGAATTCAAATATATTTGCTTATTTTTTCTAGCAATTGGAGTTTAGTATTCTCTTATCAATCATTAACCAAAACAATGCCCCCTAGTTATCCCCATCAATAAAATGGAGGCAATTCCTCAATTAAGTTTCTTTCCAGCCATGTCAATTTGACAACTGAAGCTGACTTTGTTACTAAATAATAGTATTGACAGCAAAATTTGTCTTTTCAAAGATTCTCTCCATCCACTCACATCCTGATGCTTTCCTTCCTGGTTGGATGTTGATCCTAGCATTGCTCATGGAATAGTGGACCAGTACCCTTCTTAGGCTCCGTCTCTATTTTACCTATCCTTCTGACTCTCCTTGAAACGTAATCATGGGTATGCACCCCCCCCACACACACACACAGAGAGAGAGAGAGAGAGAGAGAGAGAGAGAGAGAGAGAGAGAGAGAGAGAGCATACATTTTTTTTTTTTGGTAATAAGACCTAGTGTGTGAGTTATATCATGTTCTGCCCAAGACAACCTATTGGGGTCCCAGTGTCCACTACTTAGAGGGTGATTTTATTTGGAGACAGGGTATTTCTAGAGGTGTTCACATTAAAAATGAGGTCATTATCATGGGGCGCTGTGCAATGTGGGTGATGTTATGGAAAAGGGAGAATCTGGAGCATGCACACAGGAAGAGAGCGGTGTGAGGAGATGCTGAGAGAGAAGATAAGTTGAAGCTCACGTAACTGACTGGATCACACTCTATTCTCAGGGTCTGCAGAAGGGCCAACCCTGAACCCTGCAACTGAGAGACACTTTATTTCTCCTGAGGGAACGCCCTGTGGTTTGTCATACTTGGTTGCATCAACACTAGCAGCATAAACAAGACCCATGTAGACCGCAGAGTTAACCGGGACTTGGCTGATTCAAAGGAAGCTGAAGTTTTACTTTTTGGAGCATTATGTTCCAGGGATAAACTTTTAAAAACTTGTTTTGTTTTACGTAACTATGAGGTGGTGGCTGGAGACCTACATTTG
Source organism: Apodemus sylvaticus (assembly GCF_947179515.1). Classification (NCBI taxonomy): domain Eukaryota; kingdom Metazoa; phylum Chordata; class Mammalia; order Rodentia; family Muridae; genus Apodemus; species Apodemus sylvaticus. The sequence continues at coordinate 22,044,528 of NC_067491.1, read as the reverse complement.
AGTGAAGAGAGATAGCAGAGCCTTGTAGAAGACACAAGAAACAAGATCCCTGTCACCTGTAAGCAGACTTCTGTCAGCTGTCATTAAGGAAAAGATGCAATTGGCTTTAGATTCTCTCTCACTTGTTGGGAGGGGTGGGGCAGCGAGGAGACAGGGTGTGGAGATTGGTGCTTAAAGAGTGCAGGTAGAGCTCCAGAGAGGGCGAGGATGGAACTGCTCATCCTAGATTCCCCAGACCCACCCACCCACTGTAGCTGTGTGCTCAGGCAAGCGGTGAGGAAGGAACAGCTCTAGCAGAGGATGCTTTCAGGCGGGGGTGGGGGGGAGAACCAAATCTGTGGATCCAAATCTAAGCCGAGAGCCTTCACTTTCCACTGGGAGAGCATCCCCCTGTCCTCCAGCCAGCCTCCGCTCCAGACACAGCCAGCCGGGTTGAAGGTCTGCGGCGGGGTCGGGCTGCGCCAGCTGGACCCGCCCCGAGCTCCATGCTTCGCCCAGCCCCGCGCGATGGTGACTCTGGGCGCGGAGGGTGGCTACGGGAGAGCCCGCAGATCGCAGCAGCGTGAAGGCGGGGAGCGCGGCGGGGCGGGCAGGCGGGCGGGGACTGTCTCCCCGACCTCAGCACCCAGAGAAGCGGCTCAACCACCTGAATCCCGAAAAGAAAACCGCCAACAAGTAGTTTCTCCTCTGAGGAGGGCGGCTCAGCTGGCCGCAGAGACTCGGTCCGACTGCAGGAAGAAGCTTGTCCACACCGAGACCCAAGCAGATCCACTTTTCTCCCGGTCTCCTTAAGGTATCCGGGGACGAGGAGGGGAGAAAGGGAAGGGCAGCGCAGGCGGGCATCCCCCTGCCTAGCTGTGGATGTGGAGCCCTGGGGAGAAGCTGGAAACAGCCGGTCTTCTAGCTCAGCGACCCAGGGGGTGTGCCTCCCACAGCTTCTCCAGGGCCTCGCCCCTCCTCGAAAGCAACCCCCCACTCTCCTCCCCGAGATGTTTGTTTTTCTTGGGAAGGGGGAGGGGTGGCACCGATTGCTCACTTTCGTCCTCAAAGATGGATCCTAGTTAGTCGTTTCCTTTCCCAAGTAATAATAACATTAGCAACAACCGCACCAGTAATGTGAAGAGGAAATTGGATGAGGAAATTAGTCAGAGGTCTCCTTGGTGAAAGGCGGCGGTGGTAGCGGGGACGTTTGTTGTTGTTGTTGTTGTTCTGACTTCTGTGTTCAGTCTTCCTGCCTGGGAGGTGAGGGAGAGAAGCGAACCGAGAACAGAGCGGGCAAAGGGCAAAGTCCCCTAGTGCCGGGGGACAGAGAGCTGTCCAAGGTTGGACCAGGGTATGCAGGCAGGTGGGGCGCTCCGAGCCCCCTCCCACTCAACACTGCTAAGTTGCCTCAGCGAACCTAACTCCCGGATGGGGAATTGCATTAAGGACAGGGGAGGGGCTGTGGGAAAGAGAGAGAGAGAGAAAGAGGGGTGGGATAGTGGGGAAGGGGTCCATCTAGAAAGACGAGGCTGAGCAAAGGAGGGTAGAAAAAAACGGCTGGGGAGTGAGCAGTGGGGATTTGGGGGCAAGGGGCTTGGGGACTAAAAGCAGGTTGGAGTTGATAGGGATAGAGGGGGGACATGGTGGCGGGCAAGAAGGAAGGAGAGGTCAGAGCCAAGGGTGGACTGTGTGCCGCAAGAGAAAAGGTTTCCTGGAAGGTCAAGGAAGACTCAACTGTTCTTCGTTCCCTGGGAACCTGGGCCAGGCGTGATGCAAGAGGCGGGGACAGGACTTGGGCACCAAGCTCCTCCTGGGAGGGTCCTTCCCACTTGCCAGCTCTGCATCTTGGCACTCTTGGGTCGAGGTGGTGGGTAGAGAGGGTCGCGGTGAGTACCCGACCCACAGGAGCTTTAACTTGGTGCTGTGTTCGCTTCCCCTAGTCATGTCCGAGCCACAGAGATGGGCAAGATCGAGAGCAACGAGAGGGTGATCCTCAATGTCGGGGGCACCAGGCACGAAACCTACCGCAGCACCCTCAAGACCCTTCCTGGGACTCGCCTGGCCCTTCTCGCCTCCTCTGAACCTCAGGGCGACTGCCTGACTGCCGCGGGGGACAAGTTGCAGCCGCTGCCCCCTCCGCTGTCTCCGCCACCGCGACCGCCTCCCTTGTCCCCTGTCCCCAGCGGCTGCTTCGAGGGCGGCGCAGGCAACTGCAGTTCGCACGGTGGCAATGGCAGCGACCACCCTGGGGGAGGCCGCGAATTCTTCTTTGATCGCCACCCGGGAGTCTTCGCCTATGTGCTCAACTACTACCGCACGGGCAAGCTGCACTGCCCCGCCGACGTGTGCGGACCGCTCTTCGAGGAAGAGTTGGCCTTCTGGGGCATCGACGAGACAGACGTGGAGCCCTGCTGCTGGATGACCTACAGGCAGCACCGGGATGCGGAGGAGGCCCTGGACATCTTCGAGACACCCGACCTCATCGGGGGCGACCCTGGTGATGATGAGGACCTAGCGGCCAAGAGACTGGGCATTGAGGATGCTGCTGCGGGGCTGGGAGGACCAGATGGCAAGTCTGGCCGCTGGAGGAAGCTGCAGCCTCGCATGTGGGCTCTCTTTGAGGACCCTTACTCATCCAGAGCCGCTAGGGTAAGACCTGAATCTAGCGTTCCCTGTTGTTGCAACTCTTTTAACTTTGCTTCAAACTTTGATTATTTCCTCCAACAGCCTCTGAGATGAAGAGGAAGAAAGGAACGTGGTTTTTCGAGATGTTTCATGTGGGGTAGGGCAAGCCCGGAGGCTTTCCCCCATCTGATATCTTCCACCCTCCCTGTTAGTCCATTCTGTTGATCTCCAATTCAAACAGATTTACTTTAGCACATGAGACCCACCCATGTAAGAGTCCTGGGATGTACCCTAACGCCATTACTACAGTCACCTTAGTTTTTGCCTTAACTTTTTTTTTTTTTCCTTTAGCTAGGGTGTGCTTTGGAGTCTGTTGCCCATTCTGTCCTGACAATTTTCAAGGAGCTCTAACTCTCAGATCTGACTTAGCAGGGCAGTAGCTACAATAAGGATCTAATCTGAGGGCGGGGAGGGGGGAAGTCTCCTCCGTGTCTGTGAGTCTGGGTGGAGTAGGGTGTGAGGAGAGTGTGTCTGGCCTTGTCTCTTCCCAGGGGCGAAGAGGATGTCTTTGCAACTGTTCCCAGCGATCTTACCTGCACCCTGGATCGGGAAGCTGGGTGTCTTAGGTGTGTCTTTTTCCCTCACAGGTTAATGGTGAATTAATCACCCAACTGACCTGTCTTCTGTTGAGTAACTCAGACTGTTGAAAACTTTACCTGACTTTTTATATTATAATCTTAGCCCCAATGTTTCTAACCTAAGGGAGTGATTATATTTGCCCATTTATCTTTCCAGAATCCCATGAAGGGAATAGAGAAGTGACCAATGATAATGTCCTCAGCTTAAAGGAAATAGAAATAGAAATGATGAAAAATAATATAGGATATGATCTGGCTTTAGTTGTATATGAGAACGGAACACTGAATTCAGTAAATTGTTGCCCCTGCATATATCTTGTTTTTGCTGCCCAGAGAAGACCCTCATCTCTATGGGATGGTAATTCTCCTAGACTGACCTTGACTCTACCCTCTGGAGCCACTGCCTTGGCATGTCAGAAATGCCTGCATCTTAGTTTTTATGCCACAGACTGACCACTGACTTCCAGAGAGATATGCTTCTGACACTTCCTCATAAATCCACACATGTGTTTGGTTTTCAGGCAGAAAGAGAACACAGACAATAGTGTTGCTCTCTTGGGCCTGACCTTTGAACCCATACATAAATTTTAGGATAGCCCCACATCCCTATAGTCAAACACGGAAATACTAAGGTTAATCCTAAAATATTGCTTTTAAAAGTATTCCATATGGCAAAATAGTTTATACTTTAAAAGTGATTACTGATAGCCAGGCATGAAGTTCATGCTTTCGATTCCAGTCCTTGGGAGGCAGAGGCAGGTAGATCCTTGAGTTTGAGGCCAGCCTGGACTACAGAGTTAGTTTCAGGACATCCAGGACTGTACAGAGAAACCCAGTCTTGAAAAAACAAAACAAAACAAAACAAAACAAAACAAAACAAAACAACAACAACGACAACAACAAAAAGTGCTATTGATATAACTAAAGTCACAGGCTCATGACCTTGCCCTTGTGGTTTTTGGTGTTCAGCTGAGTGCCACGGTGGTTAAATTTTTATTTTGCTTTCAGATTCATTACACAACTGACTTCTTTAGTCTGTGTTTAATAAAACTACTGCCTTATTACCTTTTCTCCTGATAACATATCCTCAGTTAGGTTTGTATTTTATCACAGACTGGGTTCTATACCTATTTAGCGAGCCAAACAACCTTTATTCTTACTATAAAATTTGATTCTGTTGCTGATTAGTGAGAAAGGGTAGTCCAATGACTTGCCAGCCACTGGGTTTTGGAAACAATTTTCATCCTTAGATTTCCTTGTAACTATGTGGAGGATTTGCATCTACCTGCTTTAGACGAAGAAAGAAACAAGAGGATAACACAAGGTCAAGAGCAGGTGAGAGCAAAATCAGCTGACAATCAGCAGCCTGAAATCTGTTTTAGAAGTCACTTAGCAAAGACCTTCTCTTTCTAATTGAGATGAGGAAAATGAAGATTCAGAGTTTAGAAAGCGCTTAAGGTCATACGTCAAATCATTAGCCAAACCAAGATTATTCTAGTGGTGTCATGTCTTCTTTCTGGCCCCTTTCCACAAAAAAAAAAAAAAAAAATCTCTGGTTGTTAACTGATTGGATTGTGAAGTCTCTGCACAGCTACCTAAGACATTAGTTAGGGTACCCACTTGGCAAGGACATTTACAACATTTTACAATACATATCTTGTAGGACATTGTCTGGGGTTAATTTCGCATAGCAACAGTCAACAAAGGGAGAAAAGTGTGTGACCTTCACTTCTTATGTGAACCCTGTTGGAATTTTCTGTTTGTTATTGTCTAGTCAGTGTCTAATATGTCGCTTTCCCTACGGAGGACTGTAGTTCAGGAAAGTATCTTTCCAGATCATCAAGGATTATCTGAATCAGAGCACATAGCAGCAATTCATTACTTCACATAAATGAAGTAATATATTAGCTCCAATTCTGACCTGACCTAGTGGTATCAGACTGATTCTTCACAAAGAATACCACTGAGGTGTCAGCAGGAGAAAACTGCTTAAGTGATGTGATTTTGATTCTAGGAACCGTAAATCATTATCAAGTGATTGGCTTCATCACTCGTCATTCTTAATAAAGTTAAGCATTTTATAAACGTCCTATCTTTACATTAACTCATATATTTTCTCAAGTATGTAGATGAAGAATTTTAGCTGAAGTCCCTTTTCAGTTCTTATACCTATTGTTTACTTTATGATTTTCCAATATCAAGAAGATTGCTTCAGTTTTAAGTTAGGCATAAAGATTTTCACTTTCGTGACCTACAACGTCACACTAAAGCACTAGTGATAGGAAATGGTAATTGACTTTTTCAGTCTTGTAATTTCACCTTTTGCATGTTCTCTTTATCAAGGCATTTAATTTTTTATTACATAAATATATATTTGAGAGATTTTAATATTCTAGTGATTAGGACAATAAGCTAATATGCTATACTTATATGTTATTTTTCTTAATTTTTTGTTAAAAAATTCTCATATAAGTTGTCATGGAAATCTGTCAAGTAGAAAACCAAGACCAGGAAAGAGAGGAGATATGGCTCTGTTAATGTTATTGACAATATTTGCAAATAATGAGGAGCAGGGACACTTTTGGGAAAGGGCCCTGTGTTCTCTCCTAGCTCAGCATTTATAGTTTAGAGTATGAGTGTTCATTCAAGATTCGGCACCACAAGAAAGCACGACAGGCAGAAATTTCTTGGTCAAGCTTTTAGGTTCTTTTCAGAGTTACTAGTACTCAAAATTAGAAATTGCCAGGCTTAGAAAAATTTCAAAGAATTTGTTCCTAGCTCTAAAGGGCTGGTGTGTGTGTGTGTGTGTGGGGGGGGGAATCATATTCTCCATTCCTCACTTTTTGCTTTGTAGATGAAGCTAGGTGATTAACTTCCTCCTGATTGAGAGTGTGACCCTTTTTTGGAGACTTATGCATGCCATTTGATGGCAAGGTTGATTTTAACTTTTCATTGCTAGGTTGAAAGAGCATTTCTTTTAATGGTCACGTATTAATAGTTCCCTCACAAATGATGGTTACCAAATGTAATTTTCTTGTAGAAACCTTGCTACTCTGGTTTGTATGTATTATTTAAACACTCTACATCAAAATCTACATAAAGGGAAGGCATGCAGAAGATACAGTTCTTTGCTTTCATTAAGTTAATTATTTCATTTGTAATAAAAAATATTTCCTAAATACATCATTTGAGTTAGGAAAGCCAAAGAGACAGGAAAATGTTCCAAGACAGTAAAGTGTTTTTCTCAAAAAAACAAAACAAAAAACCCAAAACCCGAAACGAATACCCACCTTCCTCCAATTGTTCGATTGCAAAACCCATTTTCTAGCTGTTTTTCTTGTACCAATAATGCTGCATATTCTTCACGCCAGAGAACTTGCTTGTGTGCAGACTCTTTTTTATCGATCATTCAAATTTCTGTGACAGATCATGTCTCTGGGACTTAGGTCTACGCCACTCACTCACTTCTTCATGCTTAACTCATCCTGGGCTAATTTTTGTCACAATTATTTGCCTAAATTAAAATCTTTAACTGGTACCATGGATTTCAGAATAAAGTGGATGCTCCTTAACATGCCAGTGAAACTTTCATCATCTAGCTGCTTCTACCCTATAATTTTTTAAAGCTTCAACATCTTTCTTTTTGCCTTCAAAAATGTTAATTAGTTAATGGTTGATTCATTAAAGATGGCACAGTTAGACCTTGAACTTTTAATCCGAGTTTCCTTACAATCTTGTTTCTTTGTTTGTATTTTGGTTTCAGAATCATGTATAGTCTTTTAAATGAAGGTTGTACTTGTATCAAACAGGTGAACTCTTAGAATGTGGCTAAGTCTCTTCCATCCTTTTTTCTATTAATCTTGAATCATGGCCAATTGTAGGACAAAGGAAATTCAAGTTCATGTCCTTGAGGAGATTTCGCTGTGATGTCTGGTTGTTTTCCCTTTTCAAGCTAAGAATCTTTTGACCTTTTTCCAGAACATTAACTATATAATTTATAAATAAATTCAATTCTCGTTAAGTTAAAGTATTGTGGGGATTGAACAGGACCAGAGAGTATCTCAGTCTCAACACATCAATAAAGGAACACAGCTCCTTATCGGTTACGTTGTATTTTTAGGAGCGTGTATGATCACACACCAAGCAAGGTGCTTTACTGCTAGGCACCAGGTGTGCCAAAGATGAATGTAGTTGGATGGATTAAGTATGATTTTCATGTATATTTTTAACAGTCCATTTGTAGACTCAACAATTTTGAATTTTGTTGACAAAACTGAATGAGAGACAAGAAAATGTTCCCTACTTGTCAAGAGGTTATTTGCAAAGCAAATAAAAATAAAAAAATGTGCAAGTTTATGGGCAGATCAAATGTTCCCACTTGACTGTCTAAATCATCACTATTTATGTTTACTGCCGCAAGTAAAGTAAATGTATTTTTCAAGTTTTATATGTTTTGAACTCATGAATCATAAATCCTTTTTATTATGGCAATCTTTAAGATACGTATAAGTGAAATGGCAAAGACACTAAAGATAAACACAGATATCCAGAAGGAAATATATCGTGGCAAATGTTCTAAACAATAACCAGGAATATATGACAGAAAGGTAATTCAGTTCTGCCTGAAGTTTTAAGGGCTTTCCTTTTAGAACAGCTCAAGCAGATTTTTATGATAAAATAACATGGTTTGATGCTTGTTTAAGAGGTTGAAGGGTGGCAATTTTAATTCTATGTAGTCAATATTTTCACAGAAAGTGAATAGACTGTGGGTTTGAAGGAAGAAAAGAACTGAGGTAGAAAATATATGGAACCAGAATTGTGAAAAATCATGTTTTAGGAGCTATGAGGACTGAGCTCTTACTCTGATGTCAACTTGAGTTGAACTCAGTTTATCTTCGTTTGCCCTATTACAAAAAAATTAATAATAATATCAATAATAAAAACCAAGGCTGACACATTGGGCTAAGATAATATCTAAACTTCATATCATCGCCAAGGTTTTGATGCTTATGGGGTAATTATTGCTGAAGATGCCAGGAAGGAGCAGCATGTCTCTGCCCATTCTGATTGCACTCCGAGAACTGTCACACCAACAAGGTAAACCAGAATTGATTTTTTTCATTTGTAACTTTCTGCCTTTTTTTCTTCTCTCCCCCCCCCCTTACAGCTGTTGGGTATCTGCTGCTCTGGTTACCATAGAAACAGGTTAGCTCCTAGCTTCCTGTTTCCATTGAAAACAGCTTTCTCTTAACCACATATTGATCTCAGGAAATCATTTTGCTGTGGCTCTGTCATGAAAGCCATAAAGATGATCAGCTCTGTCATTTCCTAGGTCTAAGATTCAGTGCAGGTGTAGACCCATCCACCCACAAGGGTAACTGATTAGATAATCTCAATTTATTTTCCTTTGAAAGGTAGCTTGTCAAAGATACCATCCTTTTTCCCTTCCCATATTTTATACAGCAGGGAGAGTCTTATTCATGTGAGGTCTTAGAGATATGCCTAACACATTTAAATGCTTACAAAACAATGTCAAAAAAAATCCTCCAGTTTTTATCTCCTTCAAAACCTAGTCTATCAGTATTAGTGTGGAGAATTGTTCAATGTCTGGCACACTTGAAAGCTAAGATTTAATGTGCCAGTGAAGACTCTCAAAATTGTATGCATATTTATTATACTGGGCTGTGTTTTTCTCCTTTAAGAACATAGTCTATTGTAGGATATATGTATATATTTACATATAGAACACAATGATAAATATATGTCAAGGAGCAAGTTTGTATCATTTTAAATGGAAAGGAGATGGAAGAGAACTTATAGGAATGTGGTTTTAAGTTTCAATAATACAGTAGGTGGGCTGGAGAGATGGCTCAGCAGTTAAGAGCACTGGCTGCTCTTCTAGAGGTCCTGAGTTCAAATCCCAACAACCACATACACGGTGGCTCACAACCATCTGTAATGTGATCCAGTGCCCTCTTGTGTGTATGAAGACAGCTATAGTGTGTGTCTATACATAAATAAATCTTTATAAAAAAGAATATAGTAGGTATATGATATATTTACATATATGTATATATAAAAACACATATGTTATATGTATGTCTCAATATATAAATGCAAACTATTTTTATTATACATGTACAGGTACACACATACATATGTACACATACACACAAAAATATAAATACACTTACATACACATACACACACACACACACACACACACATGTAATATATATGTAAACTATTTCCATGAGATTTGTGACTGAGATATGCAGTAGATGTTTGGTGTTCTTGAAGATTAGATTTGGAAGAAGAAAACTCAGTCATCTGACCCAACCACCTCATTTTGAGAAGACAACTGGCACGTCTCAGGCAGTGACTAGTGAGTGAGAATTGTGGGGCTAGAATTTAGATCTTCCGTTTTTGACTTCTGGGTCACTGCTCTTTCTGTTCAAGCATGGTTTCTTAGTCTAGTCCCCACTCCCCACTGAATGCACACAGTTAGCCACTGAGATGCAGCGAGTAGGTTAGGAATAGTGCTGTCAGTCTCTGCCTTTATCTGTGTTTGTTCGGCATATATCAGGGAACCGCTCTTCCACAGGGACCGCTAGACTTAGCCATATTCTTCCAGCACTGCCGTTTCCAGTTTCACATGCTATCTTCATACTTTCCCCAAAGCCTCAAAATTAACTTGCCGATACAGCTACCTCCTGCTTGACCTCAGACTTTGAAAGCTGGACTCCTTGGGCCTATAGATCTTTCCTTGTTCCGCTCTTATTAGATTTATTGGCTTTGAGCTTTTTTTTTTTTTTTTTTAAATGCGATCCTGCTTCAACCTATGGGTGATGGGCGCTGTAATGTGTAGAGTGTAGACTTTTCAGATGTAAATAACCAGGATTAGGTGTTCCTACTGAGATAGATGGTGAATTGAAAGAATAAAATGTGCTTAAAGCTAGTGGAAATTCCCATGTGAAGTTGGATTTTGATGTGAGATCAGGAAATTACATGTAATCTTTCCTGAACCTTTTTATAATGGTCAGTTAGTTGAAGACATACAGTGTGATTATAAAGGAATGCTATAATTTTGACAGTGTCTGACAGAATGCATTCTATAGAAATCAAAACGGAAAAACTCTGGGCAAAATGATACTTACTGTATCAAGTTGAAAATACTTCAGAATTGTTACAGTACTTAGCTGGACTTCTCCCTGACATTTGATAATGATAAAGCGTTATTCTAGTATGACAATCTTTAGAGCGTCATGTGTCCAGAAAGTTCCATGGAGATACCTCAAGGGTATCTACCGTCTTCTTCATGTTCTTATGTGTGAAGATCTATGTTTGTGTGCTACCGAAAAATACTGCCATTATTCATGCATCTAATTAAATGTTTAAAATCTGTTTAGACAGACAAGGCTCAGTTAAGGTTATAGTATGTCTGTTTACCCAGTTCATTGTATTGTTGACATCTTTTAAAATCTCAATCAAAAGCTAGGACTGCCTATTAGGGAGTGTTCTATGTTTTTATTTTTTATTTTTTAATATAGGGTCTCATGCATCTCATGCTGGTCTTGAGTTCATTTTGTAGCCACAGGTAATTCTGAATTCCTGATCATCATGTTTCCACCTCCCAAGTATGAGGATTTGAGTCATGTGCCACTATGCCTAGCTCAAAACCATTGTTCTCAACAGATACCTTTTAATTTAGTCTCAGTAGTCAGAAGTGCTTCCTTTTAAGTTTCCTTCCTAGAAAGAGCCGAAAAGCCAACAACTTTGGTCACACAGGTTCTTTTATTTTACACCAATATTTTGTCTAGATTGAAAAGAATACTTCAGGAGTCACAGGAGGGTAGAAATGATGTAATTATATTTCAATTGAAGCATCAATACTCAGTAAATATAAAATATATTTCCTAGAAAATAAAATCATTTTAAAAATTATCAACATACTGAAATAATATGTTTAAATTTAAGACTAGATGATAATGAATATGTTCAAGCAAAAACCCTTTTATTAATGTTTTGAATTTTTTTAAGGAAGTATATAAAATTTTCTTTCTGAGGTTTTAAGTATACAACTTCCTTATATTAGTAGTTTTGAATTTATGGATTTATTATAAGATCGTATTTGTTAAAAGAGGATATTGTATAATAATTTTATTTATGTCATAATAGTAATAATTCGGTGAATAAACTTTGTTTCTTACTGATGTTGTTATATTAATTTTGGGTAAGATCAGTAGGATTAGTATTTAAGGAAAAATAATAATACAATGACTGTGGTCTAACTTATGCGTAAGTTTGCCATCATTTAGGCATCTTGCAGTGAGAAATTATGAAAGTTGTGAGAATATCTTCAATGCAACCTCTCTTTCAAGTAGATTAAGTAGAAAATGGGCAGAATATACACACAACCTGCCCTTGCCTATACAATTAAGCCTTAAATAGCAGTAGCCTTTGGTTTTCTTTTGCTATTAGAGTTGTGTGAGATCAGCGTGAATCTGCCATGGTGTTGTCATATGACCATCAAATACAGCAATGCTGAACTACTGTGTTTAGAATATGAATTGTAAATATTGGTGAGCTTCTGATTCATCCCTATTCTCATAATGGTATTCATTGTACCTTGCTGTACAGAGGCACAGAGTTCAAATAAATGAATGAAATAAAATGTGATTTAATATATTAGACTTTAAACACATTAAAATGAATAGACTTTTTATAAAAACAGGGTTGGGTTTTACTAAAATTTTCTAAATTTTTTATGTTCTACTCATATTTTAGTTATAATGTACACATCAGATTTTTATAGTTTTTAAACTTAGTGTTTTTTCTCAATCTATTTTTTTTGATAGCACTGATTTAGTTAATCTCTGATTCATCTGTCCTTCATGGTTTGTCTTTGACATTTGATTTTTTAGAGCTAAGCATAGTTGACAGAGATCTTCATAGACACACTGGGTTGGTTTTCTCTCCCTCAGTGTGCATTTATTGGGTGATGAAATAGCACATCGTTAGCACACTTATGTGTTGTAAAGCACAGGATATTCTCATTTATCTAAAAACCAAGTGATTAACAACCACCAAAGGTCTTAGTGCTTTTAGTTTTGTGTCTTTCAGCTGACAATCACCAAGCTTCAACAGCCGGCTAACAGTAGGTATGCTGTTGTGTGATGTAGACAGTATCTTAACTCTCAGAGATACATAGACATTTGTAAATAGCCAACGGGAAGCTCAATAGAGCAGTCAAAAGTCATGGTAGAGAGTAACTGAATAATAGGAAGGTCAGAGGTCAGGAGATATGGTACAGGCAGGGCAGTGCAACATCAGAGGGCAAGGGATATAAGGCAGGATACCTCAGCTCGAAGCATTAGCTTTTAAATGGCTCATCTTTTGGGTCACGGGGATGAAAGTCTGGCTCTCTGCTTCCCAATCAGTTTTGACGTGATAGTGTCCACAGTCCATAGTGTCTGCTAAATTTTCATTCCGATAACACCTTAGACTCAAGCATAATCTTTATAAGCCACTTTTCTGAATTTCCGTTGGCTAACTGGAGTAGAGAGAAAGTAACAATATCTTACTGAGTGGTTGCTATATAGTTAAACAAATAATTATTATTACTTTTTTTTTTTTAGTTGCTTTGGGAGGTAATGTGGTAGTCATAGTCAATCTTATGGAAAATTTCTGGCCTTTGGAAAGTCTTGAATGACTGAGTTCCCTCTCCTTGAGAATTTTCACCTGGATGCTGAGTGACTGTTGGTCTGGAAAATAACTTATCAATCATTCCTGATTAAATAGCAAGCAGTTAGACGATAGCCAACACATTTTTATTATGGATCAGACATTTTTCAAGAGGCTGAGTGAAGATGTATTCCCACCCAGAGTTGTAGTAAGGAACTGAAAGAGGGCAGAGGGGTGGTGGTCCTGCCACGTCAAGATGTCTGCAGGAGATGGAAACTGGAATGTTTTGGAGACCAGGACAGACATGTTGGGAATGGGATATCTTCCTGAAGAACAGGACAGAAGATAGAGATATGCCCTGATTTTGTTTGTTTGTTTTTTTTTTAGATACTGGGAAGAGCCTAAACAAAGTTTCAAGAGGAGAGGAGGGAGGCCTGTTCAGAGTTCCCTGGGTAAATGAATAGATCTAGCTTACTAACCCAGAGAAGATTCAGCCAGTGGTAGCACTGAGATTGGCTTAAATACCTGGACAATTCTGTTGCAAAAGTCTAGTCTTTGTTGGTAATGGGCCTTCCTCCTACCCACTTGCTCTGGTATCTTTGTATCAGCTTCAGCAGGCCTGGCCTTGAGCTTGTTACTTTTCTAACAAGAATCTCTTCTCTTTTGCCTAACAAGGGCAGCTTCACTTGCGCCTCCCCCCACCCCCCCAACCCCCAATGTTGGATTGAATGGTTATGGTCTGGATATTGGCAAACAGTAATGATTCTTTCATGGGCTTTAGTGCTATAATGTTTAGAATTATTTCTTTTGATTATTTTCTTTTTACATTTCCGTATTAACAACTTAAAATCAAAAAGCATTTTATAGAGATTATGGGTTTTATGTTAAGTATGCCCCTTAAAATTCTTGATAACTATAATTCACGCCAAAGCAAGATTGAGAGGGATGAACACTCTTTTCTCCAGGAAATGCAGAATTTCTGCTGTTACCATTTTGAATTTAAGTCCATGAAGAGAATATTAAGATGTGCATTTCTATGACATACTGCAGGCTATCCAGGGTCGTCAGTCATTTACGTGGATTCCAAAGTTACAACTGGAAATTACAAATAGCGTATGACTCAAAGGGTCGAATGCTCCTTAGGACATTGGTTAAAATGGAAGAATTCTTTAGAAAAGTTTAGAAAGAGCGAGGAAGAAAATCAAAACAAAAACAAAGACCATAGAGTTAAAGGTGGAAGAAGATGGTGAGGTCAGACTCAGGACCAAGGAATTCTTCCCTCTGCACGAACACACTTCCTCGTCTAGGAAACCTTTATTCATTTTCTTTGGTTCCAAACTGAGGTCATATTCCATTACTCTTCAGATCCTGTGCCTTTTCAAATTCCCAGACATTCTGTTTCCAACTTTACTATGAAAATTTAACCTGATTCAAGCGACAGGTTTCTTTTCTTTTCTTTTCTTTTCTTTTCCTTTCCTTCCCTTTTCTTTTCTTTTCCTTTTTTTCTTTTCTTTTTTTTTTTTCATCCTCAAATAAAAAACATGTTCTCTTTTTTCCCCATAGGCACGCCATTATTCCTACAGCCTGGAATGACCCTTGGTTTCAAAGAGTAGTGCAATCATGTTTTAGCATCTTGCAAGCCTTACTCCTCATCTCTCAAACATTGTCCAAAACTGTGTGTCTTTGTCTAAGCTTCTTGCTCTCTTTATAGACACCTCTATTCTAGCACCTGACTAACTGAATTGATTTCCTAGGACTGCCTTAACAAACCACCACAAAACTAATGATGTAAACCAGCAGGGACTTACTCTCTTTTAGTTTTGGAGGGAGTGTCTGGAGTCTGGGAATCACCAGCTTTAGCTTCTTCCAGTGGGTCTGAAGGGCAGTCAACTCACTGATGGTGTCTGGTGGTTGGTCATCAGGTCTGGCTGTGCCCTCAGCCATGGATACATCACCCCAAGTATTTTCCTACCTTCCATTCACAAGCTCTCCAAGTTAGTCTCATTTCTCTTCTGGTGAAGATCACCAACAATGGAGGAAAACCTACCTGGATCCAGTATATCTCCAGTTTAATTTTATTAATTATATATTCAAATATGTTTCATTTCAGAAAAAGTCACCTTATGATCTCTGTTATATACATGAGCTTGAGGGTCATTCATTCAATAGTTCTTTCATGTTTTTTTTTGTTATACACTTAGAATCTTTCTTCTTTTATTATTATTTTCTTTCCTTTTAAAAAACTTGAGCCAGAGCTCTCCCTCTGTAGCCATTGGTAGTCTGGAGTGCATTGTGTGGTTCAGGCTGATCCTGAGCTGGCTGCAGTCCTCTTCCTTTGTCCTTTGTAATGCTTGGGTTACAGATGCGAGCCATTACATCGAATGTCTTTTTTTTTTTTTCAGCCTTTCCATATTATGTCACACTCTAATGATAAAATGTCTTGGAGATTCTTCTGAAGATATCATTTTTAAGGAATTAAAAAAGACCTCTTTGATCTCTGGCAATGTTCTTTCTGAACATTATGTTTCTGTTAACCTTCTTGTGTTTTAAATGATTGATTCTCTTCAAATATCTTTTCCTCTGAAGGGGGCTAGGGATAACTGTAGCCCAGTGCCCGTGGGTCGACAGGAGATCCTGCTGAAGCAGACCTTTAAGGTGGGGTGTATAAGAGCAGAAGCATGAACCTAAGGTTCCAGCAACAGTCTAAGAAAGTAAGTGTGATTTGGGGACAAAATTTGATTTTTCTTGTTCTTCATGTACTTGGAGGAAATCTGTGTAGTGTGAATTTTCTCTCCTTTCCTGTCACTCCAGCCTGTAAATGGAGGAGTGGATGATCTTCTTTATTCAAGGGGTTGGTTTCTATAGGTAGTCACTAAACGTAGTAGGGAAATCCTGAACCATCACTCTACCTCCAGCTCCCCTACTAGGTGTGTGGCATCTGAATTCCAATTTCCCCTAAGTTTCACTGGGGTAAAAAGACTAATCCTAAGAAATATTCTCAAAGCTGAAGAGATTGGCTCAGTGGGTAAGAGCTTTCGGTACATATACATGAAAACCAGAGTTCTATTTCCACGTCTCAAATGAAACAAACAAACAAAAAACAAAAAACCAAAAAACCAAAACCAAAACAAACTGACGTGGCCCTGTGGGCATCTATAACTCAAGGGCTTGGACTTGCTTGTATCAGCCTGCCTCTGGGTTCATTGAGAGACCCTGTCTTCAGAGACTTAGGGGAGAATGATAGAACAAGACACCTGATGTCTTCTCTTTTGCTCTCTCTCTGTTTCTGACATACATGCATACACACGCACACACACACACACACACACACACACACACACACACACACACACCATATTCTCTTCTGTATCTAATGCTGAGTTGCAGAATTACATTACTCTTTTATTCAAACTTCATCTCTACCAGTTAAATCCCATTTCCTTCATATCTAAATATTTTTTTTTTGGTCGACAAAATAATTTTTTTTTCTGAATTTTAATCCTTGTGTTTTTGTCAGCACTTTAAATGAGATTTGGATAAGGAGTGAGGTTCTTGAACTAGAATTGGACTGTAGGTACATGTCTGTGTCACAGAGCCAAGAAGGGAAGCACTGCGGAGTGCATAGTTAAGGCACCTCATCTTTGTGAGACTGTTGTAGTGTTCAGTTCCACAAGCTTGGATGGATGGTCTATAGGAACCTTTTGTTTCTCAGTTATAGATTTGTATAATATTATATACTGAATGCTATCTCCAATTGTAACACACCATTAAGGCTTAAGTATTTGTGAAAATGCAGTATAATGGATGAAAACTGGTATACGTATGTAGGTCACTAATTATTTAACATACATGAATCAATAGTCACTGAATGTTAAGCCTGGGGCATTACTATATACCGGTTGTAGATTTTATAAACATGATATACTTAGCCTATTCTATATCCATAAAAACTTCCTTTCCTTAGGAATAGACTCATCTTAGTTCGATGTAATTTATTTACTTTATAAATGCTTTAATTTTTTTTAAGCTCTCCATTTTTTGTAATGAACATGAAGCTTAATACACAGACACTTAGGGCTGCATAATATCTTGTTTCTTATGAACTGATTCAACAAACATGTTTCTATTTTCATTCATTCGTTCTTTTTATTATTAATTATTTTATTTATTTACATTGCAAATATTGTCCTTGTTGCCAGTCTCCCCTCTGCAATCCCCTCACCCTCTTTTTGCCTCTAAGAGGGTGCTTCCCCCCACTTCTGCCTCATCCCTCTAACATCCCCCTTCCCTGGGGCAACAAACTTCCACAGGACCAAGCGCCTCCCCTCCCACTGATGCCAGAAAAGGCCATCATTTGCTACATATGTAGCAAGAGCCATGGACCCACCCGTGTATACTCTTTGGTTGGTGGTTTAGTTTCTGGGAGCTCTGAGGGGGTCAAGTTAGTTGATATCATTCTTCCTATGGGGTTGCAATCTCCTTCAGCTTCTTCAATCCTTCCCCTAACTCTTCCATTTGGGTCCTCTGCATCTTTCTTAGACAGGTGCTGGCAGAACCTCTCAGAGGTCAGCTATAGCAGCCTCCTGTCTGCAAGCACATCTTGGCATCAGCAATAATGTTGGGTTTGGTGTCTGTAGATAGGATGGATCTCAAGGTGAGGCGGTCTCTGGATGGCCTTTCCTTCAGTCTCTGTTCCAATTTTTGTACCTGCATTTCCTGTAGACAGGAACAATTCTGGATTAAAGATTTTGGGATGGGTGGGTGGCCCCATCCCTCAACTGGGGGCCATGTCTACCCACTGGATGTGGTCGCTTCAGGTTCCATCTTCCTGCTGTTGGGTATTTCAGCTAATGTCATCCCCATTAAGCATTTTTACTTTGTACATGTTTTTGTCAGTGACCAAAGTGTTAATGATCCTAGGCCCCCACAGGCCTAGATCCTAAGCATCTCCATCCTCTACCGATGCCCTTTGTTCCACAGCGAGATCTTCCCAGGGACCCACACACTTGGAAATGCCATCTTTGAAGACCTGGGTCCCTGGAATGGAGTTGTTCTATATGTTCTGTACATTTATCATAGAAGGCGTGCATTCAGTAAAAAGATGATTAAAAAGTGTAGCAGAGCACATGCCTGACCCAGGAGCACAATTGTTGTTATTGTTATCAGGGTTATGTGAATATATCATTGTGATTTTTCTACTGCTGGCAACCCAGTAGGTTTGTTTATACAAATGTTACCACAAACACAAAATGCATTATGCTACCACGTTATGATGGCTATACATTAGTAAGTGATGGGAATCTTTCATCTACCTTTTAATCTGATAGCCACACCACAGTATATCTGCTTCTTGTCTGACCAACCCCCTACATGTGCCATATGATGACATAAACCCATAGGCTTCTTGTTCTCACTAGTTTTGGAGTTGGGTAGCAGACGCTCTTGAATCCTTTCTGTTTTGGTTGTTCCTCAGAGTTAGAAATGGTAGGTGGTAATTTTCCTCGTAGGTTCTTTTGAAAATAGCAATTATATATATTTATGGGACATAATATAATGTTTTGATATATATTTGTAATGTGGAATGATTAAATCAGGCTAATTAACAAGCAGCATATTATGTACTTATTTTTGGGGGGGAGTGAAATGCAAAATCCACTCATTTAGCAATTTTGAAATATAGTATGAATTATTTATAACAAACACCATACTGTGCAGTGGATCACAAAGCTTTTTGCCCTCAGCAGGCTTTTATCACTGTCTGAATAACTTGGTGATTTCCTTGCCTACAAGGCTGTATTCCTCGCTGATTCTTTCCCACAAAGGCAATATTTATTCTTTCCTCTTTTTAGTCCACATTTCCCCCAGGTTTTGATCTACTCTAATTCCTAATACTTAATCCAAATGAGAAGTGCATATCCAAGCCCATGTATAGAGTATGATTTTAATTCCTGTTAGACTAACATTTAAACGTTTTCTGAAAATTGTCATTTGGACCACAGTAACACTTTAATTTGTCACCTACCTACTGAGAATACACTTGTAAGAACCATGAACTTTGATCACTCAACAGATGCTTGTGAGTCTCTGTGGAAATCATGCCCTTAAGTTGAAAGGATGTTTACTATTAGTGTGCTTTAATTTTTACCAGAGAGGCAATGCCAGTGGGAGTGAATGTCAAGTCCTCATTAGGCAGAGATGCAACTGCCTAACAGTGACAGATGACATTGGTTGTCCTGCTAAGTCCATGAAGTAAGACCTTTGCTAAAGGATACTGTGTCCTCAGGAAATATGTTGAAAAATGAACATTGTGTTAGCAATGAAATCAGACAAGGAGAGCAAACAAGAAAGGATTCCTATTTAGCATACCCTTATTACTTTATTTCATTTAGCAAATTAGGAATATCCAACATTGATCCCCTACCAACCATGTAATAAGGAATAAATTTTTTTATCAGATCAATGAAACAAAGAACATTTGTATTTAAAATACAATTATGCCTAGATATCCCAACTGAGCTCAGACAATATCAGGCTCTTAAAGGTGCTAAAGGAAACAAATACAGATCACCGTGGGAATGAGAAAAGTCTGTTTGAAGACCTTCCTTACTCTACATAATGAAAACTGTGTTTCTAAAAGACACATGAAATGGCACATGACATAATGCAGAACATTAGAATGATCATGTGGTTTTAAATCAAAACACTTTTGTAGTATATATTCTTAAACTAAAGTGCTGTTATGTCATAAAAGTAAAACTCTTACAAAAACATGTTATAACAATATTGGCTAGGTGAAGGTGAAGGTGAACATTGATTGTTTTCTGTTCCAAGACTTTTAGAACCTTATCACATTTTCCCCCTAAGATGATGTAGCCATAAAGAGAAACAGAAGACGTGTGTGTGTCTCTGTGTGTGTGTGTGTGTGTGTGTGTGTGTGAGTGCTCATGCATGGGTATTATAAGCATCTGTGTTTCCACACACATGTGTAGGTTAGCGTTTGACTTTAGGAGTCATTCTTTGGGAGCCACCCACCTTGCTTGAGGAAGGTATTTCACTAGGACCTTAGGCCTACTAGGTAAGCTAAGCTGGCTGGCCAGGAAGTCCCAGGGGTCCCTTTGTCCCTACCTGCCCTTTCCTGGAATTACAAGGTGTGTTACCCCACCAGCTTTTCATTTGTGTGCTGGGAATCAAACGTAGGTCTTCATGCAATTTACTGACTGAGCTCTCTTCAGCCCTGTAGATTTTGTATCTAACAGTTTTGTAGGCAAGAATATTGCATCTTTGCATTTTTAATCAGATACAATTTTAGATTTCAAAAGGGATTTCAAACTCGACTTCACCCAGAGGTTCATGTTTATCGTAAACATTCTTAAATAATTCTCTTCAGTTATTACTGTGAACGGTACCTTGATGACTATGATATTTGGTTATGGAATTATATAAGTAAATTCCTACTTCTATTATATTAATCATGTTAATAGTAATCTTAATGTGATCTTTTTAAAAGGGTCATTTTTATTATTTTTCAGTTATGTATATTTGTGTGTATCTGAGTGGTATGTACTCATGAATACATGGTCCCACAGGTCTAGAAGGGAGTTCCAGACCTCCTGGACAAGATTATGGTTAGTTGTGACCTGCAATGTGGGTGCCATGAACTGAATTTGGCTCCTCAGTGAAAGCAGGAACTGTTCTCAACCGTTGAGCTATATACCCAAGCTCCTTACTGCATTCTTAGTGATTCAATTATTTAAGCATATTGTCTTAGTTTTGTGTGTGTGTATATCATATGTTTCAGCCTATATGTTACCTAATTTTGTTATTGTTATGTGATTATAATTTGTCTGTTTTGTAATTATAGTATTGGGCATATTTGTAGTTATGTAATTAACTACCTCTGTTGTGTTCCTAACACCATTTTTAAATTTTGAGCCCATTATACATCTTTAAATTTGCTTTTCAGTTATCATGAGTATATTTTTTGAGGGCCATTTTTAGAGATGAGTGTGTTGTGACTGTTCTGGTGTGAACATTGTTGTTCCTTAACACAGAATTTTAGGGCATCCAATTTTACTTCCTGAAGCCTGACTTTTCTGGCTGATCCTTTGAAGTAAAGAAAAAAAAGACAGACCTTGACCAGTTGTGGGTCTCTACTTTAATTACGATCCACTGTAAAGAAGTTTCTCTGGTTAGGCTTTAAGAGATGAAGAAATCTATGTGTACAACAATGAGTGCTGATGAGGGAATTTGTCACTGAGCCCATTTAGTATTAGGCTGTACCTTGGGGGCTCTGACCATATTTTATTTTCCTGGTTAATAGCATGGTGCATGAGTTCTGTTTTGTGAAGCTAGCTTTAAGTTTAATCTGAGAAACTGTTGGTAACTCCCATATATTTGGGCCATTGTTGCATCTGTCAATGCCTCTTGCTAAGAAAGTCATTACTGCAGACCACACAGTTCACACAGCTTGGTAAGTCTATAGATAGCGCCTTCTAGTACCATGAACGCTAGCCAGCAGGGACAAAGTATACAGCTTGGCACCGTATGGAGTTTTACATGTCCCGTGACTCAAATACTAGGTGTCTTCAGCAAAAGGGACTCACCACCGAGTTCTGGAGGGTAACTAACGTGTTTGGTAGTGTCTGTAGAACCCCACTGACTAAAAGGAAGCAATCCATGCCTGGCATGGGGCCTTACATTTCCTAGCCGATGGTGTCAGGAGGAAGCATTGTTCCTTCACTATAGGGTTATTTTACTTAACCTCCATGTATGTATGTTTGTATGTATGTATGTTTGTTTGTATGTATGTATGTATGTATGTGTGTATATGTATGTGTGTGTATGTATGTATGCATATATGTATGTGTGTGTATGTATGTATGTATGCATGCATGTATGTATGTACATGTGTATATGACTTAGGATGGCTCTACAGTAATAGGTTTTGATATGACATTTTCAAGCATGTTTAGTGATGGTTATTTTTCCACATACTCCCTCCTCCCCCCCGTCTTATATATTAATAAATGTCATCCTTCTTGGTACACCTTTCCTTATTTCTCCATTTGCTCTTCACACCATCTGCATGGTACCCCCTTTCCCTTGTCATCCACTCCCTCACTCTCCTTTACTAGTTTTCCGCCTTCTCTTGGCACACCAATTGAAACCCCAATAGGTAACGATTCAACTCTAGCACATTCATGTGAGAGAGAACATGGGGAATTTTTCTTTCCGTGTCTGCATCAACTTCCTCAGCATGGTTTGGCCAGTTCCATCCTTTTGCCTGCGAATTTTATAGCTTCATTTTTTTATTTGCAGTTAAATAATATTCCACTGCATATAAGTACCACGTTGGCATGATCGAATAGGTGGATGTCTAGACTGTTTCCATTTTCTAGCTCTTATGCCCAGAACAGCAATGAATGTGGGTGAGCAAGGATCTTCGATGTAGGGCGTAGCGTCCTTTGGGATATGGCGAGGTGCGAGATAGCTGGATCCTGTGGCAGGTCTGTTTCAGGTTTGAATGGCTAAGACACGAAATGACAACAAATGCTGCCATGGATGTGGTGAAAGGACACGTATTCAGCTAGTAGTAGGAGTGCCAACTGGGGCAGCCAGTGTGAAAATCAGTGTTCATCTTCTTTTCTGAGACAGGATCTCAAACTGAACCTGAAACGGAACTAACCTGCGAGGCTGGCTAGCCAGTGAGCCACAGGGATCCTCTGGCCTCTCCTGTGCCAGTTTTTGGATTGCAGACAGTGACTCAGCATCTTGTGCGTGTTGGGGATCTGAATTCATTCTGGTAGAGTTCACTTGTACTCTACCAACTAAACCATGGGACCAGCTCCTGTATCTTTATTTTACAAATATGAGACTCCCACATTATATATTATAAAGAGACTCTGGAGGGAAACTTCCTCTGCTCTCATTTTAAAGTTTTCTTCCTTTTAGAATAACCCATGCACACAAAATTCTGACTAACTGCACACACAGCACTGTGCAGTGTCTGAAGTTCTAATGCAGTTACTGCTCAGATAGAAATAGGTAACTCCTTTATCCAATGATTATCATCACTATAAGATCAAAAGCACAGCACGGTTGGGTCATTGCCAGAGTTGTTTTCTATAGTCCTAGGTCTAGAGACAGGGAGATTTAATAACATTTTTTTCCCATGAAAACATTGGACCAGAAGCTTTCAAATAACCATGCCTCATTTTCTCATTTACTGACTGTTACTCTAAATAGGCTAGCCTATTTGGAGTATGTTTTGCAAAACATTGCTCTTACACAAAGGGGAGATTTTAATTATTACTAAATAATTATATGTATAAAGGTGAAAGAGACTTGAATTTATAACACTTACTTATGAGATACACAGAAATCTATCTCTTTAGGACATGCACAGTTTAAAATGTGTACGTGCATATATTTTTTGTCAGTGCAAATTCTCAGTCTTTTATTTGTAGTCTTCAGGTCGCCATGTTCATATTAAGTATTGAGGTAATTTCAGGTGGTCAATAGCCTGGTGGCAGCCCCATGTCAGTTGAGCAGGTCTCTTTCTTCCTAC
Source organism: Apodemus sylvaticus (assembly GCF_947179515.1). Classification (NCBI taxonomy): domain Eukaryota; kingdom Metazoa; phylum Chordata; class Mammalia; order Rodentia; family Muridae; genus Apodemus; species Apodemus sylvaticus. The sequence goes on along the minus strand of NC_067491.1, from coordinate 22,021,032 downwards.
ACTCTGGGCAAGGTGTCTTCTCACCTCCTCGATTTGGGTCCTCAGCCACTTCCTCTGGCTCTCAGGGTGCTATCTGCATGGGGACTGTCCTATGGAGCAGTGGTGAGCTGTGTTCAAGGTTAAGTTCTTCTTGACTCCATGAACAGCAAGAACGTGGAGGAAGGAATCCATGGAAATTAAGACTTAGGACAAAAGCAGTCCCAGAGAGCACAGTCTAAGCTGCAAGCTAGCTGCTTTGGTAAATGCACCTTTGAACATACCCCTGGGTTTTAAGCAACGGTGATAGTAAGTCTAGTAAGTTGAAGGCTTGCCCTGCCCTGGAAGCGTTCTTTATGATGCAACAGCTCTGAGGCCCACCTCCTCCCTCACAATGTCCATTGTGTGTTCAGGTCTCAGAGAAAAAAAGTGAACAAAGTAAAGTGATTGTCTCTCTTCTCAACACTCACAAGCAACGGAAGTTTTTGGCACCTTTTCTGCCTTTCAGACTGTATCTACCTATGAATGCAGGATGAATTTACGATCCTTCTGCCTTAGCACCTTGCTTTAGCCTCTCTGTTTATGTGCAGGGATTGCAAGCATGAGTCATCACATTTGGCCTGTCTTTATGATATATTTTAAAGGAGAAATCAATTATTTATCTAGGCTTTAGGGTGTGTGTGTGTGTTGTATGCACATGTGTGTGTAGACTATAGATGGACATTGGATGATTCACTAAACTTGAATCTCACCAGTTCAGCTAGACTTGTTGACCAGTGAGTTCCAGAGATCATCCATCTCCCTCTTTCCAGCATCACACCGCTGTGTCTCTCTGTGCTTTAGGTAGATGTAAAAAATCTGTACTGAGATCTTCATGTCCAATGACTGTCATTACCAACGGAACCATCTTACTAGCCCTGAATGTTAGAGGCCTTTGCTCTAAAGACACACTGTTTTAAACAAAGTGGAACCTGTGATTTTCCTTCTCCCAACTACAGGAATGGAAAGACTGCAGTTTTATGAAATGATGTAGCTCACTGTATGTCTTTGAGTTTGTTGAATTGAGACAACGTCTAACAACTTTGAAAATGTAACCATTATATACTAAGGGATGAAGAACTGGGAAAAAACATAACATGAATATAATATGTCCCACTACAAACTAATACCAACCCTTCTTTCCTTAGAGAGCTCAAGAAGCAAAATGTCATTAGCTGAAATTATACACAAATCTGGCATTCTCCTGTCTTAGGAATTAATTACAGAAAACATATCAGATCTGAGGAAAACAATTTTGTATTGTCTTCCTTGGAACATATATAAATTGCAAAAATATCTTGAAATAATAATTTTAATTTCAAGCAGGAAGAGATAGTGGTTGCATGTAAGTTACAACAGTCCCGCTATTTGCCTGGTGTGGATTCAGTGGAGTGAAGGTTGCAAATGTTCAGAACAATAATTGCATCTGTAAGTGAATATGTGAGGACACTATGTTCCTGTCATTCATGCAACATTAAAGAAATTTACACTTCATGCACACTGTAATAGTTACTACAAGATGCAGATTACTTATGTTACTGTATGTTACTACAACATACAGATGGCTTAAAGTTCACAGGACGGTGTGTGTAGGTTACATGTAAATACAGGTATATCCATCTAAAAAACTTGAATATCTGTGACTTTTGATGTCCACGGTGTCCTGGGACAAATCTCTCCTGGTTAAAGAGGGAACGTGTTCTATTGGGAAAACATTTAAGACAATATGGAAACACAAAAATGTACTTTCCAAAAATATGATTTTACCAAGTTCAATTTTTCTTATGTGGCAATCTCCCTAAAGAAGCATGTGGTAAATAAGTACTAAATTTTTGTTTTATGTGTTATGGTATGTAAAGTTGAATCCAAAGATCTGATATCACTTTCTTTTGTCCTATCAGTTATGCATTTCTGAATATACACTAACTTTATAAAGTCCATATAATATAGTAGTTTTATTTTTATGTGTAGGTATCTTGGTGTTTTGCTTGTATGTCTGTCGGTGCACAATGCATGTTTCTAGTGTGTGCAGAAGTGAGAGAAGGCCATTGGATTCCTTTAGATTGGAACTTCAGACAGTTGTGAGTTGTAATGTAGGTGCTGGGATTTGAATCCAGATCCTCTGGAAGGGTAGTCAGTGTGCTAACCATTGAACTGAACTGAATCATTCAAACCCTAATGGAATAGCTTTAATAGATGAAAATAGGAAGCATTTGCAGAGGAAGCTCATGATACTGAAGACATAACAATTCCAAGCATCTATTGGCGCTCTTCTATTTTTAAAGGAGTGATGAGTTCCTCCAGTTTCTGACCTCTCTAAAGTCTAAACTTTAAGGTGCACCACAGAGAGAGAAAGCATCAGAGAGAAAATTTAAGCATCCAAATTGATTTCACTTTTTTTCCAGGAACCAGACATTTATTGAGTTCCATGTCCATTAAGCGTTATTGTTGCTAGCGACTATTGATGTTGTTTTGAAGAAATCCAAAGTCCAGTTGGACTTGGAGGTTGGAAGTGGGCTGCAGCAGGCAGGCGAGCAGAGCGATATATATTCTAAACAACCCAAGAGAGAGATTCATGAGATACCTTAAGGACACATGGGATAAATATCTAGCCCTGAACTAGAAACAAGCAGAAGAGATTCCTTTGAGAGGGTGACCTGGGCAGGGTCTTAAAAGTCAGGCTCTTTGTAGGGAAGGGCAGAGTAAGAAGAAAGAAAGGGGACATCAGGTGTGCCTTGTGTCTATCTATGCTTATGGAGGCATAAGTCAACAATTTTAGATGCAGCATGTAAGGAGTTAGGGAGTGTGAAGAGCTTAGTGTTTTTCTTTTTAAGTTAATTAATTAAATTAACTAATTGAGTAAATTACATCCTGTCTGCAGTTTTCCCTCCCTCATCTCTAGACACCCCCCCCATCTTCCCCTCATCCATTTCTCCTTTTTTCTTCAGAAAAGGGACAGCATCCCATGGATATCAACCAGCTTTGGCATATCAAGTTGCCCTAAGGCATCGTCTCCTTTTAAGGCTAGACAAGGCAGCCCAGTAAGGGAAAAGAGTCCCAAAGCCAGGCGATAGAGTGAGAGACAGCCCTTGATCCTGCTGCTACACAAATGGTACTTGTGTGCAGAGGGCCTAGACTAGCCTCATGCATGTTCTCTGGTTGGTAGTTCAGTCTCTGCGAGCCTCTATGGGCCCAGGTTGATAGGTTTTCTTGTGGTGTCCTTGACCTCTCTGGCTCCTACAATCCATCCTCCTCCTCTTTTGCAGGATTTCCCAAGCTCTGCCTAATATTTGGCTGTGGGTTTCTGAATCTGTTTCCATCAATTGCTGGGTGAAGCCTCTCTCATGACAATTATTCTAGGCTCAGCATCTTTATTCATAATAGCTAGAACCTGGAAACGACCTAGATGTCCGTCAACTAAAGAATACATAAAGAAAATGTAGCACATTTACACAATGGAGCATTATTCAGCTATTAAAAAATAGAGACATCATGAAATTTGCAGACAAATGAATGGAACTAGAAAAGATCATCCTGAGTGAGGTAACCCAGGCCAAGAAAGAAAACCATAATATGCATTTATTTACAAGTGTTTATTAGCCATACAGTAAAGAATAACTATGCTACAATCCAGAGACCCAAAGAAGCTAAGTAACAAGAAGGGCTCGAAGGGAGATGTATGGATCTCACCGAGAAGGGGAAATAGAATAGTCAAAGTGGGTGAATGTGGGGTAGGTGACTGGATGAGGATGAGGGTAAGGGGGGGATGGGAACAGGAGGGATTATGTAGGAGATGACAGAGTGAAGGTAAGCCTAGTTTAGATTCTCAGCAATGGCCTGAACAGGCCATCTCCCTTAACCAGACAAGACTACCATTGAAAGGATTTAGGGTACCAACCCACCCATAAACCTTCAACCTACAATTTTTCCTGCCTGTAAGATGTACAGAGGTGCAGATGGAGCAGATTGAGAGAATGGCCCAAGCAATGACTGGTCCAGATTGAGAGGGAGCCCACCACTGACACTGTTAATGATAGTATGCTATACTTGCAGACAGGTGTGTTTTTCTTAGAAAGATCTAGACACCAGCTATTTCAAGAATTCCAGAATGAGCCCTCAAAGAAGCCCAAGGAAAACTTCCCAAGGCATAGAGTTTTTAGAATACTGTGTTACATAACTCTACTGAAGGTATACCTCAGATGGTTCTTATTGGAATTTTAATGGGCTAAATAGCCATAGTAACACAGGAAGAGTGATGGTGCATTCATTTAGCAGAAGTAATAATTTATCAGTCTAAGGTTGTTTTGCACCTCTATAATAGAATACTAAAAAGTGGATAATTTATGAAGAACAGCTATTTATTAGCCTGTGGTTCTTGGCGTTAGAAACTACAAGATCAAGAGACCAGCATCTAGTAACATCTTTCTTCTTGTGTTTCTCCTATCACCTACTAGAAAAGAAAAGAAAAGGGGGAGAGAAAAAAGATGAAGAAGATCATTTGTAAAAATTCATTCCTGCTGTGATACATCCTTACAAAGAGAAGGCCATTAATTCATTAGAGTTTTGTCCCCATGACCCAAATTACTCCTCTCTTGTTGCCACCTCCCAACACCTCAGCATTAGAGATCATGTTTACAAAACATGAACATTGAGAACAATGTTCAAGCTATAACATTACAGTAATGTTTATATTAACATATAGAAATTGGGTAATTATGCTAAGTAAAAATCACACAACAGTAATTGTTGTGTGATTATTGACACAGTTTGAAGATGTCTGATTTCATTGTCTGTAACTTTATTAAATATACCATCTGTTATTATTCCTATAAAGAGTTGCAACTTAAATCCCATTTAAACCTCTGATTACACCTTTTCTTCTATGAGACAATAGAACAGATTTTAAATTAAAAGGTTCTCAACCTTTCTAATTCTGGAACCCTTTAATACAGGTCTTTATGTGGTGGTGACCTCCAATCATGTTTTTGTTTAATAACTGAAATTTTGCTACTGTTATGAATTGTAATGTAAATATCTGTGACACAGAATATCTGCTATGTTGAGTCCCCCAAAGTAGTTGTAAGTCATAGGTTGATAACTGTCAAGTATTTCACAGATAGAATTTACTCTTTCCATTCTTTTTCTGTCTTCCATTCTTGTCTTGATTTGATATATCCATCCTACCCTAAATTCCAAATCCTTTCATACAGAGGCTGCATTCACAGGCACATTAAGGACTGCTTACATACTAACAATCTCCAATAAAGTTATCACCGGATATAGTCATGCTCAACCCTGATTTTGAGTTATGAGGTCAGCTATGCAACCATAGTTATTTACTTTCTGTTGCTGTAAAGTCACAGACATTTATGGAGACTTATAAATGCCTCTTCAGTCGATATGTCATTGTAACACTGGATGAATATTTTGTGTATAATCTTGTCAAGTACTGTAAGATAATTAAGAGAGGGATCATTGTACTCTGTAACCCCTATCTTCCTTTCATTGAAGATAGAAATACTGTATGGCAGTATCTTTTATCAAAGAATGGATTGTTTAGAGCCTGGGAAAATTAGACCTGGATTCTCATAGCAGCTTTATCAATTAAGTGTATGACTCCCAAGAAGTTTCCACTTTCATTGCTGGAAAAGGAGCTGTAGGATCTATGTATTATATATATACATATATATATGTATATATATATACACATATATATGTATGTATGTATGTATTTGTACATTTATGTACAAATATATTTGTATATATCATAAAATAATCTATAATTGATAAAATTAATTCATTGTTTTTGCTTGCAGAAAGTGAAGAAGCCTGTGTTGGTTCATAGAGATACCTAAGTGAATAATTAGAATACCATATAGAATTTTATCTAGAAAAGCTGAATCAATCATCATGCTCAGCTCAAATACAATGTAGGATACTAAGATATTTATAGGAAGAGTGGAAATAAGTTATGATTATCAAAGAACCCACAGCAATTGAAGCTTTCCCAGATTCTTGAATAGGACAAGTGTGGCTTGGATGGAAATGTGAATGATGGAGGAAATCTTGTGAATGGAAAGATAAAAACTGTGAGCTTGGAGTAGCAGTGAGCACGCAGTTCTTCAGGAAGGTTCTCATGTTGCAACCCAGAGCTCTGAGAATCCGAGGCAGAGAATGTAAAGAAGGAGAGATGAGATTATGGAGGTAGGTTGGGGTCATGACAGTAATTCATGCCAAGGAGTTAGGGCTTATCCTAAGAGCAATGAGAAGTTAATGAAGGGATTACATATGTAAATGGCAGAGACATAGTAAGGTGTCGAAGTCCCATTGGCTTGTCTTTACAGAAGACAGAGGAGAGAAAGAAAGTAGAAGAGCAAAGAGCAGAGAGTTAAACAGGCTTCGCAACTTAAATGCTGCCATTTGACCATGGTAACGCAGTGCACAGGACTGTGCAGATCTGGCCTCTGTAGAAGTATGCACTGTGATCAGCAAGCTCCAGTGAGTACCAGTTACTTACAAACCAAACATCGCAAAGTTTGCTTTCACTTATTAATTTACGAAACTAAAATTGAACTTTCACTTTCCATTGATCAAGGAAATATTCTGAAATGAGAATATTATTTGCCTTGACTTTATGCTCTAGAACAAAGAGATTTCCATTGTTATCTTGTAAGACATAATCATAGAGAATCAATATTTCAGTCGTTTTTGTGGAGACAAGGAAAACTGTAGGATTCAAGTGGGTTTGAAAAGAGTCACAATCATAGTACTAAGATTGCTAAAGGATCCTGATAGGATTTAAAAAATTTGGGAAGCCTTGTGAACATTCCAAATGTATTATTTGTTTTATCTATGGAATTTAATTCAGTTCTTTTAAAACCTTATTTTTGGTTTAGATATTGAAATAAAAACTTAACTTTTTAATTATGATAGTTGTCTTCTATGGTAAATTATTAATTTTTAAAACAATAGGCTGAAAAGTTGCATATTTGTTTAGCATAAAACAAATTGTCAAATTTTGTTTTGTAGTCTCTGCATGAAAGTCTGTTTGAAAACATATGTATTAAGGGGGTACTGATAAATTTGCATCAATATTACACTGATATGATGCCAGAAAGTTCTGGAATCTCTCAGTTAGTATACTCTAGTTTCCAAATGTCTGTTATCATACAAATGTTTCCCAAGTGGGGTCACTGTTAAGTTCTTCTCAACTATAAAATTTGTGACAAATTAGCAAATTAGTGATCAGATTGCAAGCCACTCCATTGATAAGGGGCAGTGTGAAGTGGAAAGTAGAGAGGCTAGTCTGTTGAGTTACAGAGGTTGGGATGACAAAGAAGCCATTGTTTCTCTTGCTCTGTGGCTCAGCTCCTCTTTCTTTGTTCAGTTCCTGTCCTCAGCACCCACTAAGACTTAAAGAACAAATGACCAGTCCCTTGTCCTTAACTCCCAAATCTAAAAAGGTCTGGAAACAGCACTTTTTTGGGATAACTGATTTGCAGCGAATCTTGTCCTGGAATGAGGTGAGGCTATTTATAGTCTTCTTTATTTATCCTTCTTAGTGTGAATGTTTTGATTGCTGCAGAAATATTAATGTGCTTGATTATGGGGTGCTGCCCCCAGCCCTGCTGGAGGCATTACGTAACATATACTAAACAAGCCATGTTATTTTTCTGCAATCTAAAAATGTTGAAAAATTGGAAACCCACCTGGCCCCAGAGGTTTTGAACAAGGTAACAGAGACCCTAGAAAAAGTGTTCAGTACTCTACAAGAGCAAGGCACTTTTCTCATCTGAAACAAGCAAACAGACAAAAACCAAACAAAGTCAAAATATAATGGCAGTAGTAATTAAAGGACTCATGGCATGAGATGCATTTACACTATGCTTTCCATACAGATCATTCTTGTGACTCTGAAATGTCTACAAAGGATTCTGTTTTATGGATTGAGATATTTGAGGACTACTGAAGTTAAATAATGTACTCACACTTGTATATCTGGAAGCCATGGAAAAAGACTTAGAAAACTTAGATCTGCATTTTTGGGGAATCATTGAATCTACAGCTTTTGCCCTTATACCTTATCACTCTCCCCATGGAGAAACATTTCCCAAAATGTTACTGTGAACCAAACCTGTTCAGTTTTACAGTGCTTCATGAATAGCATGAGTTGATCTTACTTGTGCACAAACCCTACAGAAGAGAGGCTTTACAAAGAGATTCATAGCAACCACACATGAACCATTTTGAAGTTCTAGTATGTGGTCAGAATTCAATTACACAGAGTTAACAAAACCGATGTGGCTTTCCCCTGGAGTCTTAGAGTTAAAAAAATAAAATAAGTGTGATACTACTGATACAATTATTGTTTAAAAAGTTAAGGTGCATATACACACAAATGAACACCCAAACTTTTGATTATTTAACACATGTTTATTAAATACCAGAAGTAAAAAGAGCTTTTGGAAGTCTCACTTTAGCTCTGGCATGAAATGACAGAGAACACTGTTGCCTGTAGCATAAGTGATTTCTTCACACCCGTCAACTAAGAGGAACCAGGTGCGCCATCTTGATACTTTCTGTGAAGGAGGGTCCTTGATCCAAATGGGGAAGAGCTTTAATAATGTCAGGTTTAGATATACATTCTGATGAGAACAGCCTTCAGTCCCTTAATACTGTTTATCTTATGCTAACTTTGAATTTGTCTCAGTTACGCAAGTCTTATAAAGGACAACTTTTAATCAGGGCTAGCTTACAGGTTCTGAGCTTAAGTCCACTATCACCACAGCAGGTAGCACAGCAGCACCCATGGTGCTGGAGGCTGTGAGAGTTCTACATCTTCATCCAAAGAAAGCCAGGAGCAGACTATCCTCAGGCAGCTAGGAGGAGGGTCTCGAAGCCCATCCCCCACAGTGACACACCTCCTCCAACAAGGCCACAACTCCTAATAGTGCCACTCCCTGGGCCATGAGTATTCAAACCTCTACAGAATTGGAACCATTTCCTATTGGTTTATCCCTTTGGGATAATCATGTGTTTTAGTTGCAGGTGTCATAATTATGTATGAGTAGACCCCCAGAAGTGGATGAAGAACTGATTTTACTTGTCTGTGCAGGAGACCCAAGACCCACCTCATTCCATCCCTAGCTCTATGAGCATGTAACTCCATCTCAAAGTTCATAGTTATTGAGACACCTATGGTGGGATCTGAAAATATTATTTGAAATGAATGTTACCTATAACCACGTTGGTATTCAAGAATGCTGATCAGGTAGAAGGGATGATCTAGGATAATCATGTTTCCTATTGTTTCCATTCTTTGTTTAAATTAGAAAGCCAGTTTGAAAATGTTGCACGAAGTCTAACCATAGTTAAAAAAATAAATACACATTAAAGAAATTTGCATTCTCATAAATGGTTTTTTTTTAATTGAGAAGAACAAAAGCCCATCCTGAATATAACCCATGAAACTCAGAAGATAGGGAAATGAGAGTGCTCTGAAATAGGTTGCAGTAATCCCTCTAAATCATCCCTTCATGCTCAGTGACAAGAAAGTACGGAGGCAATTTGGCTGGTTAAGAAATTTATATATGAGCATAATATTATGGCACTGAAACAAAGGACATACTTTTAAACATATCTGCGTTTCAAAGCTTCAGAAATAATTAAATATTCCAATAACATGATGAATAGAGCAATAATGGCTTTATGTGAGTTTTCACATACTCAATTCAAATCTATTTTTTGCATCTTATGAAACTTTCATTAGGATGAACTCTTTTGAAAATTCCTTTTAACTCCCATCCCCTAAGTTCTACTTTAAAGTGTTTATGTTTACAGAGAACATAATTATGTAGTGTATTAATGAAGGAGATAGTGACATGCATGGGATGTCTATGGGAAAAGCAGTGGGTCTGGAATAGTATGGAAGACAGTAAACCCATGGGAAATGCGATCTACATTATGTCCATCTTTTCCCTGTCAGCCAGTAAAGGAGAGAGGGAGCCTGGCAACGGGGAAATGGTGGTTGACAGGTTCAAATGTGAAATAAAAGTGGTTAAATTTGTAGATCTTATTATTTCCCATGTAAGTTATAAACTAATTTCAACTGTGTTTGTAAGGCAGACTTCAGAGGCTATGAACTTGATGGGACACTTTCATTATTCTGTCGAGCTTTAGTGACATTTCATTTCCAACCTAGGTGCTGTGGAATTAAACAATTAAATAAAAAAGTACCGTCAAAATATGTTAGAGCTAGAATAGATGCAAATTTAAATAGCAAGGTGTATGGATGAAAAGCGCTTCCCTTTTGTTTAATGAAAGGACCACTACAGATGGTAAAGTAGAATTCGCATGAAAATTTAGTGAAGATGTTAAAAGAGATTGTTAGCTGGTCAACAATGTGTGGATGGTATATAATGGTTCAGAATAGAATCGTGTCATGCATATATATGTAAATATTGAACCTGGTCATTAAATAGTCTCTGAGGTCTGACATCTCAGAGGGTTTGTAATAACCAGCCTCACTTCCCCCAGCTGCCGCTGCATCTTTGGCTGTAATAATTGTACCTCGTCAAAGTCAGCTCCCACCATGTGGGGGTGGGAACCCCTAGTCTGATGGTTTGCAGACATGAAGGGCAACAGCAGGCACACAGCGGGTGGGCTGACTTGGGATATTGTAGAATTGTGTCCTCACAATGGCAGTCTGTCAGGAATCAAGGTTTGACTCGGCTGAGGAATATTGCCTTAAATTCTAACAGAGAGTGTAAAAGTCCAGCACATTCGAAGTATTTAGTTCCCAGCACCCAGCAGAAAATGCTTTGCATACTTTAAATTCAGTAGGTTTCAACATTGGCTGGTCTATGAGGAGGTGGCGCATCTGAAATTACATAAGGAAAAAGGACGACTTACAAATGGCCTGGTGGTCGTTCTCCGTAGCTGTGAGATAAAGGTACTGGTTAAACCCTGGTGTGGTTTTTTTGGTTTTAGCTTTTCTTTGCTACAGAATCAATAATTACTTAAACAATTATGAATAAGCTATATAATTTGAAGCTTCTTCTTTTATTTATTTATTTATTTACACTCCAGATTTTATCCCCCCCACCCCCATCCCATCCACCCTCCGACTGTTTCACATCCCACACCTCCCCAAAGCCTGTCTCCACAAGGATGTCCCAACCCCCACCTCACCTGACCTCTAACTCCCTGGGGCCTCCAGTCTCTTGAGGGTTAGGTTCATCATCTCTGACTGAACACAGACTTGGCAGTCCTCTGCTGTATATGTGTTGGGGTCCTCAGATCAGCTGGTGTATGCTGCTTGGTTGGTGGTCCAGTGTTTGAGAGATCCAGGGGGTCCAGGTTAATTAAGACTGCTGGTCCTTCTACAGGGTCACCCTTCTCCTCAGCTTCTTTCAGCCTTCCCTAATCCAACAACAGGGGTCAGCTGCTTCTGTCCATTGGTTGGGTACGAATATCTGCATCTGACTCTTTTAGCTGCTTGTTGGATCTTCCGGAGTGTGGTCATGCTAGGTACCTTTTTGAGAGCATTCCAAGGCCTCAGTAATAGTGTCAGGCCTTGGGACCTCTCCTTGAACTGGACCCCACTTTGGGCCTGTCACTGGACCTTCATTTCCTCAGGCTCCTCTCCATTTCCATCCTTGTAGTTCTTTCAGACAGGAACAATTACACGTGAGAGTTTTAACTGTGGGATGCCCCCCTCCCTCATTTGACATCCTGTCTTCCTGTTGGAGGTGAGCTCTACCAGTTTCCTCTCCCTACTGTCCCTGAGAGTCTCTCACCTCCCAGGTCTCTGGAATATTCTGGAGGGTTCCTCCAACCTCCTACCTCCTGAGGTTGCCTGTTTTCCTTCTTTCTGCTGGTATTGGAGGGAACTCAGCCAATACCAGATCCGGTTCTTCTTATTCAGAGTATAACATTCATTTTTATTTTCTTTGAGCCCCCCCCTCTCTCTCTTTCTCCCCCCCACTCTCTCTGCCCTATGTGTGTGTGACAGCATATATGTGTAAAGATTTGAAGCCTACTTGTCAGAGTATGGTGTTTTCTACTGTGTGGGTGTATCGTATTGACTTCAGGGCATTGGGCTCGGGGGCAAGTGTTTCTACCCAATGACCTGCCTTAATGGCCTAAAATTAAACATTACTTTTAAAAAAGAATAAATAATAGGCAATTCAAGTATTTCATTTGTTTATTATGTAGAAATCTTAGTTGTAAAATCAAGGCAATATGGATTGATAGTGATCAATGATAAGTACACAATTATTAAATGATAGTTCTTCCCTAGTAACTGTGTCCATAACCACCTTCACTATTGGTCTAGCTGGCATGGGTTAATAGGAATTAATGGCAGTTCTGTGACCGGGAAATATAATTTGGTAAAAGTTATGGAATTTTGCAGAAGCAATTAAGAATCCTAATCAGTGGACCTTATATTAATCAAAGGGAGACTATGGAGGGTGGCTTGGAATTAATTAGATGGATCCTCTAAAATAGTCTAGAGGTCAGACAAAGACAAGGACAGGGAATTCTAAATACAGAGAGAGTCTCCTGCTGTTGAATACACTCCACATAGTGAGAAGTCTAGATGGATACCATAAAAGAGTGGCCTTTAGGAGCTGGAATGTCCCTAAGCTGTCAACTGGGCAGAAAATGAGCCTCTTGGTTCTGATCCTCAAGCAACAGAAGCCTCACAAGAGTTAAGGAACTTAGCAGGACATCCCATGATCTAAACATGAATACGGCCCAAATGGCAGGTGATACGCATGGACCTGTGAGGAGAAGAGCAGCCGTTCTGTGGCAAGACTTCTAATCTCAGAAAGTCTGCGACAGTGGATATATGGAGTCCTCAAACTTGACATGATCAATGTGACAGCTGTTGGCAAATGTCACCATCAAAAACACACTAAAAAAAGTTGGATTATCGTATAGCATAGAAGTCTCATTGGTCCATACACATCAACACTGGAAGAAAGCCATTTAATAGAATATGTAATGAATTTTTTTTCTAAAAAATTAAAGTGAAGACTCTTTGGTTCATTGAGGGCATTATAGCTTTTTGCCCTTTAATAGTGTGGTTCGAACTGTGCGATCTACTTGTATGTGCACTGGAATTTAAAGACTGGTCCCTCAGGAAGCCTGAGTTTGGAAGTTTAGAATGAATGTGCACAGCCTTGGCTGCCTTGTTGTACTCTGCCCAACCATGAGCATCTGGAGGGGGGTTTCCGTCCGGGATGCTCCGCTGTCTCCTCTTTGGCCTTTTGCACGAGTCACTCAGCCCTTCCTTTGCTTCATTCTGTAAAATGAAGGTGCTCATGCTTGCTCCAGTGCCCTTACAGGACGGCCTAAGCCACAGGAGACAGTGGCTGGGAGGGCGCTCTGTGACGTCACAGAACTCAGGTTATTTCTTTTTTCTTTTTTCAATGTATTTTTATCTTATTCGATATATTTTTTTATTTACATTTCAAATGATTTCCCCTTTTCTGGTCCCCCACTCCCCGAAAGTCCCATAAGCCCCCTTCCCTCCCCCTGTCCTCCCACCCACCCCTTCCCACTTCTCTCTTCTGGTTTTGCCCTATACTGCTGCACTGAGTCTTTCCAGAACTAGGGGCCACTCCTCCATTCTTCTTGTACCTCATTTGATGTGTGGATTATGTTTTGGGTATTCCAGTTTTCCAGGCTAATATCCACTTATTAGTGAGTGCATACCATGATTCACCTTTTGAGACTGGGTTACCTCACTTAGTATGATGTTCTCTAGCTCCATCCATTTGCCTAAGAATTTCATGAATTCATTGTTTCTAATGGCTGAATAGTACTCCATTGTGTAGATATACCACATTTTTTTGCATCCACTCTTCTGTTGAGGGATACCTGGGTTCTTTCCAGCATCTGGCAATTATAAATAGGGCTGCTATGAACATAGTGGAGCACGTGTCCTTATTACATGCTGGGGAATCCTCTGGGTATATGCTCAGGAGTGGTATAGCAGGATCTTTTGGAAGTGATGTGCCCAGTTTTCTGAAGAACCGCCAGACTGATTTCCAGAGTGGTTGTACCAATTTGCAACCCCACCAGCAGTAGAGGAGTGTTTCTCTTTCTCCACATCCTTGCCAACACCTGCTGTCTCCTGAGTTTTTAATCTTAGCCCTTCTGACTACTGTAAGGTGAAATCTCAGGGTTGTTTTGATTTGTATTTCCCTGATGACTAATGACATTGAGCATTTTTTAAGATGTTTCTCCGCCATCTGAAGTTCTTCAGGTGAGAATTCTTTGTTTAACTCTGTACCCCATTTTTAATAGGGTTATTTGGTTTTCTGGGGCCTAACTTCTTGAGTTCTTTGTATATATTGGATATTAGCCCTCTATCTGATGTAGGGTTGGTGAAGATCTTTTCCTAATTTGTTGGTTGTCAATTTGTCCTTTTGATGGTGTCCTTTGCTTTACAGAAACTTTGTAATTTTATGATGTCCCATTTGTCAATTCTTGATTTTAGAGCATACGCTATTGGTGTTCTATTCAGGAACTTTCCCCCTGTACCGATGTCCTCAAGGGTCTTTCCCTCTTTTCTGCTAGCTTCAGAGTGTCTGGCTTTATGTGGGGGTCCTTGATCCATTTGGATTTGAGCTTAGTACAAGAAGACAAGGATGGATCAATTCGCATTCTTCTGCATGCTGACCTCCAATTGAACCAGCACCATTTGTTGAAAAGGCTATCTTTTTTCCATTGGATGTTTTCAGCCTCTTTGTCGAGGATCAAGTGGTCATAGGTGTGTGGGTTCATTTCTGGATCTTCAATCCTGTTCCATTGATGTGCCTGCCTGTCACTGTACCAATACCATGCAGTTTTTAACACCATTGCTCTGTAGTATTGCTTGAGGTCAGGGATACTGATTCCCCCAGAATTTATTTTGTTGTTGAGAATAGTTTTAGCTATCCTGGGTTTTTTGTTATTCCATATGAATTTGAGAATTGCTCTTTCTAACTCTACGAAGAATTGAGTTGGGATTTTGATGGGTATTGCGCTGAATCTGTATATTGCTTTTGGCAAAATGGCCATTTTAACTATATTAATCCTGCCGATCCATGAGCATGGGAGGTTTTTCCATTTTTTGAGGTCTTCTTCCATTTCCTTCTTCATAGTCTTGAAGTTCTTGTCATACAGATCTTTCACATGTTTGGCAAGAGTCACCCCAAGGTACTTTATACTGTTTGTGGCTATTGTGAAGGGTGTCATTTCCCTAATTTCTTTCTCAGCCTGCTTATCCTTTGAGCATAGGAAGGCCACTGATTTGCTTGAGTTGATTTTATAACCTGCCACTTTGCTGAAGTTGTTTATCAGCTGTAGGAGTTCTCTACTGGAGTTTTTTGGGTCACTTAGGTAGACTATCATATCATCTGCAAATAATGATAGTTTGACTTCTTCCTTTCCCATTTGTATTCTTTTGACCTCCTTATGTTGTCTAATTGCCTGAGCTAGTACCTCAAGTACAATATTGAAAAGATAAGGAGAAAGGGGGCAGCCTTGTCTGGTCCCTGATTTCAGTGTGATTGCTTCAAGTTTCTCTCCATTTAGTTTGATGCTGGCTACCGGTTTGCTGTATATTGCTTTTACTATGTTTAGGTACGGGCCTTGAATTCCTGTTCTTTCCAAGACTTTAAGCATGAAAGTATGCTGAATTTTGTCAAATGCTTTTTCAGCATCCAATGAAATGACCGTGTGTTTTTTTTCTTTGAGTTTGTTTATGTAGTGGTAGGCTTTATTCCAGGGATGCAGGGTTGGTTCAATATATGGAAATCCATCAATGCTCAGGTTATTTCTAAGTCATCGTCCATATCTTTGCCTTATTGTGTGCTTAGGATTCTAGAGACATTA
The DNA here is from genome assembly GCF_947179515.1 of Apodemus sylvaticus. Taxonomy (NCBI): domain Eukaryota; kingdom Metazoa; phylum Chordata; class Mammalia; order Rodentia; family Muridae; genus Apodemus; species Apodemus sylvaticus. The sequence continues at coordinate 22,005,129 of NC_067491.1, read as the reverse complement.
ATTTGGAAAAAGAAAAAAGCAGTTGTGGGTTTTAGAAATCACATTTATTCACAACTTTTTTTTTTTTTGCTAGAACACAAAGATGCAAACATTTGAAGAGTCGTCTCTCCCTGCACTGCGTTCTTAGCAGTCTGCCGTGTTCACAGGCATCAGGAACCACTGCCGATCCCAGGAGACCAGAAGGCTCCCATGACCGTTATACATTGAGATAGTGTTTTTAAAAAAAAGTGTTCTTTTTTACTTTCAAAAGTTCAGAAAGTAACATTTTATGTGGCATAAAATAAATACATACATCTCATTAGTTTTGACTTCCATAGGAATTAAATGAAAAGTTTCCCCGGAGTTTGATGGCTTTGCTATCTAACAGTACTTTTGATTTAAGAAATCTCTTTTGATTTAACAAAATTTAAATTGGTCACTTTTGCACACCAAACTGTCCTCCTAACTCATCAGGGCTGTCTCAATGGTTATCAATTCAACTAGAAACCAAGCGGCTTCAGCCTTGCTTGTGATGGTCAGTGAATGACTCATTCGTTCATTATTCTCTTTAGTGTTTATTGTGGACTTTTTGGTCTATGTGTGATTATGATTTTTTTTTGGTCTGGACAAGAGTATATGGATCTCAGATAAGGTCAGTTTCAATTAGTTTTAGGTATAACAGAATGATTTAGCTATCTCAATTTAATTTATATTAGTCTCTATATTATCTATATTAGTTATCTCTATAGTTATATAGTTATATCATTATATCTATATGTTATCTCTATAGTTATCTATATTAGTTTCAGAAAGAAAGGACACATGTAGAATATGAGTTGCTTATTAGAAAAATGATGTTGACTAACATACACATGCACGTATGCATGCACACATACATACACATGCACATGCACATGCACACACACTCCTTCCTGTTATATACCTGTCTTTGGTAAATATTCATGACTAAGATGTTGTTTACTTGAGCTTTCAAGGGGACGATCTCTCTCTTAATTATCATGTTACCATTTGGGTCCTTCTTGCAGGCAGATCCACAGAAGCACAGTCAGTCATGCTCCTGAGCCAGGGGAGAGGATCTCGTGATGAAAGACATTATAAACCATGAGACAGAGTGTCAATATTCATACTGGCCAAACCAAACAGCTTGTGATACATTCTCATGTCTAGCTGCCTTTCACAGAGTGATGTATTGTTTACTATCAGTCCCGATCACAAAAGTGATTTGAAACTAAGTTTCATGGAGAAATGATTTTCGTCTTTGAGTAATTCTCTGCCAGTGATAGTTGAGTGTGAAATAAAGAGTGCAGTTGGCAAAGTAAAGGGAAATACATTTTGATTTTCTCTGGTTTTCTGTTGTGTAGACCGGGAGAATTATTTTACAGGGAAGAGCACATCAACTGGTTATCCACTACCAAATGGTCAGTCCTGAAAATACTCATATGGATAACATTTATGGAGACTGTGAAGCTGTACTTAGGAGGACACACACACACACACACACCAATTATAATGAAAAAATAAGCCATAAACTTGAAAAAAGAGCAGGGAGGAGTACAGTGGAGTATTTGGAAAGAAGGAAGAGGGAAGGGAAGGAAGAACTTGCATAATTATAATCTCAAAGAAAAAAAATTAAAAAAAAAACAATAAATAAAAGAAAAAGATGTTATGTGTCTTTCGTCATTCTCCAAACAACTGGATATTGTTTAATTTTCACTCATGTATCTTCTGCAGAAAGTTATGTGAAAGCTCTTGGTGTGGGGAAACGTGATGGTGAATAATTGTAGCTTCATAGCTGAGAGTTCAGCCTAGGAACTGACTTGCTCTGCCGTCTTCCAGGAGCAAATCCAGCTACCGTTGGACCGTCACTGATCAGATTCTTTGACTCATTTCTCAGTTTTACAAATCAAGTCTGGCGTATGTTTGGTAAAGAACTAAACCCACCTGGAAAATCTGTGCTTAATAGTCTTTATAGAATTTTATAGACTCATTATGCACCACTATGCTGAATTATCTAGAAATACTTTCCTCTGTGTCCTGATTGCTCAACATAGTCATGGCTTTCAGTTTTTCTGAAATCACTCATTAAAAAAATCAGCTTTCATTTTATCAGTTACAGAAGGGTGAACAGTGACAGTTGGGGGAAATTGGATTTAGAGATAGCAATTCTAAATTGCTCATTTTGATCTCTAGAAATCTCATATCATACATTTATGACAACAAAATGTCAATCAAATATGGAAGATCAAATGCAGAGATTAAAATAACCATGGAAAGGATGATCAAAGATTTAGGATATTCTTTTTCCTCTGAAACTGGGTTTCTCTGTATAGCCCTGGCTGACCTGGAACTTGTTCTGTAGCCCATTCTGGTCTTCTGTTCAGAGACTTCCTGCCCGAGCCTTGTTTATGGTGGGGTTAAAGCATGCACCCCCAGGTCTTGATAGGATAACTTTTTAAGGTTAGCAAGAAGTCATAAAATCTCGAGATTGCCATAAATACAGCCATGTTTTAATCCCACTATGAAGTAGAGGTCATGTGAAAAGGAAAAGGATTGTTAAATGGAAATAACAAACGATGTACTGGGCAGAATACACAATTTAATAATCCAGTCATTCTCAGCTGGACTTTTGAAAAGACACACACACAAAAGGCACCAGCTGTTAAACTCCTATGCGGGGCTCACAATTAAGATTACACCGTGAGGCAACCATCAGCATCAGCATCAGCATCAGCATCAGCATCAGCATCAGCATCAGCATCAGCATCAGCACCAGCATCAGCATCAGCATCAGCCTTGATCCTGTCATTCTGGAGTCATGGATCTATATATACACACTAGCTTCTGAGTTGCTTGGTTCACGTTCCTTTCTGTTACTCTTGTGTTTAGTCCCCTCTCCCCCACCACGGGGTTCCATGGCTTAAACACTTGCCTACCAGAGGAACACTCCACCACTTAGCTTCATTCTTACCCTCAATCATAATAATTTATGAAGAAGAAAGAATGTATTCTATTTTTGATGCTTCAGGAACATGGTAGATTTTAAACACCCATATACTTTTGCATTTTATTTACCAAAGGTATTCTTAAAAAAAATATTTCTTGAGATCCTTCCCGCCTCCCCTCCCATCTAGAGGAGTTTGTGAGAGGGGAAGCCATAATTAGAATATATTGTGTGAAAAAGGAAACTATTTTTAGTAAAGGAAAAATTAATGGGAATTACAAAAAAATTCTTTTATTTTTTTGAGATTTTGATATGATTACATAATTTCTCCTTATCTTTCCTCCTCCAAAAGGTACCATATATGCTTCTTTGATCTTTTTTTTAAAATTCATAGCCTCTTTTTCTTTATATATTTTTTCTATATTCTTTGTTTACAATAATTTTCACAGATAAAAACATTGTGCATGTATCTATGCTTTGTGTTAAATCTAATCAAAAGAAGAAAACAAAAACATAGAAAATCACAAAGCAACCCATAGCTCACTGCCTGCAGACATCCTTGTTTGACATAAATTGATTCATATCTTTATTTTTTAAAGGTTTATTTGTTAACTATATGTAAGTACACTGTAGCTGTCGTCAGATACTCTAGAACAGGGCGTCGGATCTTGTCACGGATGGTTGTGAGCCACCATGCAGTTGCTGGGATTTGAACTCAGGACTTTCAGAAGAGCTGTCGGTGCTCTTAACCACTGAGCTATCTCTCCAGCCCGATTCATAACTTTAAAGAAAAGCTCAGGTCTGAGTTTACAAGCTGTTACGTTCTGAAAAATTAAATCGCACCAGAACACATTCGTTTTAGTTTTACTTAAGAACACAGAATGAAAGTGACACTTGTGCATGAATATAGGCTCCTCGCATAGCAACTTCCACAGTTACAGTATTTCATAAGAGATGAAGTTACTGAATCATTGCCTGCTTTGAGCAGCTCGGGAGTCTGTGAGTGGCAGCAGTGGGCGAGCAGCTGTTAGGAACATGGCCGCCACAGCGGGACTCCTTGGCTCCCACAAGCCAAGGTCTGCTGGTGATGGATGAGTTTTCTTGGGTAAGCGTCTTAATCATTCTGATGTTTGTTTTCTTGTCGGTAGAAAGAGGAGTTGTAACGATCATCCCCGCATAGCGAGAGTTTAAAGAGTGAATGCAAAGTGTCATAACATTTGGATAATTAGTTGGAGGCTGAAAAGGCAGAATGAAACCTCAAACATTTGCTTGACTGCTAATGCATCAAGGACCCACTGGCCTGAAACAAACACTTTTCCATACTTTTTAGGTAAAATGCAGAAATCCACGGGACCGCATACAACGCAAAGCAACTCTAAAAACAGCTTAGTTCACCAGTTAGTCAGCTGCATCTTACTTCAACCTCTGCTTTCTTTTATTGACTTATAGTAACTTCAAAGGCATAGCATCCAGAAAGGCATTTATGAAGACAGAAATGCTTTATATTATATAGAAAATATAGGTTATAAATCTAGTTCATGTTTTTAAATTATTATACCACACAAGAATATGTTATGTGTTTAATGTTCATTTTACCACGTAGAACTCATTAACTGTAAGTGATTACTATTAAAACAAGTTATTAATATGCACAAACTTAATTTCATTTATTCTGTTTGTTCCTTTGTACCATCTGGCTGACTGTCCATTTAACAACCCTATTTAAAGAATTGGTTTCTAGCAACTTCTTTATTTCCTCTCTATAATTTTTATCTAGGGTAAATCTAATCAAATCCTTTTACCTCACAGAAATTCCTAATCAAGGGGTGTGTGTGTATGTGTGTGTATGTGTGTGTATGTATATATATGTACATTGATTTATATATATATAAATATTCAGAAAATGAAATAGCCTAAGTAATAGAAAAGCTATCCCCTTTCCTTACCATTTTCTCACAGAGGGTGTCTGTGGGAAACTGAGGCACTGGCTGTAGGCTCTAGGGCCAATAGATTCTGTCATCCTTCCTGAGTCCAAACTCAGACTCCTGGCTGCTGCAAAGCCAGGTCTGAACCTGCAGATGTGCTTCTATGATTGGCAGCCAAAGAAGGTCTTCCTAATGAGACCAGCTTCTAAGAGGAAAAATCATCTCACCTTTAAGTTTGGGAAATCAGAGGAAGTAGGTCATGGCTTTGGACTTTCATGACTGGTAAAAAAAAAACCAAAAAACAAATCACCAACCATGAAAATGTCCCAGATAGACGCTGCCCAAAGGAGCTGAAAATGTCCCCTCTCATGAACCTATGAGTGCAGTGGGAGGAGGATGTAACTCTTCAAAAAATAAAGCCAAGACAGAGAAAAAGAGTTTCTGAGGGTGAGTCAGATATATAGATGTCGTTAGGTCTGCTTTTTCTTCTAAAAACAAAAACAAAAACAAAACTCAAAAAGCAAGGCCTCACTGTGTAAACTTTTTATGTATGGTTTTTGCTGGCTTGTCTGTTTGATATGAAATTTGCATATGACTTAAAGTATATTGTCTATCAAAGGGTTTTCCAATGTTCAAACCCATGAGACTTGACCTTGGACAGTATTCTAGAAAGACAGGAGAAGAGTATCTGAAGTTATCTATCAGGTCCAAAGGCATATCTTATCGGGTGCCCTTTGTGTGGTAGATTTAGACTTAGCAGATGGTGGGCTTCAAGCTCAATGAAGACTGAGTTCTTTGGCATACTGAGGATATCAGCTCTCGTGTTGGTAAGACCCTATTCCAAGAAGCAGGCTTTAGAATTCCTATTGCCCAGACATTATAAAAGATTATATATATACATAAATATAAATTGATTGGAAATTCTCTCAAAGAAGTTGAGCTGGGTTTCATGTGCATCTCAGAAACTTGTTTATTTCATATTTAAAAATTTTAAACAGCTGTTTTAATTTGGAGAGAGACAGCTCATTGGAAAACTCAGTCATGTGGGAAGAGTCACCAGGGCTGAGAAGAATGGAGATGAGAGAAAGAGAAGAGACGGGGATAGGCACAGAGGAAGGGAGGGAGGGACTGGAGAGAGGGAGGTGGGGGGGAGGGGAGGGAGACAGAGGAGTGAAGGAAGGGATGGGGGAGAAAGGTAAGGATGAGGGAGAGGCAGGAAAGAGAATATATAATTTTGTTTGTAATTTCCAACGGAACTTATGCTGGAGCGGCAGCTCTAACGTGAAGAAAACATGGTGCTCTTGGGGAGAACTCATGTTCATTTTGTTTCTCAGCACTAATGTACTGCTGGCTCACAACCACAGTCACACTGTAACACAAGGTCCAGGGGATCTGATGCCCTCTTTTGATCTCCATGGGCGTCAGATACGAGTACATATACATAGACTGACCTAACATTTATACACATAAAAAGTAAAACTAAATAAATATTAAAAATGGAAATTCAGCCAATTGTATGTTTTAGGGCAACACATTATATTTGGTCGATTTGATGGGTGGTACTCACTTTCAGAACTATAACACTAGAACTCAGCCTTGATGGAATTTTTGTTTCATTAATACTACTATCTCTCCTTTTCAATGATTTTTTTTTAGCATTTCTACATGCATATCAATTTTTATATACTGGTGCATTTTCTCACAGTTAGGGCCCGTAGATGACCAAGGATGGGAGAAAGACTTTTTAGAAAAAAAAATTGACGTTCATATGAAAATGTAAAGCAAAAACACATTTCCTAGTTATGAGCAGTTCAGTATGAGCCCAGAGGGTTCAATTCCTGTTCCAGTTTGTGTGAATGCTACTCCCAAGAGTCGGGCAGTTGCTAAGCAGCGTGAGTGTGCGTTGCAACTCTGGTTGTAAAAGCTTCTGATGCAGAAAATCTACCAACGTGATTACAGCAGTCATTTCTCTTCTTTTACATTGCTTGGGGAGGGGACAAATGGCAAAAAAAGTCTCTGCCAATCAGAAATTTTGGGTGCTCCAATTTCATATTTACAACATTTGATAGAACAACATTCTTCAAAAGACCCTGAAATTGGGGGTATTTCCTCATCCAAAATATACCTGAATCCTTTGTGGGGCATATGTCCTCTAAATCTGTTTTTGAGTCAAAACCTGAAATAGCTTTCCATGTGAATTTTTTGGAAAGTCAGTTCTTTTTAAAAGTATGCTTGTAGAAATAAATCTAGAGTATTTGTAACATAATTTTAACATTACTAATTTTGTTTACTTCTTACAAGATAATGTTCTAGATAATATTTATCATTGATGCTTTTATGATTCTTAAGGAAATGGCACTCGTGAATGGATAATTTATGACCTGTCAATTTCATTAATTTTTAGAACATGAAAATATAATTTAAGTGTGCACATATGTATAGGTTTGCCAAATCATATATCATAGTAATAAGTGGGAATAAAATATTCTATTTTATTTTTATAGGTTTATTTTTTATAGGTTTAACTATATGTATCTGTGGTATTAACCAACTGTGGTATTAACCAACTGTGGGTGTAAGAACCTCTCTGAGGTCTTCTGCAAGAGCACCATGCTTTCTTAACCACCAAACCACATCTCTAATCTCTTCTTTTAATTTTAAAATTAGTTTTCATTAAGAATCTATTCTGATGGATTTTTTTAAATTTCTTTTTCTCTTAAGGAGAGGTATGAACAATTTAAATCAATAACATAATTGAAAATTCTATTATATGCATTTAGAACTCTTCCTTGTTAGAAGAGCCCATTGAGTTTAAAGGCGTAGTATTTTTCTTGGCTTGTAATTGAACCTTGAGTATACTTAGGATTTAAGAAAGTAGGATCCAGTTTAGAAACATCAATTAATTAAAAAAAAAGAGTTTTAAAAACACCACCTTTAACACTTTATAGGTTGTATCACATCTTAGAGGATAGTTAGAACTATGGTTCTATGATTAGGAAGAATACATTTCAGCATTGTGTGGTCGCCACCAAATGTTTTTGAATTGTGCTTTCATAGCTTGGAAATCCCATATTTCAACTTTGGCCTTGGGATGTATTATTGGCTGTGAAGTATTGGGCAAAATATCAATGTTTTTGTTTCATATCTAAGGGATTGCTATAGTTACAAAATATAAGTGATCCTTTCCTGCTTTATAATACGACTCATACCTGTTTTGATACTTTTTCTTAATATCATTAACTAGCTAAGCAGATAAACAAAATGGTCTAGTATGTTAAAGCAGTGAAATTTAAAGTCACACCATTCTAGAAGCTAAAAACACAGATGAAGGGGATTCTTTGTTGGCTTCTCCTGAGGTTCCCTTCCCTAAACGCTTTCTTGCTGTGGTCTGAGTTAGTAAAGGGTGATTCTATACGGGTCTCTCTTAACAACTCCATATAGCTTATTATCTCGTTGAAGGCTCTCTCTGCAAACACAGTTACATTCTGAGATCCTAGGAAATAGGGCTTAATGATACAGTAAGTTTGGAGAGCACACATACTCTATGGTTTTTGCATTAGTTTACAAATTTTCTAGCTAGCATATTCTCACATAGAACTCACTCTGTGATAAGCCCTTGCTTGGTACAGGAGATTCAAAGATGTCAAATACGCTTTCTACCCACAATTGAGCCATGATATATTCATATTGGTTTCTGAATTTGGCTGAGCTACAGAGTGACTGAAGAACTTAAGCATCTGTAGATTCCTGAGTATACACAGCTCCTCTGGGGTCAACTTGGAATATGTAGTCATAGAAATGTCAGTGGATGATGGGGCAGTGTGTCTATCAAATAGAAAATATGTAAATTCTTTTTTCTGATATTCAAGTCCTTTTATTTTCACTAATTCCTCAAGCTATGAGATGTTAGACTATAAACTTAGAGCCTCAAATGAATTGTCCAAGATTAACACAGTTGGCTGGAGTCAAGGATCGAACTGAGCTCTCTGAATGTATTTTTGGCACACTCATACATTTTCAGTCATGTAGTCAGATAACCTTACATCTTATTTTTTTATAGTATAGAATAGAGTTTATTTAGGGCATGGGGAGGGGAGTTATAGTAGTAGTAGAGGCAGAGAAAGGCAGAGAGAAGGCAAGAGTAGAGAACTAGAGGCCAGCCATGACCACGTGGAGAGAGGAGGGAAGGGAGGGGAGAAGGGAAGAGCCCAAGAGGGTAAGAGAGAATAAGAAAGCAAGAGGGTAAGAGAGCAAGAGCAGCCTTCCATCTTTTAACTGGTTTGAAAAGGGGCTCTGGATGCAGCAGCAAGGCAAGCCATTGTTCCCAAAGACAAAAATCATAAACATCTGAACGTTACTTAAATGGAAGGACCCTGTTTCGAAAGCTTGACTGCTATCATAGTGCTGAGAAGAGTAGGGAATGACTAGACATGAGAGCCCTGACCTACAATTTGATGGGATTGCTGGGAGGATGGGATAACTAGAGGAGGTTGCCTCTAGTTATATTCTTTTGGAGGACCTATCTCGTCTCTGGCCAGTTAGCTCTCTCTGATTTGTCATTACCATTTCTGTTGTGCCATTCCACCCTGATGTCACATCTCACTAAAGCCACAGAAACAATGGTGCCATCCAACTATGGAACCTCAGAAGCCAAGAACCTAAATCGATCTGTTCACTTCCTAAGGTATTTATCCTAGCAACAACACAGTGCCAAGAATGAACTTTTGATGAATGATCAATCAAAGTTCAGTGCCAGACCAAGTTTCTTGCTGCCAGTTTGTGAGTTGCATAAATCTTTAGCTTCTTTCTTTCTCTCTCTCTCTTTTTTTTTATCAAGGCTGTAATTTCAGTGTGTCTGAAAGGCTTTTACATGGGAGTATGTCATTCCCACTGTTTACTCAGAGTTTGATTAAGACAATGCCAAGAATATTTCTTGTACAGTGTTGACTCTATGACCTGATTATATTCAAAGTCTTGAAGGGATAAAATACAATGTGAAAATCTGTGGAAGAAGATAACTGCTATCTGTCTGTCTCTCTGTCTGTATAATGTATATATTATACGTGCATCTGAGGTGGCCTTATACCTTGAAGTTAAACTACCTAAATCCATTTTCAGATAAAACTTTTCTGAATATTTTCAGGAGAAAAAAATATCAAAGTAACTTTGTTGGTAGGAGCCTTGTCATGCTTCCTTCAGTTCATGAGCCCTGTTTTCAGTGCTTTAAAAGGCAGATTGATTTTTTTTTGAGTAAATGTCATGGGAAATGTCATAACTGTGAAAAAGTCCCAGCTTTGGATTTCAAAGTTCCAGTCCTTCTCCAGAGGGAGAAGCAAAGCCCTGTGCTGAGCTAGGAGGCTGCTGCTTCCTGCTTTTCCAATGAACTAAAATGTATGGTTTCTTCTCTCTTCTCATTGAAGTGTCTAAAAATATGATCTTCAGTCATACATTGAGAGGTTTTTAAATGTTTGTTTGGTCTTATTACTGTTAAAGTGGTCAGTGAAGTGAGGATAAGTTTTTCTTATTCGAGTTAAAGTCAGAGATTGGAGTCCATTGGCCTTAACAATGATATGTATTCTTTCTTTCTTTCTTTCTTTCTTTCTTTCTTTCTTTCTTTCTTTCTTTCTTTCTTTCTTTCTTTCTCTCTCTCTCTCTCTTTATTTATTTATTTATTTATTTATTTTTTGCATAACAACAGTGTTGATTTTATTTCTGATCTGTTTCATAGCCTGTCTTGGTTGGACAGCAGACCTACTTAGATAAATAATAAAACAAAAAGGCTGATAAAATTAACGCACCTATAACAAAACATTATGGAAAGTGTAAATGTCTACTGTTGACTTCTATTGACTTCAAATGCCGATTGTATAAATAACACAGCATGAAGACAATGACAAAGATTTGTCAAATACAAAATGCAACTTGAATTCATGACCTACTCGAATGAGGTCCAGCTGGAATGCACTTGACGTGAATGAGGCCACTCTTGTGTTTAAATAAATCTAGGGGAAATGCTTATTGGAGAATGTGAGAAAGGTTCACTAAGTTTTAATTTTTGTTTTTTTTCTTTTTTCTTTTACTAGATATTTTCTTTATTTACCTTCCAAATGTTTTCTCCTTTCCAGGTCTTCCCTCTGGAAACCCTCTATCCCTTACCCCTCCCCCACCACCTACCCACCCATTCCCTCCTTCCCGCCATGGCATTCCCCTACACTGGGGCATGGAACCCCCACAGTAAACAAGGGCCACTCCTCCCAATGGTGCCTGATAAGGCCATCCTCTGCCACATACGTGGCCAGAGTCATGGGTCCCTCCATGTGTACTCTTTGGTTGGTGGCCTAGTCCCCGCGAGCTTCAGGGTGTCTGGCCAGTTGACACTGTTGGTCCTCACATGAGGCTGCAAACCCCCTCAGCTCCTACAGTTCTTTCTGCACCTCCTCCATGGGGACCCTGTGCCCAGTTCAATGGTTGGCTGTGAGCATCCACCTCTGTCCTTGTCTCTCAGGAGACTTCTTTGCATGGTCATTTAACTTCACTCAATCCTTGCAGCACACAGCTTACACTTTTTGTCCCAGAGATGTTGTCACATAGGATCACCATAGCCAGGACCAGCAGAGCAGAAGGACACATTTAAAGCCTGACATCTTAAACTCATTTCTCTTTGAAATATATCTATTTCTCCGTCTTTTCCCATCTCATGGGTGCTGTATATTGCTTTATCTCACAAGAAGACCTGTTGTTTATGAATGTTGTAGTTTGCTAACGTACAAATAGTCCGGCTATTGTGATTCAAGGGGCTGTGGAGATAAGAGTCAGCAAATACATTAAGGGTGGACTCTTGAGCTAGAGATTCCACTGGAGGACACAGAAATGAAAAGACAACGTCTGGCATCTGTGTTTAGAATTATTCAGGGTGTGCTGGAGCTGATGGTTTCTGGTTCAGTTGTTGAAGAAAGTCAAAGGCCTCCAGCCGCATGGGTAGCAGAAGATGGCCTAGTCTCACATCAATGAGTGGAAAAGCCCTTGGATCCTTGAAGGCTCATTCCCCCAGGGTAGGGGAATGCCAGGTCAGGGAAGCAGGGGTAGGTGGTTTAGTGAGCAGTGGGAGGGGGGATAGGATAGGGAGATTTTTTGAAGGGGAAATGAGGAGGAAGGGATAGCATTTGAAATCTAAATAAAGAAAATATCTAATATAAATATATATATAAAAAGAAAGTCAGGTTTCTGTGATCTTATTTTCTCCTGAAACCACAAAATGATTTTATCTTCAGCCATGATGTGCATGGATCAGGGGGAAGGACCACAGAAGACTAAGGACAACAAACTCTTGAGATAACCCAGCCAACTGGCTCTCAAATTACCCCACTAATGCGACCTCTTTGTAATCATAAGCAACTTATTATTGTCCTTTGCTTTTAGGTGAGAAGTGGAAGGTTATATTTTATTATATATTACCTAAGGACATCGTTGCCCTGATAGATCTGAATTTTCAAGAGTACGAGAAAAAGAATCACTCTCAGTAAGCAAGTGTCAGGCTAAGTTTGGGCAAACTAGGCCAGTTGGGGTTATCTATAGCTGTTGTCATATGGCCTCACTGAGAATGTACAGTTACTGTTAGCTAAGTAAACCCAAGAGCACGTCAAAAAATCATCATGATCAAGTAGGCTTTTGTAGGGATGTTTCAGTGTACAAAAACCAACAAATGTAATCTATCATATAAACACACTAAAAGACAAGACCACATGTGCATCTTATTAGATGCATAAAAGCCTTTGACAAAATCCAACACCTCTTCATAATAAAAGTCTGGGAGAGATAAGAAACAGGGGACATACTTCAACATAGTAAAGGTACTTTATAGCAAGCCTATATCCAACATTTACTAAAATGGAGAGAAATTCAATACAGTTCCATTAAAATCAGGAACAAGTCAAGGCTGTCTATTCTCTCCATGTATATTTACTGTAATACTGGAAGGATTAGCTAGAGGAATGAGACACCAGAATGAGATCAAGGGATACAAAATGGAAAGGAAGGAATCAAAGTATCATTTGCAGATGATTATATATATATATATATATATATATATGTGTGTGTGTGTGTGTGTGTGTGTGTGTGTGTGTGTGTGTGGGTGTGTGTGTGTGTGTGTGTGTGTGTATGTATGTATATACCAAAAAAATCTTCCAGGAAACTCTTATAGCTGATAAACATTTTTACCAAAGTAGCTGGATACAAAACTATCTCAAAAAATCAGTAGTCCTCCTATATATAAATTACAGACGGAGAAAGAAATTAGAGAAACAACACGTTTCACAATAGCCTCAAATAATATTAAAAATATTGGGGTAACTTTATCCAAACAAGTGAGAGACTTGTATGATAAAACTTTTAAGAAACTGAAGAAATAAGTTGAAAAGAAAATGAGAATATAGACCGATCTTTCATATTCGTGGATTGGTGGGATTATCAGTAAAAATGGTCATACTAAGAAAAGTAATCTACAGAGTCAATGCAATTCCAATAAAAATTCCAACACAATCCTTCACAGATTTTGAAAGGAAAAATTTCAGCTTCATGTGGAAAAACAAAGAACCCAGGATAGCTAAAAACAATTCTCAATACTAAAAGAACTGTGATAGATAGTACCATCTCCAATTTTCTTGTGATCCTACAGATATATTGTAACAAGAACAACATGATATTGGCAGAAAACAGATACAGGGATCAATGGAATAAACTTGAAGACCCAGACATAAATCCACACACCTATGGATACCTGATTTTTTTTTTTAATAAAGAGGCCAGAAATACACATTGGAAAAAAGACAGCATCTTTAAAAACTGGTGTTAATCACACTGGATGCCTGCATGTAGAAGAAAGCAAATAATTCCAAGTGGATCAAAGATCTCAACGTAAACCCAGATACACTGAACCTGATAAAAGAGAAAATGGGGAAGAGCCTTGAACTCATTGGCATGGGAAAAGACTTTCTGAACAGATCACCAACACTGCAGGCATAAAACCCAACTATTAATAATGAGACCTTATGAAACTGAGAACCTTCTACATGGTAAAATGGAACCCTACAGGATGGGCAAATACTTTCACCAACTCTATATTTGATAGAGGGCTAATATCCAAAATATATAAAAAGCCCCCCCCCAAAAAAAACCCTGGTAAAACAAAACAAAATGAACCAGGTAACAAGAAAACAACCTAATTTAAAATGGGGCATAGATCTAAATTAGAACTCTATATAGAGACAATTCAAATGACTGAGAAACACTTAAAGAAGTGTCCAACATTTTTAGCCATCAGGGAAATGCAAATTTGAGATTTCAACTTACACCTATCAGAATTGCTAAGATCAGTAAAGAAAAGATAGCTTCTGCTTGTAGAGATGTGGAGTAAGCAGAATACTACTTGGGAGTGCAAACTGTACAGATATCATGTAAATCAGTCTGGCACTTCATTAGGAAGATGGGAATAGATCTACTTCAAGATCCAGCTGTGCCGCTTTAAGTCTATACCCAAATGTTCCATCCTGTACCACAGAAACACTTACTCGACCATACTCATTGCTGTGGTATTCATAACAGCCATAAATGTGAAGCAACCTAGATTTCCTCCAGCAGAAGAGTAGATAAAGAAAATGTGGCATATTTGCACAATGGAATATTGCTCAGCGATTATCAAAACCAAATCATGAAATTTGCAGGAAAGAGGATAGACCTTGTAAAATCATTTTGAGTAGGCTAACCCAGAAAGACAAATATAGTATGCATTTGCTTATATGTGGATATTAACTGTGAAGTCAGTGATAACCAAGTTACAATCTGTAGAACCAAAGAGATTAGGTATAGACTAATGGGTATCTGTGGGCAGATAGAGTTTTCTAGGAAAGGAAAATAGAATGGATAGTTATGGGTGAATGGGGGAGGATGGAATGGCAGGGTCGAGTGGGGAACGGTGAGTGGAGAAGTGAATAACTGAGGGACTGTGGAGAGAGACAGCTAAAACAGAGAATTTTAGGGGTAGTATGGAAACCTAAGATAATAGAGGATTTCTAAAATGTATGCATATAGAAAGGCTATCTAAATGTAATCACCATAAAATGGGGCTGGGGGAGACAGCTCTTAATGGTCATCTCTCATCATCAAATGAAGCTTCAAGTACATGTAGTTGAGTTTTTGGCTAAAAGAATTCCAAGGGAATCCTCAAACAACCCAAGCTGTTGTCAGGACTGTGGTTTGCTCTCTGCCAACCAACATCAGAGTTCCATTGATGAGAACAGCACCTATGCAGCTCATTGAACATGGAGAAGTCAATCTGCTGCCTATGTCAAATCTTTACCCCTGTGGTGATAGTGTCTTTGGTACAGGAAGGCACTCTGCATGATACCAAAAGAGAAATGTAAACATCAACCCACCCATAAATCCTTTTAGCTTCCATGATGTCCTGCCTGCAAGTTATCCCAGTGCATTGGTGGCACAAACTTTGTGGGAGTAGCAAGGCGGCATCTGTTTTTATTCTGCCTTCTCCACTAGACAGAAACCATATCCAACTCGCATTGGCAACCAGGAACCTGAGACTAAATAGCCCACCTGGGATAGATCCAAGTATTACTGTTCTAGACAACAACAACGACGATGACAACATCAACATAGCAATAAAATGACTCCTAACGATACTTTGATATAGATCGGTGCCTTGCCGAGCCATCTTCAGAGAATCTTCTTCCTCCTGCAGCAGACTTGAACAAACACAGAGACTCCCAGCCAGATATCATAAAGAGATGCCCAATTAGATGTCTCTAATTGGGATGTCTCCATCAGATCCCTCTCAGGGCTCAGGGAACTCTATGGAAGGTGAGGGAGAAACAAAGTAAGAGCCAGAGGGATGGGGGACATCAAGAAAACAAAACCCTCTGAGCTAGCATGACCAAAGCTCATGTGAACATACAGAGAGTGTGGTAGAATGTACAGGGCTGGCATGGGTTTGCACGCGGTCCCCTGGGTATATATTATGGCTTTTACTGTGGTGTCTTATGGACTTCTAAGTGTACAAACAAATGGATACCCACTTTCTTATGTCTTCTCTTGGGCTCTTTTTTTCTGTTTGTTTAGCTCTTTTTGTTTGTGAAGATGCTATTAGTTATCTTGTTTTTAATTTTGTTATTATTCTTTAGAAGCCTGTTTGTTTTATAATGAGAGATAGAAAGGGAGTAGACCTGGGTGGGAGTGGAGGAGAGGCAAATCAGGGGGAGTAGAGAGAAGGGAAACAAAACAGGATATATTATGTGAGAAGGAAAAAACTACTTTCAATAAAAGGAATACACAGACATGAACACTGTGTAAATGAAGAAACATGACTGTGTTGTAAAAGAGTATTTATTTATGAGCTATGACATTTTTCTTTCCTATCATCGCACATTATAAAATAATGTTTTACAATGATACTTTTCAGCCATTTAAGATTCTTGTTCATTGTACCCAAGAAAGGGCAGAATTAGAATTGGCCCATAGGACATAGTTTGCCGACCCTTGCTCTAAATCTTGTGCATTTGGCTTTGGTTCTGTGTGCGGTCCTCACAGACCCTTTGGTCCGACATTGCCCAGATGAATGTCTCTGCTCTTTGGGCTGCAACAGCACCCTTGATAGTTTTGAGGATGAAACACAGCCCTTCTTTTGTTGACCTGAACTCAAAGCAACCAAAGGTCTCTCTGACACTGAAATGCTTACTCCTCACTTTGGGTGCTTGAATTAACTAGCTTTCTTTCTTTCTTTCTTTCTTTCTTTCTTTCTTTCTTTCTTTCTTTCTTTCTTTCTTTCTTTCTTTCTTTCTTTCTTTCTTTCTTTCTTTCTTTCTCTCTCTCTATCTCTCTCTCTTTCCTTCCTTCCTTCCTTCCTTCCTTCCTTCCTTCCTTCCTTCCTTCCTTCCTTCCTTCCTTCTCTCTCTCTTCTCTTTCTCTCTCTCACTTTCTTTCTTTCTTTCTTTCTTTCTTTCTTTCTTTCTTTCTTTCTTTCTTTCTTTCTTTCTTTCTTTCTTTCTTTCTTTCTTTCTTTCTTTCTTAATGTTTTGTGGTAACATTTCTCTTTTTCTGTTCTCTTTCTTTGTGATGTCACGTGTTTACCTTTAAGTGGCAGCAACATTGAAGTTTTATGGGGATAAAATAATAAAATGTATCTAAAGTTCTTAGTCCAATACTTTTCTCATCTTTCCCCTCCTCATCTTTGGTGTCTGTTCTGACTCTTCTCAACTTCTTGGATCATGACTGTCATTAATGTTGTTCTGTTTTATATATATATATGTGTGTGTGTGTGTGTGTGTGTATGTGTGTGTTAGGGTCACATATAGATGCAGTAGGCTTCCTCATTTTGTGTGATTGGTGAGAAAATGTAGCTCATGAACTTACACATAGGAGTAGGTATAAGACTTTGCCTACAGAAAGTCAAATGATCTTCGTTTTGTTCGATCTCTCTGGCACCACTTCTGACTTTAATGGAAATCCACCTCTACTGGTTGGGCTCCATCTTAGTACAATCACTCCAAGGCTGACTTCATTCTCTTGAGTGATTTTTTTTGCACTTATCTTTGGGTTATTTGTCTGCTATATTTACTTAAAACTTGGTGTAGTTTAGCTTGGATCATTTCTACTTTTAAATTTGTTTTCAAGGTCTCCAAAGGGGCTGCTCAATGGTGTCAACATGGGACGAACTGAGCTCCTTACATGTGCCACAGAAGAGAAGAACATAAGCTTACAGTGGAAAGCTAATACAGTGACTGAAGTAGCAGCTGTTATCCCAATATTGAACCAGAACTTGTGAAGACATAATAAAGATGTACATTTTTATTGGGAGAAAGGAAAGAATCTATCAGTTCTCATTCACACTGGACTCGTGTAAGCACTACACTGTTTAGAGAGAGTTATGGAATTCCTTTCAGATGCAGTTGATAACATATGTATAAGTGATAAAGTGTGTTAATACATGAAAGATTCTTTTAAATAAAATCTAACTATAAAGACAGAAACTTTAACAGAAACAAGATTCAGCTTTTCAAAATGCTCAAAATGTGAACGACATTCTATGTGACCTTTATTGTGTTGGAAAAAAAACCAGAAGATTCCTTTATAGTCTATATATTTAGTTTTCATAGCAGGGTCTGTCCTAGACAACAGGGTCAAGTGATTTATGAAATGACATAAAGTGAAAACAAAATTTATGAAGACTTGTGATTTTCCTCTTTTACTTGTTTGGGTGAGTGGCTCACACATCCCATGACTCAAAAGCACAGCTTTGCCCATCAGGTTTCATTTTCTAAAAAAACATGATGGCTTCTCTCTAGACCTCCAGACACACCAGATGGCATTGGGCGATTTAGTCATTAGCCTGATTTACTGTAGCCGAGTGTCCACATGTCACAGATGCCAGCGATGAGGAGTTGTAGATGCCAAGATGGAAAGGCAACAAGAGATGGGATCTGCTGAGATTCGATGAGGACATCAGGTGAGGAGGCTGAAATTACACACCGCCAAGGTAGGTGTGATGGTTGTTGGAAAGAGCTCACTAGGAGCCCCAGATCTCAGATGTCCATTCTATCAAAGCCAATTCCATGTGCTATTTGCCTGAGATACACGGTTACATGTTTTTACCGTCATTTCTCCTGATCAACACATGTAGAATAGATACTTGTTCCAAATCTTTAATTTAATGATAAGAAGGAAGCTGAGGAGTCATCTATTCCCCATATACTCTACCCATGTTTGGGAATGCTAGAGATTAATCCCAGACCTTCTGGGATTATTTCTTTTTGAGTTTGGGTGACTTCAATATTATATATTCTGAATGCATTGTCTTAATTTTGCATTTCTTTACAGATTAATTAAATTTCATTTTTATGTATACCATATTTCATTATCCATTCACACTTTGATACTGAGGTTGTTTTTTTTTTTACAATTTATACATAAAGACGCGATACACATGGATGTGCAAAAGTCTCTGGTACGAGTGAAGTACCAGTGTATTTCTGGGAGTAGCGGAGCTGGGTAGAGTGTGGGTAAAGGGACATTGAGAAAAGGGACAGAGAACAGACATTGTTAGGTGATGAGTGTGGGCTGAATCCCATGAGATGAGAAAGAGGGTACAAGGCTAGCTGGCTTTCTAGCTTCAAATCTGTCACAGTTTTTTCTTTGTTTCTGGTGGATAAACCCGTAAAAACACGTGAACATATAAAACTCTTAAATGAAGTTTCATGGCTTCTGAATGGCCATTCTAACACATAGAAGTTCACAGAGAGGCATAGAGTGAGTGTGTCTTTGAGTGGCTACCTTAACCTAGCTGTGTGATGATTTCATTACACTAAGGTTATTTTCAAAAGAAAACATTAATAAATATTTTATTTATCTTCAATATGATGATACCATATTTTATTTTTAAGGTTATTATAGCATATGCAGATATGCATTTAGATGCTCTTATATGAGATCTCACAGTCTACTTAGTAAAGAAATAACTTTATAATTGAATAACTATGATGTAACCTCAAAAAACTATTGACAATTAAGAGGAAAGATTGATTCAGTTTGCCAGTGTGATCCATGACCTCATAGGTGTGTGTGGAGTGAATAAATGTGTGGTGGGTGGAGATAATGTTTCTGGCTTGGAGGATAGATACTGTAAAGGCTTGGCGACATGTTATATTTACAGAAGTAAAGTGTGCTCGTGTTGACCGTGAGGAAAAACAGTGCAAAAGGGAATGGACTGTTAAGCAAAGGTTGATGATTCCTTCAATATTTCTAGGTCATTTTCAATTCCTGGGACCAAAATGGATTTTTAATGATAAATGTCACTGTTTTGTGCTTTCTGAGTAAAGGTTATACAACAGTTCTATTGGGAGCTGATCCTGGTAGCCCTTGGATGGAGATAATACCAGCATCTTAGACGTCATGTAAGGAAGTGGTATGAAGTTTAGAGAAGAAAGAGGGTAAAAGTGCTAAGACACCAGGGTGCCTTGAGAACTTGGGAAGAATAAAAAGTCTATTATAAAACTAAGAATGTTAAAACAAAAAGATTTTAAAGGCACCCAGAATCGTTGGCCAAACACAACTGAAAAATTTCCCGAGTTTAACTAAAGAATCTTCTACTGCATATTTTAAGAAAATTGGCTTGAGAAAAACGTGATAGAAAAAGAAGGCATTGAGTATTTTATGTCTCAATTTAATAACCATGCATGTTTGTCTGATTTACCCACCTCCACATTACCAGATAATTATATGAGTAATTTTTCTAAACAAGTAATTAAAGTGCTTTTTAGTTATACTTTAAATTCTGGGATGCTATTCAAAATACATATGGAATAAACATTGGCCAGTTAGATTATGAATGTGGAGTATTAATGAGGATTGAAATAGCCTAATAGAACTAGAATATGCATGGGAGGGCATACAGTATCCTTACTGATTGTTCTTTAATTAGAAACCTGGCAGGATCCACAGACAAAATTTCCAGGGAAAGCTGGAATTAACCACAGAGAGAGACATCTATGCTTCCCTGACTTTCATCACGTTACTGGAGGTGCTTTAGCGGCAGGGCAAATACTATCAGACTGATGAGCAGTGTTAATCTGTGAAGGGAAGCTGCAGGCAGAGGATGCTGATCGTTGCATTTTAGAATTTCTAGTACGAGAAGCAGAGCGAGTGAGGAACTCCAGAATAAGTGGCTCACTTGCAACACACACTCAGAGAATTGTTCACATTCTTTACACATCGTCATCCCTGTAAGTGAGGGGATATGGGCTTTCTTGAAATGCGTGCTAGATTCATTCAGTCATGGGTGCGTGGCTTTTTTGAGTTTGTCTTCACATTTTGATTTTCTGGTAGACCTTAAGATGATAACAACCCTACGTTTCCACAAGGACTTTTCTATTTCATTTTTATATGTCATCAGAAGAGGTTCTCCCTCCTCTCTATTGGCAATTACAATGTAGCACAAGGCAAATGAGGAGTGATGTCCCCTTAGAAGTCTTCACATGGTGACAATCGAAAATTTGAATCGAAAGTTAGTCCAAAATGGAGGGAGCGGGTGGGAAAGACAGACACGGGGAATGCTGACCTAGATACATGTTTCATGCTTGGGAGTATTAATTCAGAAAGAAAATTCAGAAAGTTGGATGCTCTTTGAAGAAACTGGGCTAAATCTTAAGGAAAATCGCTCCAGCTCCAGCACTTTCAATGAAAATCACCCTTGTGTTTTCAGGGGAAAAAATAGAAAAGAAACTTACTTCCACTATGTAACCAATGTATGCTCTTTGGTGGGTGACTCCATCTCGTCTCCGGGAGCTCCCAGGTTCCAGGTTAGTTGACACTGTTGGTCTTCTTGTGGGGTTGCCATGTCCTTGAGGACCTTCTCTATCATCCCCTAACTCTTCCATAGGGGTCCCGACCTTAGCCCAATGTTTGTCTGGGGGCATTGCTTCTGTCTCCGTCAGCGGCTGGGTAGAGCCTTTCAGAGGGCTACGGTGTTGTCCCAGGTGGACTTGCAGTTCAAATTCTTAACTCTGGAATTTAAAGCTCTTTTTATCCATTATTGTTTAAGTTGTAAGCTGTGAGGGGTGCCAGCAGTTCATTCCACCTCAACATCCACAGCACGCACTGGTTATCATCTTTCTCATACAAGACCTTTGCATTTCTACTTACTTGGTCGCTTGTACAACCTGCGTGAATTTTTATGCAGTTCTTCATTAGTCTCTGGCATACATTTTGTTTAATTTTAGACATGAGGTTGCTTGGATATTCTTGTCCACACATTCACAATATTTATTTAAAATATTAATGTGGAAAGTAAAGAGTTAATTTTGATAGTATAGCTAAGAATTTTTGAATATTCATAACAATGATAAAACTCGCTCTGTTTTCTAACTGTATTTCCAACTTTGGAGTTTGTTTGTGCTTCCTAACCATAATGTCACATCCGCAAACTTGAAGATTATTCTTTTTACCTTTTTCTTCAGACCTTTACTGATTTGTTTATATTTATTTTATCATTTCTTTTGCTTGGATCTCAACACAGTTGTGCATATAATCCAGAAAAAGTAATTTTTAGGGAAAAAGAAGTTATATACTAAAATAATTAAATTCACACACTCATATTCTCTTATTTGTATATAACTTATATAAGATATTACACAAAAATAAAATTCTCCAATCAGAGGAGGGTGATGGTCACTTATTTGTGAAGACAAAAATATTAGTACTATTGTAGGATTTATCTGTAGAAGTAGCATTTCATTTATTAAATGATGTAAAACAATAGCAGAAGACTTGCAGCAAATATAACAAGATCATTATTAATTTTGCATGTTATTCATAATACACTGAATATTTGCTATATTCTTGACATATTTCATAGTTAAGCACTACTTCCTATGACCTCATTTACATCTGTTGTACCATTTATCATGACATGTAATAATCAAGAGCCTGAAAGAATTCTCACATTCATGACAGTTTAAAAAAATTTTGGCCTCCAAAAAATCGTTGGTCTCCATTTCAGAAATACATGTGAATAAAAAAAGATACAAGGAAGGAGCACACATTGTATACTAACTACACTAAGCAGTGACTCAAGGAACCTCTAACGTCCTCAATATCTCAGACTACGCCAATAGGCTATTGTAATTTCCATGTTGTTTTTCTGTAGAAAACAAAACAACAAAAAGACGGTGAGCTTAATGTATCAGGCTCATACCCACTGTGTAAAGAATCAGTAGCTAACACAAAAACCTATAAGGCCAAATATTTGTCCCGTTCATAACGTTAGAAATCATTTGGACTGCGTATTTCAGACTGTGAATTATGGAAGTGCTAAACACAACATGGATTTAAGAAACATACTCCTGAAACTGGATCCATAGGTGGTTTTAAATGTGCATTTCTGTGGAAAGAGTGTGGAGGTCTTCCTAAATACAGACAGAAGTTGAGGCCTGCAGCTTCATGGTAAGTGGGCAGGCACAGAACTTCCCTCTGCATGTATAACTTACATATTAGCTAAGTGTCAGGGCTTTAGCTTTCTGGTTCAGTATTTTTTTTCTTCAATTAAAGAGGGGATGTGCTTGATCCTATGGAGGCTTGATACTTCAGAGAAGGGGCATGTTAGAGGGGTGAGGTAGGAGTGGGTGGGTGGGGGAACACTTTCTTAGAGGTGAGGGAGAGGGAGGATGGGGTTCATGGATGGAGGACCAGGAAAGGATTGGTTCATTGAAATGTAAAACAAAATTAAATAACTTTTTAAACAAAATTTTAAATAAAATAAAAACACCCCAATCTGGAAAGCCTAGTCTTTTTGTTTCATGCAAGTATTTTGTAGCCTGCTCCTGTGGAGCTGCATTTCCTCTGCCTTTCCCACCAGTTTAAGGTTAAATGAAGTCGCTTGGTGATGAGATCTTAGGTCTTTTTGGATGATGGACACAATCTCTGTCAAAAAAGAGGAGACCATTCTCGAGAGACAATTCACAATTTCAATACCACATGGAATCTTGGTGGCCCAGCTAGGTCTACAGTGTATTATCTATAAAGTCGTGTGTGTGTGTGTGTGTGTGTGTGTGTGTGTGTTAGTCTTATAAGTGTTATAATGGTAGAGAATTGTGGAATATGTTCTTGGTGGGTTATGAAAAGATATCTGACAGTTTAGTAGGTCTAAATTAGCAGTGTAGCCAACTGTTGAATAAATTAATGGTAATATATTAATGATGTAGTTGACATTGTTCTGCCCGGTCACTGATTCTCTTTTCTCTCACTTATGACTCCTCCACACTACATTTGAAAGATATCTCTGTGTAATATCCTTTTACTTTTTATTGGTTATTTTACTTATTTACATTCCAAACGTTTTCCCCCTTCCCTGTCTTCCCTCCGCAAACTCTCCATCCCGTCCCTCCTCCCCTTTGTCTCTGAAAGGGTGCTTGCCCCCCACCACCATCCATTTATTTTTACTAACTTGTACTTCAGACTGTTTAATTCCCTGTGGATACTTTTGACATAGTAATTTAACAAAAGCAGCTGAAAACTTAAAATGTAATTGTTAGAAGTATCAGACAATATATTCAATGCATTTCTCTTTGCACAGTAAAAATCATATTCTGCTTTGTATGCCTTCAGTGACAAGTGAAACCATTATAATTGCCTGTACGATATCAGTCATATAAAAATGGGTTTTCACTGTGTATTCCAATGTTTTCTTAGGCAATCGTTACTCCCATGTGATAATTCTCTGCCATCAGTATGTCTTCTTTATTATCAATTGGAGAGTGTGCCTACAGCAGAACAAGAAGGCTGCTGACACTTAAATTAGTTCTAAATGTCTAATTAAAACTTCCATCAAAACATATCATATACACTAGGAGATTTCAAGATGACTTGCAGAAGATTTTGTGGAAAGGTTTTGCTATATTTTTGCATGCAAAGCAAAAGAAGTCAATGTGAAAATTCCAAAGAGTTAGTGGCTGCTTTTGTAAGAGGTGGCTTTGAGAAGGACAGGTGTGGAGAGACAATTTGGGCTCAAAGGTCAAGAAGACAGCTCGGACCTTGAGGCCAGAACATCAGAAACTTGTTAGATAGTTGTGTTCGTGTGCATGTGCATAAATGTGAATGGCGATGGAGGTCAACCTCGGGTATCAGTTCTCAGGCCCTTTTCTCCTTGTTTTGGGAGGTTCACTTTCACCCTGCAGTTTGCTGATTAGACAAGGCTGGGTGGCCAACAAGCCCTGGGGACTTGTCCATCTCTGCCTCCCCAGGTGATACCATACTTGCCTTTATAAAAGTAGACGCTGGGGCCGATCCTAATGCCTGCGTTACACATACTTTGACAGAGCTTTCTCTTCACTAGATCTATTGGAATATAATGCTCAGGTAAAGATTCAGGAGAGCTCAGGGTCAGGAAGAGGTGAACTGTTGCTCTAGAAAGATAGCAACGGAGTGCCAAGCCAGTGATATGTCAACCTTCACAAGGTCAGTCAGTTAGGATCATATCCAGATTGGTAGCCAGTTCAACACCTACGTTTCTAGTCAGCTGCTGCAGTTGAAGGAAGAGACACAGTTGATGAACATCTAGGAAGCCAGGCTGTCTTCCAGGAGCAGAGCAGCTGGTACCTGTGCTTGTTTGGAGATTAGAGAGGGCTGTGAGAAATGGCATGTATGTTCAGGAGAAGAGGTGAGGCCAGGGAAGTTTTCTAGACTGGTGTTTCACTTTGCAGATGAGGGAACTGAAGCACAAAATGCCTTAATTGCAAAGTCGGTCCAGTCTCTTGGAATTAGACCTTACATCTGCCTACCTCCAGCGTGGTAGTCTTTTAATAGCAACACCATATCTATAGGCTGCAAGATACTGACTCACGAAGCTTCTGATGTGGTTACTCAGAGCTTTTCATATCCCTCAGATTCATTCAAGAATTAAAAATGGGTCTAATGTTGCTAAAATGTTGACTCCCATACCACACAAAAAGTTAAGTAAAAAAAAGAAAGGAAAACATGGTATGATCACTTAATCATGTTGACTCTTTTCTCTGGAAGAGGAGTTTAGGTTCCCTTCTGTTGAGCATGGGCAGTCTAACTGTGACTTCTGTGAAGTGTCACTATGTGACTCCCCTGACTAGGTTATCACAGATAAGACAGGTCATGTACCGGTTTTCCTAGGATGCTTGCTTTTTAAATGGAACTTAAGAAGCAAGCAATTATGTCTGCAATTCTTTACCTTCATAACCACAGCAGTAGCTTCTGAGAAAGGCCCTAGCCCACCCCAAATGGACCCCCAGATGACAAACCGACCCTTTACTAACATGGAACCACAGAGCCCCCATTCAAACATCCAACCCTGATGCTTCTGTTCAGCAATGACTTTTTGTCTCCCTTAACTGAGATTTGTGTCCCAAAGTAACCACTACAAAGTGGCACTACACTTAGTAGGTAAGTTGTCATATTTTAGACAGATGATTGTTTACTTGAATAGTAGTTACCAAGGAGGTCATACATCGAAGAAACTGCTCAGTCTATAGGTTTTGTTATAATATCATTCATTCAAAACTAATTTTCAACTTATTTTTAAAAGATTTATTTATTTTATTTTATGAATATCAGTGCTCTATCTGCATGTGTACCTGTGTGCCAGAAAAGGGCACCAGATCCCCTTATAGATGTTTGTAAACCACCATGTAGTTACTGGGAATTGAACTCAAGACCTCTGGAAGAATAGACAGTGCTCTTAACCACTGAGCCCTGTCCAGTTCCTAATTTTCAACTTAAGAGTTGAACTCTCAGATCTACCACTCATTGTGTGATCTTGAACGTCTTTCCAACTTTTTCTGCCGCAAGATCTCCCCCATTCCAGAAGATATTCAAGGTTACATATCCACATATTGGCAGTCAGCTAGAGCCCAATCTAGAATTTGAGCTCAGGCATCAACAGCTCTAGTTATGTCACTGAGCCTCTGTGTGACTGAATGTTCCCAAGTGATGTCTACAGTGTGATACAAAGAGAAGCTTCAAAGAACCGCAGATGTTTTCTACACACTGAAACCTATTGTGGTTTTCTCCCTTAAAACATGCGGAAGAAGCTATGTAGAGAAAAAAAAAATCTAATGACTCAGAATAGGATCACATGTTAGCTTGTCAGCACATCATTGAGACCTTTCTTTTCTTTTTTAATTTTAATTTTTTACTATATTCAACACAATATATATTTTTATACCAATCATAAAAATGATGGACATGTTATTAAATGAGCATAAATAGATAAACTTTTTGTTCATTTTATTTTTAGGAGAGCTTAAAATCTTGACTCTTTCTGTGGTACAAACCCAAAATAACAATTTTTAGGCATTGGAGTTCATTGTAGTTAAGTCTGTACTTCAAGGTCTCTCACATCCCCAACGGATTTTACCTCCACAGTAGCTAAGAGTTGACAGTTCTGCTGCGCCAAGGAATGAATTGTAGACACAATTATTTGGATACAGATTTCCTGCTAAGGTCAAAGCTATTTGACTTGAGTGATTGCTATCCTTCTCATCCTAGGGAATAGTGAATAGGGCACAGGGAATAGGTTACAATCATTTAAGAAATGGTGTGTGTATTAAAATGGTCTGTCCCTGAAGTCATTCATCAATTGTTTCAGTGAACAACGGTTCTGCTTGGAGGGTCACACAGACATTAGTTGAGGGTCAGATTCTGGTTCAGTGGTTGTGATAATTTTGAAAAGCATTCATCTCAGAAAAAGAGTAACTCAGTGGGTAAGTCCGACTGCGGACCCCAAAGACCTCGGTTCAAATCCCAGCCACTGCTTGATGCCTCACAGCCATCTGCACTGTAACATAGTGATTTCTCTTGGTTTTGGAAGATCGCTATAGTGAATTTATACATTGAGGCCTTTCTAAAGCATGCAGTTACATGAGATCTCCCCATCTACTCCTGTGGGTGACCATGACAGAGGTCAACAAAAGAGCATCTGAACAAATGCAGTCTAAATTGTAGATTTTTGAGTTATTTCATGGTTTCTAATGAGACTTCTACATATCAGAATGGTTTGTATCACACAATAGGTCATAGACATGCATATTACTATTGACCTAACTAGCTACCATGTAAATTATTTAAGAAAGAAAATGTCGTCTCCCTATTGTTGGCCCAAGTATGGTATTGTTTTCAGTTTTTCTTTCACTGTGATATTTTAAAAATTCCTTCAGATGGGTTGGAAGAGAATAAAATTCTCATAACGGTCACAAAAATCTTGAGGAATTTACAAAACATTTTAATGTAAAATAGCAGTTATATCCAAAGTCAATTGTGCTCCATTTTATAACTGGAAAGAGAAATTTTACTGTAAAGATAAATGCAGCAAAGTTATAATAGCCACCACTTTAAAATGTATTTTGATAAAGGGAGAATGAGCCTGAGAGTAACATTGTGATATGGAAAGCCAATTAAAACCGAATTGAATTTAAACGAATATTATTGTGTGTATTACACAATTTTGGCTTCAAACATGATCTTTCTTTTAAAGAAAATGTCGAATTCTTTCTTCTGGTGGTCTGGTTATTTTCAAACAAAGCACTGCCTGAGTTTTCACTGTCTTGTTTCTAACCCTAAGTCCCAGCTGCAGTTGAGGATGAGGTAAAATTTTGGTTCATGTTTTATTCTCTTTCATTACTTTTCCAAGGCATGGCCTTATTATTCTATCTGGGCCAGCTTAGATGCTTGAAAAGGATGCTTTATTGTTCCGCAGAATGAAGTGAAGTGAGCTGGTTATTTTAATTCTGAAGGAGCAGAGGCAGTCATGCTGATCTTAAAGGTGGAGACAGTAAGTAATAGGATTTATTAGGTCCCAGAGGTCTCTAGGGTTTTATCCTAGAAAGTCTTCACTGTTTTGACTTTCTCTCAGTGAGTAACCATGGCAAGTGTCCTGATCCTTTTCTAATTCTTGTCCAATTATTGTGTTTTTCAATTTATTGAAAATAGCTTTCCTCTCATAGAATATATCCTTACTATTGTTTTCCCTCCATCTACTCTTCCCAGTTCCTCCTAATGTTCCCTCCAGTTTGGAAGCACCATCTTTATGTTTCTCATTAGAAAATAAATAGGTTTCTAAAGTTTCTGAATAAATAAATAAATACGTTTATATAACTATAAAATAAAACATGCTATAAAATATTACACCAAAATAGGACAAAACAAACAGAAGGAAAAGAGTCCAAGAAAAGGCACAAGTAACAGATATAGATGCATACTTATTTAGAAACTCAGGAATCCCATTAAAACCCTGCACTGGAAGCCATAGCATATATATACACACACACACACACACACAAAGTACCTGTAGGGCAAAATGATAGGGATAAAGATGTATAAAAATAAAATGAAAAGATAAAATGTTTAAAAATGCTATGCCATAACATCATAGCTATGAAATCTCCAATGACCTTACTGAGTTCATTTTCTGATGCCTATCTATGGCTGGTCATGCAGCTGACCCTTAAGAATAATTTATTTCTCCAATGAGACTCCCTTGTAGAAAATTAAATATTCATTTGCAAGTGGTTACCAATGGGAAATTGCTTCTTGGGTAGGGATTTGTCTGTGCATTCACATCTCCTTTGAGCTGAGACCCCATCCTGTGCAGACATGTGCAGCCTCATGCCTGCTGCTCCAGGCTCTTGTGAGTTCATACATGAATATTAATTCAGAGGGCCTTGATGTCTGGTGTCCTCCATTCCCTCTGGCTCTTAAACACTTTTTCTGCCTTCTCTTTCACCAGGTTCCATGAGCCTTGAGGGAAGAAGTTTGATGGAACCATTACGTGTAGTGCTGAGTATTCCAAGGTCTCTTATTCTCTGCATAATGCCTGCCTGGGAGTCTCTGTACTTTTTCCCAGCTGTGGCAGAAGGAAGCTTCTCTGAGAGTGACTGAGTAAGGCAGTGATCTGTGATTATAGCAGAATGTCACTAGGAGTCATTTTATTGCTACCTTTGTTGTTGTTGTTGTTGTTTTTAGGACAGTAGTACTGGGTTTTACCCTACCTCCTTGAGTTATGTAGTCTTAGGTTCTTGGTTAGCTGAGCAGTGTCAGGTTGGGCGTCCATTTCCCAGAGTGGTCCTTAAAGCAGATCAGTTATTGGTTGGTTACTTCCATAAGCTTTGTGCTACCACTGCACTAGCATAAGATGTAAGCAGGTCCACCTGAAGATTAAAGGGTTTGTGGTTGGGCTAGTGTTTATATCTTTCTGTTGGGAGTGTATACATTACCTTTCTGTATCCAAAACACTAGAATGTCGGCACGAAGGCTGACTATCGAGGCACCAGTTCGACTGCTATGGTCCATGAGTTGTGTAGGTGTTGTCTTCAGCTCTGGGACATTGTCTTCAGTTGAGAGGGAGCAACATATATTCTTGGAAACTGCCTGAGTTGTTTGGGGTTTTCCATGGGACCCCTTGGGGCAACAACTCAATTAGCTGTAAACTAATTCTGGTTCTCATAGCTTTCTTTGGTGACAAGAGATGGCCAGTTGAGGTTTTGTCTCCTCCATTATTTGGTAATTTCATTGGATTGCCTTCATATAAATGTATATATCTTAGGAAGCTTCTGTTGTATCATATCTGAACTCCTTTGCATATAAGCCTAAAAGTAGTAGGGTTGGATCTTGAGGTAGCTCCATTCTCATCTTTCTGAGGGATTGCCACACTGATAATTTTTAGTGGCTGTATAAATGTGGACTTCCAACAGAAATTGATGAGTGTTCCTCTTACTCCATCACCAGCGAGAGATGTCATTTGTTTACTAATATTGGAAATTTCAAAGGGTGTAAGATGAGATCTCAAAGTAGTTTTATTTACATTTCTCTGATGACTAAGGATGTTGAATGTTTCTTAAGTCATTTAATTTTTTTTGAGACTTCTCTGTTTATATCTGTACCCCATTGTTTAATTGGGTAGTTTTCCTGATATCACATTTTGAGTTCTTTATATATTTTGGGTATTCGCCCTCTGCCAGATGTGTAGTTGGTGAAGATCTTGCCATTCCGTAGCAGTCTGCCACCTTGTCCTGTTGGACTTATAGAACTTTCAGTTTCATGAGGTCCCGTTTACTGATGGATGATCTGATTGTAGAGCTTTGCTAATGGTGTTTTGTTTAGAAAGTCTTCTCTTTTTTCCAACATGATCTAAATTCTTCCCTACATTTTCTTCCATCAAGTTGAGTGTATCTAATTTTATGTTGAGGTCTTTGACCCATTTGGAGATAAGTTTTGTGCAGGTGGTAAGTATATATATCTGTTTATATTTTACATGCAGCTGCCCAGTGTAACCTGCACCATTTGTTAGAGGCAGTCTCCCCCAGACTCCCAGTTTGTATTTCTAGCTTCTTTATCTAAAATCAGGTAGCCATAAGTATATGGATTTATATGTGTCCTCAATTTGATTCCAGCGATTGGTGTCCCATGATTTTTA
The DNA here is from genome assembly GCF_947179515.1 of Apodemus sylvaticus. Classification (NCBI taxonomy): domain Eukaryota; kingdom Metazoa; phylum Chordata; class Mammalia; order Rodentia; family Muridae; genus Apodemus; species Apodemus sylvaticus. The sequence continues at coordinate 21,974,273 of NC_067491.1, read as the reverse complement.
AAAATTACTATAGCTCAGTAGTACAATTTGAGGTCAGAAATGATGATTCCTTAAGCAGTTTGTTTATTTATTTTATTTAGAGATAATCTTAGTTTTCCCGTTTTTTTTTGAGTGGGTGTTTCCACATGAAATTAAAAATTGCCAACTTTCTTAAAAGGAAGCATCTTTGGTGGCATCTTGTATTTCAACTTTTCCCTTTTGATGCAACAACCCTAAAAGCAATACATATTTTTGTCAAGATTGGTGTGCCTAAAGATTATCTTGGAAATTTATTGAAATGTAAACTCTTGAGGTAGCAGAGATGGCTCAGTAGTTTAGAGCTTGGACTGCTCTTCTAGAGGAGTCAAGAGCAATGCTCATTACCCATGTTGAATGGCTCACATCCCCTTGTAATGCAGGTTCAAGGAATCCAACACTGTCTCTGGCCTTCATGGGTATTTACACATACGTGGCATACATTCACACAAACACACACAGATACATAGAAATAATTTTTAAATATTATGTTTCATCATATACAATGGATTTCATTTTATTTCTAAGAAATACATTGTTTTTGTTTTGTAATTTTTCTAAATCAACCTTCGGGTGATTCTAAACTGGTCCCCTAAAATTTACTTTATCAACCATTCTTATGTTGTTTTTCTCTTCTTCCAAATAGTACCAGTAATACATACATATGCCTAAAAATGTATTTTAAGACCAGTGATAAAGATGAAACTAGCTGCTGTGCCTTTGAGGTCATGTGACAGCATGGGACACAATGACAAAATGTTTAGATAGTTTTCTGATTGAGAAAATAAATACTTCAGATGCATAGTCCTCCCAAACAAACCTTCAAAAACAAAAGAAGAAAAAGTTACCAGGACACTGTTTCCATCAATATCAGCAAGTCAATCAACATGAGGACCCAGCGTGAGCACAGTTGATTAATGGAAGCCCATTCTAAGTGGCCATTGCATTCTTGAGTGGGCTCTCAGTAATGCTGATAATCTTGATTAATTAGACTTTCTCTCTAGGAAATAAATGCAATGAGATTAAAAAAAAACAATTACTGTTGACCATAATAATAAATGTTTACTGTTAGTAGCAACACCTTAAAAACTACCATACAGAGTAATGGATTTCATACTCTTTTTTATCCCCCTACCTGCCTCTGCTTGTCCCCTTTCTTCTTTCTGTATCTCTGCTTTGTCACATTTATTTATTTATTTATTTATTTATTTATTTATTTATTTTGGTTTTCTCAAGACAGGGTTTCTCTGTGTAGCCCTGGCTGTCCTGGAATTCACTCTGTAGACCAGACTGGTCTTGAACTCAGAAATCCACCTGCCTCTGCCTCCCAAGTTCTGGGATTAAAGGTGTGTACCACCACTGCCTGGCTGTCATTTTTATATCACCATGACGAGTCACCCTAACCAAGGGAACTTTTATAAAAAAGTTTGTTGGTGCTTACAGTATCACATGGTGATAATCAATGTCTTGAGACATAACCACAAGGCAGAGAGAGCTAACTGGAAATAGCATGTGTTTTTAAAACCTTTAAATGGCTCTCTAGTGACACACCAATGCCATCCTTCCTAATACTTAGTGAACAATTCTACCAACTGGCGACCTAGTATTCAAACATGTGACTCTATACAGACATATTCTCATTCAAACACCACCAACTCTCCATATCATTTTCACATGTCTTTTGGGGGGATGAATGTCACAAATTTATTGCATATAATCAGATTTTTTACACCCTTATCAGGAACAGAATATAATGGATGTTATCAAGAAGAATACAATTGTAGCTTATGAACCATATCTTCCTTCCACTTTCCATTTATGTATGTATGTATGTACATATGTATGTATGTATGAGTACATGGATGTATATGCATGCATGGATGTATTTCTCATGGCCTCATCCTCATTCTAGTTTTATGCTTTATACATATAAAGATTCAGGCAGAAATTATTGTCCTCATTTTGTTCAAGTACAGTGTGAAGAGATCTATGCTGTTTCATGGTGATAAACAGTGGTTATTAGAATGTGAACAGACAAGAGTGAAATTTCAGCTGACTATATGTATGATTCTTAACATTTCTTTATTGTCCTTAAGATTGCATTGACTATAAAGCTCTTTTCATGCAATAATTTGAAAGACTTGTGCAGGGATGTTTCATCATGAAATTCCTGTGAATGCAGTAACTGTCCCTGTTATTAATTATTTATGTCTCGTATTTTCTCTGTCCTAGTCCACTCAGACTTAGTCCATTTAATCCTTGAACTCTGGCTATTCACATATATTTATTTAGCTCTTATTTTTCTAGAAAGAACTTAGGAGAATCGATAATATTAAGGAAGTTGTACACTGGGTCTTCCTGTAGAACATTTTTAAATGTGTGATTAAAATAATGGAGTCCAACCCTGTAGTAGTAAAGAGGGGCACATTAGCATAACAACCACCATTATCACATCCACACGCAGCTGTGAGTGCATTATGGTCAGGGATTCAAGAACATTTTTTCCTTACACTTTTGCCAGAAACAAACATCTGGAATGTTGCCTAATGAATTCAGCTATTTTCCATCTGTTTTGCCTTGAGTTTACTCCCATTGCTGAATAACTGTGGATAGAGATTTTATAAAGAACCAGAATTTTCAACCTTAGGGCATAATAATCAATGTTATCTTATCTTGGTGGCTTGAGTAACTTGCTGTTTGAGAGCACAACAAAAAGACACTGTATTTCTTTATGATAAAGTTAACTAATAATGGCTATGAATCAATTTGCTGAAAGTAATTCCTTTTTTGTGAGAGTGTTATAATAATTTATAACCTGGCTAATCAAACCAGGGAAAACTTCAGCTTGCATTAGAATTTTGAAGTATTTAAAACAGATGAGATTGTATCATGTTCTTGTCTTCATAAGACTATTCCTTAGGAAACAGGACTATATAAAAATAATATCAATTGATTACATGTGAATAGATGATTCCAACAAGGACAGTAGTTGCTTTGAGATTTTCTAGCATCATTGCTTACAAATCAGATATTTGATCATTCTATCAAACAAGAAGAACAGCACACACTTCTCCTTGCCAGCTCTGCAGACTGGCAATATTATTAGAAATATGTGTAATCATGCATAAACCTTCTTGGAGCCCTGAACTTACTTCTTAGTCAACCCCAATGTCGCCATTCTTATTTTCTCCAATTCCAACCATGCGTTTCCTGTTTTGCACTGTTTAGTCTTGTCTAAGAGAGCACAGTTTTGCCTAGTAGTTGGACAGAGTCATGTGTTTGCTACTCATATGCATTTCTGGGTTAAGCAGATACACAACAAAAGACCTTTGACTATTAAGACACTTTGCTCAACTAGTGTTCACAACGTATTTGTCATAGCTGCTTGATTATGTTCTAATTTTACCAATCAAGTTTTAAGTAGCCAGAGGCTCACCTGTCGGAGGATTGACGAGTGTCTAAGCCCATTTGCATCAGGTTGAAGATGACAACTTCTTTTCCCTTGTGACATGTCTATTTCAGTGTCACACATGTATTACAATATGGTTTTTTTTTAAATTCAGAATAAACATTCAATAATACTCCTGCTACACATTGTTAATATCAGCCTTCCTGTTGCCTGCTATTTTTGATAATTTTAATGATGTTGTTTAAAGAAATACTCAAGTATGGCTGCTTCACGACTCTTGCTTCCCTGCAGCCCAGTTAGGGAAGGATGGTATATGATTTATAACCCTCATTGGGTGAATACATTTATACTGTTATCAATGAATAAAGAATAAATAAATAAAATAAGTATCAGTAAACAAAATAATGTTATTGATTTTTATGTTTATTTACAACCTGACTAAGTACACTTTATTTTTTACATTTTTCACCTTTTCTGGGCCATCTTCACATTACTCAGCTTTTTGGGAGACTGCCTCAAAATGGGGGAACTGAACTTATATGTGGAGCTTTGATTGTGAATAGATTCTTATGCAGGAAATAAAAATATATTAGTCATCTCAGCTGAAGAGAACTAAGGAACTGGGTCAGTTCTTGCATTTGAAATAGAAAGCAATGGGAGGAAGAATTTTTTCTGGAAGTAAAGAATTGAGAATGAATTACAGAACTAGTCTGAGAGGATTCTTTTTGGTTTTATTTTATAAAAAATCAACTTATATTGAATAAAAGCATATATATTATAAATGATGGGAAAGAATTTCCTCTTAGCTTCTACAGCCTATCAGATTTCCATACAAGCATGTCTCCATCATAATTGAAGACCTGATTAATGTTGGTGAGCAGCACATTTTGTAATTTGTACTATGTTTGGCCAGCAATTTTTGTAGATAATTTTAAATGAGAAGTATTACTACTGGAAACCCATTTTCCTTGTCTATAAAATTTGGATTTAAAATCATGAGGTATTATATATCCTTTTTATTTTGGATTCTGATTGAAGTATTTTATTATTGCTACAAATCCAGTTCATGAACAAAAAAAAAATGTAACCTGAAAAAGTGTTTCATGTTTCTTCTTGTGAAATGTAGGCTAATCAACCAGAAAAAAAAATAAATCCAGTAGTGGATATTTAAAAGTAAGTACTGTTGAAATTCTTAGCACTTCGTTTTAAAGGTCACGGTTTGTAAATGTCTGTCTCCATGGGCCTTAGATAAGTCCAACACTCTCCAAAGGACTTTCCCAACCAGAAAGGAACAACTAATTAAGCAGGAAAAGATTTCATTACACTGGTCCACATTGATCTAATCTAAATGGAAGTTGAGCTCATTTCCTCTGGCAAAGGACACAACGTACATGGAAAGAGAATTTGGGTTATAATCTTTATGTGAGACAGAAACTGCTTTGGCATCATTAGGAAACAAAACAGAGTCTAGGTTCCTTCCCTTCCACGATGCCCCAGCACCTAGTCTTTATTTCCATATTTTATTTTTACCTTGAATCCCCTTGGCTAATTTCCATTAGCAACAAAAAAGAAAGCGTAATTTCTAACATTTAATGTTAATTTAGCTCAAGTATAAGTTTCAGGATAAATCACAGTCATTTTGTGCAAAGGTGCTAAAATTCTTAATATTCATCCTAATTCTTTTGCTGAAACTTCTTGGATGGACTCAAGGGATGAAGAGAGGTAGATCTGTAGTTGTTTCAATGGCTTCAGAATTGAGTTTTGATGCATTTTGGACAAGAAGACCAATGACAGAGACTTTATTGATGAGTGATTGCTTGTTAAACTTAGAAGGGGAAATGACATTATTGGTTTTCCAAATCCAGAATTCTTTCCAATATGTAACTGTGCAATTCCCTAGTAAATATGTTATGTGCACATATTGCAGAGAATCAACGCTAGGTCAATGCGTTTAGTTGGTTCTCATTTAGAATTCCTAGTTTGTCCTAATTTTAATTATGCAGTTTCTTACTTCATAAAGTACTCATTTTTTCCTTTCATTCTTTAGCATGAAATGATTAGCATCATCAAATAATGTTATTACCAACTACCTCCCTTCTGACATTTTTCAAAATAAATGGTATACTTATCTATGAATTTACCCTCATTCGAAAAGTCTTTACCCAGTTCCAGACTTCCAACCTATCTTATTCTTATCTGTAATCATTTTTTTACACTGCTATGTGGTGATTTTTCTAATCACAGAACTGACTAGACATCCCACCTCTTTCAAAAGCTAAAGCTAAGAAGAGAATAAACATAGATTTCTCTGTTTTCAGAAAATCTGGATTTACATAGTATCACTTACCAAAGAACTTCTTTAATTTTATTCAAAAAATATATTTTGACTATATACCGTTTCCTCCTACACTCTTCAGAGGTCCACTCCATCTCCCAACTTCATATTTCTGCTTGCTCTCTTGCTCACTCTCAGTCTGTCTAAGAGAGAGAGAGAGAGAGAGAGAGAGACAGAGAGAGACAGAGACAGAGACAGAGACAGAGAGACAGAGAGACAGAGAGACAGAGAGACAGAGACAGAGACAGAGAGACACAGAGAGACAGACAGACAGAGAGACAGAGACAGAGACACAGAGACAGAGAGACAGACAGAGACAGAGAGACAGACAGACACAGAGATAATGAAAATAATTTGCTATCATGTTATCTGTTTCTGAATTTTCAATATACATCATTTTCAATTATATTTTCAGTTTTTTGCAAATGTCCCTGGTTTTCTCCTATCTTCCCCATAGCTGGGCCATAGAATAGTGAGATGTAAAATAACTGAGATGGACTTTCTTACAGCCCACACTAAACATGTGAGGCTGTCCGTCCCACAAAGCAGGGAGAAAGATTCCAGAGGACAGTCAATGGTTTCCTTCGGTAGAATTGACAGAGGTTTTATGGGGAGAGTGGAATTGAAATAATTTTCACAAGAAAATAAGGAAGGAGAGGGGAAGGACGAGCAGGTTAGATTAAAGAGTGGCGACTTTGCTTTGGGCGTTACTGCCCATTTTTCTGAAAAGACAAAGGAGCAGTGGCCAGTGTAAAACCAAAGTGTCTAAAGGTTCACAGGTATGAAATTTCTGATCCTCCAAACAGGATGAGTACAGATACCTTCTATACAATGACCATGATAATTATCAATATCTATTAGTCATGGGAAGAAGCAAGAAATAAACATAATATGTAGATGAAAAAATAAAAGAACCGCAAAGTTTATGTAGTGCAAACTAAATCATCACATTAAAGTGAAAAGATGTCTTGCACTGTGGAATTAAAATATTTAAAATTCTATGCCTGAAGCGGAATGGGTGTTAATGGCATATAAATTACTCATAACTAAACAGCAATAACTGACACGTACCTTACTTTAAAAATATTCAAAGAATGTAACTCGACCCTTGTCTATAAAAGATAAGAGGTGACCAACGAATGTGTGGAAAAACGCTCAATTGAAGATGCACAACCCAAAGCTACACCGAGAGACCACATCACTTCCAGTAGAATGACTTTAAAAGAAGAGTAGACAATTGGCCGGGCGGTGGTGGCGCACGCCTGTAATCCCAGCACTCTGGGAGGCAGAGGCAGGTGGATTTCTGAGTTCGAGGCCAGCCTGATCTACAGAGTGAGTTCCAGCACAGCCAGGGCTACACAGAGAAACCCTGTCTTGAAAAAAAAAAAAAAAGAAGAGTAGACAATAAAAGTGTGGATGAGGATGTAAATTTGAATTCGAATATTTTGGTAAGGCTATAAAATTTTATAACCAATTTGGAAAAGATTTTGACTGTCCCAGAATAGGTTAAACATGGAATGCATCCTTAGCGCAACAACTGTACCCAGTTTCATACTAAAGAGAGTTGAAGATACTTGGCCACAATAGACTTTCATAAGCAGCACTAGTCAGAATAATCAGAAAGTAAAAACAGCATGAGTGTCAATCCACTGGGGAAGAAATATAATGCAGTAAATCCATACAAGAAATCATGATCGAGCTATCAAACCAAGTAGGGTTATAAGTTCAAGTATGAGAGAACTGTAAAATAAATTCTGTTATGTAACAGAAGCCCTTTACAAAATGGCGTTGTATGATTTTGTTTATATGAAATATTCTGAATATCTACAAATACAGATACAGAAAGTAGGCAGTGGTTGCTCTGAACTGCGGAGAAAGTTGGATCAGAAGTGGATGTGCACAGATATGGAATTTCCTTTTGGGTGATTAAAAACTGTCATAAAATTGGAATGGTAGGTAAAGTTATATACTCTTCTAATAAATTAAAAATGAAATGGTGTAGACTTTACAGTGGTGACTTGTAATGACATGTAAATTCCCTCAGTAATGCTATTATAAAAAATATACTGGTATTTGAACAACCAAAACTTAATAAAGCAATTGAACCTATACTTTAAAGTGTTCCTGTAAAGAAAATTCCTGGCCCCTGAAAGCTCCACTGCTAGATTCTAGTAAAACATCTGGAATAAATAATATCAATTGTATGAAGACCCTTTCAGAAAGTAAAAGAAGTAAGATGTTTTCCAACTTCTTATGCAAGTTTATGTCGTTTTCGTATCTCATAAGAAAAGAGAGCACAGAGACAAGATACTTGTTATGATACCTACAGATCAGCATAGCTTATTAACATGAGCTCAAAAATGAGTTCAAATATCAAGCCAAAGTTAATAATACATAGGTATCAATTGACAGACGTTTAAGTTAGATTTATCATTAAGAAATGCATATAATTCACCTTTTAACCATATTAATAAGCTAATTAAGGTAACCAGTGGAACTTTCTCAGCACGCACTATGATATTAAGCAGTGGCTTTTCATAATACAATTTCTCAGCAAGCTAGAAATGAAAGGATGCATGCTCAGTCAGTTAGCACTTGTTAAAATAAACCCTGAAGCTAGCCTCATGCCTACCAGTCAAACTCCGAATGCTCTACATTCAAACAGACAATGTATTTCTTTCATCGCTTTAACATTTTATCTCTGATCCACTTTGGAGGAACACAGGCTTCACTCACGTAACAATGGTAGCATTATCAATCATCTGCTGAGCCTGTTTGGGAGGTGGGCGATGAGGAGTTCTCACAGTACTGTGGTTTGATTAACGTTTTACCGATGTTTAACCCATTTGCCTTCTTTTTATTGTTTTAAGTCTAGCATCTTCTTGGGTGATGAAAAGTGTTGGATATTCCTTAGCCTCTCCAGGCTGCCCTACTCTCCCTTCTTCTGTGCTTTAGTTCAGTCTGTTTTCTGTCAGCTGCACTCTGCTTTCTGTTTCCCAAGATTCAGGCAATTGGAGGAACTGACAGATCAAACATCCAAGGTGTCTATTTGTTTCTCTCTCAGTCTCTGCTGGCAGAAGACCAAATACCTGCAGCTCTTCACAGTTGCATGTGAATCCCCTTGGTCTCCTTTTTCAGTTCATTACGTAAAGGGGTGTCCACAGTCCATGCCCTACTCTATGTGCTTTTTCAGTAGTGATACTAAAATGAAGTAATATTGTTCATGAAGTTTGTATTGCTTTTATCTCCCTTGCTGTATACAGAATGGCTACTGATTTGTTCTTAACAGCTCCTGAATTTGCTTTTTTCTGATTCCTGGAGTAAATGAATATTTCTACAGCATCAACATTCCATTCTCGGTGCCTAAGATTATTAAGACCAAGGTAGAAGGAGAGGCAAAATGTCTTCAACATTTCATGGATGTTAAGAACTGGGATTCTTTGGCTTCCAACTCACCTTAGTATTCTAGCTGTGAGAACGCATATGTTGAAGAGTATCTAATGAATGGCAATCATAACCACTCTAATATCATTTTCTCCATCATCTGGGAGAGCTGGAGTTCTATCATAGATGGCTTATTAAAATGCTAATTTAATTTTCTCCTTGTACTTCTCATGGAGTACACACATTTTCCTGATTAACATCAGAACTAGGTCTTCTGAGTGCTATTCCAGGACTGTTGGTAGAATTATGATGTACATTATGCTCAGAGTTTGCGCATGTTCCTAGTATTTGATTTGACAGTCTCAGTATTCCCACTCACTCACTGTTTATTATAGTATACAACATAACCATCACATACACTGAAGTTAGGACACAATTGTTAGACATATGAATACTTTTCTGAGATTTATTATGAGCATTTGTTACGATGCATATGTGGTATGCTGCCTACATTTTTTTCACATACTGAATTTAAAATTTCTCATTGGATTTAATCAAATATTAATTTAAAGTTGCCATTTTATCCACATGATAGCACTCATTCGTAGAAAGTACAACTGCTAAGGGGTAGAAGGTTTATGTATATTCTTAGACTGGTTAGAGTCATGCTAAGTTACGTACAACATCAGTATCCTTATACCAGGTACCCATAATAAACTTCAATCAAGATTCTAGGTCATAGGTAGATAACTAGTAAACCATTTGATTACAAAAAAACAGGTGCGTAGCACATTTAATAAAATATTTAGTCATTTTTTGGACAATAATTGTTTCCTCATCTACATGATTAAATATTCAAGGCAACTTCAATCAGCTAGAAAATGCAGGTTTAAATGTGAAAATTAATGAGACGTGAGTACAGGAGGGGATGGACAGTAGTGCATCTAAAGAAGAGTAGGGGATGTGGAGTAGTAGGTATGCTATCATTAAATTTGTGTTGCATGTATTCGTCAGTCTTGTGTGGTCCATTTAGTTTAATGAAGCTATTTATAACATGCACCCGATTCGTTGTGAGATCTTCTTCTGACTGAAACTATAACACATAGCATTTTTTATCTTGTGTAGGTAATTTTACTCACATGATTCAGTCCCTTGTATAATCTGAGCCTCCTAACATCACAGAGGAACACAAGGCATTACAACGCAGAAAGAGCTTGAGTTATAACCAAGGTTTACACTCAAGGCTTGCGGTTTTGCCAAGAATAAGTAATTAGTATTATTATACTAATGTACTAATAATATGCTATTAGTAATATTAATAATATGTGAATAATAGAAAAACTAATTTACTTCAGTGTTGTTTTTGTTCTTTCCCCAAAGCCTCTTGACATTTGAGAATTTTGTTTCATTTAAATGTTGGGGAAACTCTGCTTCTGCAAAATTCACTTTGATCATAATGAGCTTAAGTACCAAGGCTTGCAGCTTTGCTAATAATGTCTAATTCACTTCAATTTAGGTTTTCTTCCTTCCCCAAAGCCTCCCAACATTCAATAGTATTTCAAAACTTGAAACTTTCTTACCAAGTGTGTCCCTGTGCCCATTACCTGTTCTACTGTGCAGAATAAATCCCACTCACCTTGTGACACTTGGCCACCTATTTCTCTTTCTTTCTATCCATCCATTCATTTATGTTTGGTGAATTTCAAAGTAAATTGCAGTTACAAACATATATCCAGTTAAAGGCATTGAAAGTGCATTTAATACTAAAAAGAAGTAGCTAGTATTTATATTTTGTGTAAGTCTCATGGACAAAGCCTGCTACATGTGATATCTTACTGATATCTCAAATGTATCTATAAGGAAAACATTGCTTGTATGAATTCAATTTCGAAAATAAAAATAAAGAGACTTAAAGCAGAACCATGACTTTTCCAAATTTATTCTCCTTTACAGGCTTAACTCACTTAGCCACTTAGCCAACTGTTTAGTGTTAGTACTATTTTTGAGGTTTTATCTCTGAAATAGGGCTAAGATTTGAACCTGTGAAGTCAGATTCCAGAATCCCAGCTTTTATATGTTTTTGGTGCAACCATAACACATTACCACAACCTAAGTGATTAAAAGTAACACCCACTTACTATCTATGTGCTAGAAGTCTATCTAAGTGTGACAAAACTAAATCCTTTGCCCAGGGACGTTCAGATCTGTGATCAAAGTGTCTTCTTGGCTGGGTTCTGTGTCTAGGAGAAGTCCACCTCCAAATCCACTGAGATATTGATCAAATTGTGTTGTTTGTAGTCGTATGATAGTTTTCATGTGAGGATATTAATTATATTTTGAAAATTCCCTTTGTTTATGGAGCATGGCAAATCTGAAGACATGAATGAACAATTACGTGTATCGTAGTTACAATGAAACGTCATTGCCCCCAATATTTGTTTATTTTAACAACATCCTCTAAGGATTTTTGAATGCATATTAAAATTTGAACATACAACTCTGAGGAACTATATGGAAGAGAATGTAGTAAAAATTCGTATTTACTCTTTGACGTCTGAATAGATGTTGAGGGCCATTGTACTGAGTTGTTAAAAGGATGATTCTTCAAGGACCTCTACATCAAGTGAACAAAGCTCTATGAATTCACAGAGAATGAAACAGAAGGCACAGGGCCAACATGTGTCTGCCCTCATTCCTCTCTGAATATATTAGAGCTTTCAGTTTAGTATTTTAATAGGATTCCTGAATGTGTGGACAAGCAGGTCTCTGGTTCTTACATCTTCTCCTGGGACTCTTTTCCTCCTGGTGGTTTGTCTTGCCCAACGTCAAGGTGTTGGGGATTTGTTTTGATTTGTTTTATCTTATTATATTTATTTTATTATGGAAAAGAAAATCATCATTCTCTTTCGTGTGGACTATTCCCTTCTTTACACAGTGAACCTCTGTGTCTTTATTTGAGGCACCACAGCCAGTTTTCCCCCATCTGATTATGAAAGCTTGTAATAATATACATTTGTTTACTTAGGTGAATAGTATTTTAAGTACCTCAGTTGCCTCCAAGCCTTAGGTCTTTTCTCAGCATCAGCTTGTTCTAGTAATACCCTGAAAGGCATTTGCACATAAGTGCATCGGTGCATCCAAACAACAGTCATTGAAGAGCTGTAACAGATGGGATGGATTTGTCTCTGAATGGCAGATGCTGGAGGGTCATTCACAATTGTCAGTGAGCTTATCTGAGTTAAAGGGTGGACTCAATTAGAGCCTTGCTTTCTTAAATTTGCTGCTTCATTTTAGTTGATTCTGGCCTCATTTATTTGGAATACAAATAATTTTTGTTATTAAGAGAAATCCATTATGCTATTGCTGCTATCATATAGTTTAAAAAGATACTCAAGGCCAATATAATAATCTGTGCATTCCCAAATGTAACGTGGGCTTGTAACATACATATTGATGAAAATGAGTTAGCTCATTCTGGTTATTTTTATCACCTTCTATGCTGTAGTGATTTCTGCATACTCATTAAACCATAACTTAGATGCACATCATCTTCAAAGCCTTCTCATTTTCTAGATCTGGCACTGGCACAAAGGGAACTTTCAATGTGTTTGGCTAGTTAATGAATCCTATCATCCATTCATTTATCATAGAGCTATTTCAGGTCTATGTATGTATTGTATGTAAACTATCAATACAGAATTGTAATTGCTTTTATTAAAAGTATTAAAGGAACATGACCTAAGTAAGGTTGAAGACTTGAAATAGAAATGAATACAGGCATGTTATCACATAATCATATAATATATCATATATAAAATGTATTATTGTGATTAGTGATATCATATACATACATATGGCCTTCAGGACCTATTTTGTAATGACATTTCAAATCCAATTAGACCAGTTTCATACATGTAAAGCACACTTCATGGCCCTATAGGATAATTAGACAAAGATATGTTTTGTAGATTGTATCAAATATGATGATTGACAAGTCGAGGACAGTGCAAAGAATTGAGTACTGTTGTATGGACCTGCTGATTTTGGCAAATTGTGCTTGAGATTTAGTTCTGCCTTTTTAAACATATTTATCTAGCCCAACCAATTTCTAAGTTATTAATCTGTCATGAGTATGTCTTTTCTGATGGTACAGCACAATGAGACATGAAGAAGGATGGCATTTAACAATATTTTAATTTTATAAATATTTTACCGACGACATAGTGATTGTTGTGGCCACTCAAACTTTTTATCTCCAACAGACATTTTTTCATCCCTATTTTCCTGCATGAGCCTTGTGTCATGACAGTGATTTTTAAGGGTAATTTTATTCACTGTCCAGTCCATTTTTTTGTATTCCTTCTCTCACTGTCTTCTATTCCAAATCCTATACATGGGAAATTTTGGTTGGACAGGCACAATACAATTCATTTGATTCAGATGGATAAAGATACACAGTCCTGAATGTACAAAGTTTTAATACTTAGTTCTTGGCAAACTGGAAAGTCAGGAAGGGCAAACTCAATGTAAGTCATTTTGTTTGTATTGAAAGTAGTTTCTTTTTTTTTTTTTTTTTTTAAGGATGATCTTTGATCTCTACTTGTGAGTATACAAATCTTTCAAAGCACACGAATTCCCTGCTACATTTTATTTTTTACATTTCTTCATTGTCATGTATTCTATCATCTATCTATCTATCTATCTATCTATCTATCTATCTATCTATCCACTTTACTTCCCAATATCAGTCCCCCATCTCCTCCCAGTAGTCATTCACACAGATCTCCCCATTCTCCCTCCCCTTCTCCTCTGAGAAGGGGGGACCCCCTAGGTCTCCTATGCTCCCTATTTCTACACATCAAGTTACTGCAGAACTAGGCACATCCTCTCCCATTGAGCCAGACAAGGCAGCTCAGTTAGGGGGACAATATTGACAGGCAGACAACAGATTCAGTGATAGTCCTGCCCCAGTTGTCGGGGGACCTACATGAAGATCAAGATGTACATCTGCTATATATGTGCACATGTGGCAGGGTTGGGGGTTATCTAGGCCTAGACTATGCTTGCTCTTTGGTTGGTGGTTCAGTCTCTGGGAACCCTTAAGGAATGATGTTCATTTCTACAATGAAACACTACTCAGCTATTAAAAATAAGGACATCATGAATTTTGCAGGAAAATGGACGGAACTAGAAAATATCCTCAATGCGGTAACCCAGACCCCAAAGGACATACAGGGTATGTACTCACTTATAAGTGGATAGCAGCCATAACGTACAGGATACACACACTACAATCCACAGACCAAAAGAAGTCAAATAAGAAGGAAGGCCCAAGGATGCATAGCTGAATCATTCTCAGAAAAGCAATTAAAATAGATATTGGAAGTGGATGATACACTTCCATGGTGGGTAAGAGAGGGGATGAGGAGGGGAGCAGGGTGGAGGGGAAATCAGGTGTAGGGAGGGCAAGGAAGAGAGAAAGGGAGCATCTCTAAGACCTACCAGAGACTTGAGTTTGGAGGTGGGGAAGCCCCAGGGTCTCTACAGGGATGGATGACTCTAGCTGAGACTCCTAGTAGAGCAGGATATGGAGCCCAAGGTGGCCTATAGCCAGGCAGGACTCTCCAAGAAGGGATAAGGACACCAAATGACCCATAGAACCTTTGAGCCAAAATGTGTCCTGCCTACAAGATGTACATGGACAGAGATAGAGCAGAGTCCGAGGGAATGCCCGACGGATAACTGTCCGAATTGAGACCCATCCGGGTGGCAGGAATCAATCCCTGACAGTAGCATAACTGTTCTCTGAGAGGCTCCACCCAGCAGCCAATGGAAACAGATGCAGAGACCCACAGTCAAACATTTAGGTGGAGCTTGTGGAGCCTTGTGGAAGAGTTGGGGGAAAGATTGAGGGACCTGAAGAGGATGTGGACTCCACAGGAAGACCAACAGAGTTCCCTGCCTCTTACTTCCCATTCCCTAGCTATGTAGTGTGCTTGAGTGGTCTACAAAAATGCTGTGAATGGGCTTATTGATATTGATTTTTCCTTTCTCTTCATTTGCCCTTGAGTCTCATGACCTGCTTTGATAAGACAGTAATGTGGTGGCAGTTGGGGTGCATAATCATGGGAAATTAAAAAAGGAGTTAACAAAAGTAGTAAATTGTCATCTTGGTACAAATGGCATCAGAAATGGCTGTTTCTCCAGTCTCCTCAAACCTGTAATTAACCTGACCTGTAAAAGTGGATGAAGCTTTTCCTATTTTGTGACAGCCTGACCTTAGCTTTATGAATCAATAGCCATTGAAATGCTGAGAGGCATGAAGCCCTGCATCTGATTAGCAGGTGAGTGCCTAATTGCATCTTCCCCAGAGAAAACACGGAAATAAATAAAGCAGTCTCTGCTCTTCACTCACGGTTATCTGATTACATGCACTTCCTATTGCCTCGTAGACGAAATTAATGATCTTCACAAGTTTAGTCTCATTTTTAATAACATAAAATTATTATGCACTTAGAATCCTTCTGAGACTTGAATATTTATTTTTCCTTCATGTAAGATTTGAAGGACAGAACTCTTGATAAGCTTTTCCCTTTCCTTTTAGCTAACAACGGAGGTGGAATATCGCTTTTAGGAATGCAAGAGTCTAGCATACCTTCGTTTCTTTTTTGGTGACGAATAATATTTTCTTTGAACCCTTTCCCCTACTGGGTGCTTATATTTTAAGCTATGAGGGATTTTCGTTCTTGGAATAGTTGCTTGTCTTACTTTTTAATTTGGTATTGAAAATAATACCATTCTGAAGATGTTTTGGGGTTCAAATCCACCAATGAAACTGTCAGCTCTCCCAGGGTGTGGTTTTAAAACTACAAAGCTGACTTTACTTATTTTCATTTTCAAATTGCTTATAGCATTTATTTGTAATATACATTAAGCAGATATATGCATATAATTTGATACAGAATATATTTCTATTGCTGAAATAGTAGAATGAGTAGACTTGTATTGTAGGGCATGAAGAATTAAATACAATCTAAGTTATGGTTCTTTGCAATTGAATTTTGTGATTGTTATATGGAAGGCTTTTCTATATCATTCTTCAGCTTTTTTAAAAATGTGGAATGTAGATGTTTTCATGTTAATATTGTAATTTCATTAGTAATATGAGTAGTAGAAAATAGAAGGCAGAGGTGGCTTTGTAGCTTGAGTTTCCCTCAAAAATGTTTGAAACAGGAACATCATACTCCAGTAACAGCTTTTCTGCTATGCCAGTTTTATTTTCCATTAAAATATATTTTATCATTATGACATGTATCAATATTTTGACAAAATTAATATTTTGACTTAGCTTACATAGAAGTACTAGCTATATATATTTTAGATAGCTACAGAGTTTGGTTGTCTATCTGAGCTAACTGGAAGGATCTTTTCAATTTAAAGATGAAAGGGGAATTTCATGAGCAGTTCTATAATTAATAAAATTAGAAAATTTAGATTGAGCTAGTGATTAAAAATATTCCTATCACAAACTCTTGAGATGGACTCTACATTTCCTGTCGAACTTGTCTTCCAAACAGACAGTTGTTCGCATCATTTTTTAAGCTGTGAGATTTTGTCCTGTTCATCTGCTTGCTTGTTTTAGAGCAGTGGATCTCAACTCCCTTCGGGGTCGACGATTGGCACAGGGGTGCCAATCAGATATCCTGATTATGAGATATTTATATCACAGTTCCTCACAGTAGCAAAATTATAGTTAGGAAGTAACAGTGAAAATAATTTTATGGTTAGGAGGTCACCATAACGGGAGGAACTGTGGATCTCATTGTTAGGAAGGTTGTGAAGCACTGTTTTAGAGTAACACTGTCTCATGTCTAGTATTGACTTCCTTACAGTTCTCATCCTTATAATCCTCCTCTGTAAAAACTTGCTCTTTGCTTAAAGATTTTTAGCTTGGTAGAGCTGCTCCACAACATTTGGTGATCTATTGAAAGCCTATAGTTTCTGTCTCCTGGTTTCATTTATGTGTGGCAATGGAAATGTTCCATTATTAATTCTGAATGATCGCTAGAACTAAATAAAATACAGACCACAAAACTGCTAGGTTCTCTACCTTCCATTAAGCCCTTAGGCAGCATTTCTTAAATATCAAGCTCCCTTTTCTCTTGTGACCAGCTGGAGAACTGGCCTTCTTCTGAAAGCGAGAGACAGATCCTGTAATTTCCAATATTGTGTGAATTTAATTTGAGCTACGTTTCCAACTAATGCTGTCATGTAGCTGCTAATTCGCGCTTTGTTAAAGTGTGGCTTTTGCCAGAACACAGAGGTTGTTACTACCTGCATTCTGTAATTTCCACCATTGAGGTTCCATTCATAAATCTCTGTGACAAGTTCCAAACCCCAAACACTAACTGAGACAAACAAGGAAGAAAATAAGATATAATACATTAACTAATGTAGGGCATTTTAATGCACCATTGCATTAGTGAGAAATATGAAAATGGTTTAGGAATGTTTTTTATACACGAATTTTTTTTTCCCTCTTAAACTGTCGGGGTCATTCTGTGAAAATTATAGGGGGAGATGTTAGCTTTCTACCATTGGATTTAAGAATACAAAGGAAACTTTCAGTTCCAAAAATCTGTCTAGGTCTCTTTTGGTCTTGCTAAATAGAAATTAAAGATTAAATATCTCACAATCAGGATATCTGATTGGCACCCCTGTGATAGGGGTGGTCGACCCCGAAGGGAGTTGAGATCCACTGCTCTAAAACAAGCAAACAGATGAACAGGACAAAATCTCACAGCTTAAAAAATGATGTGAACAACTGTCTGTTTGGAAGACAAATTCGACAGGAAAAGTAGAGTTCATCTCAAAAGTTTGTGATAGGAGTATTTTTAATCGCTAGCTCAATCTAAAATTTCTAATTTAAAGGGGCAGTTCCTTTAATATTTAAGGTTGTGAGTTCTAAACCCAGAGGATTTTACCTATAACCCAATGGATTAGAGCTTCTGGTCCCAAGCTTTTGAAGTGCAAAAATGAATGTTCTGAATGCTCATCACACTGGCTTATTCTCTAGACTGAGAGTGCTGATGCACAGTGGCTGGAGTTTGAGCTGAGCTTTAGGAATTGAGACACCCGTTCTTTACGCTTTGTGGCTTTCTCCATTGAGTCTCATGAAGGAAGCTGGAGCTATTTTCATAGCGTCTTATCTTTTGTGGTCTTGGTGTTTCTATACTGCTTGGCTTTGAACTGTTCCACTGGTCCTTAATCTCATCAGATTCTGCCTTCATCACTCCTTGGACCCCTTTAACTCTCTCCTCCACTTTTTATCTTTGTGACTCTGGGTGTGGGAGCCATGCTTCTCTGGTACTGTTACAAAGCTGCTGAGTTTGCTACAGGTTGAACCTCTGAAGACCAGGCCTTTGGTTCCTGGGGTCTCTGGGAATCTTTAGCTGCTCCCAGCTTGTCTTAGGAGTTCAGCATCCTTCTGCCTCAAGTTGCACTGTGATTGTCTCAAGTTTTTATAGTCTCAAGTTTTCCTTTGCTGTTGCTGTTTGGTTCTGAGAAAACCACCTGAGCCTACTCTCCCGGTAATGAATTAGTAAGCCAAAGATCATTTCTCAGAACTGTCACTGGGACCTACCATAGAACTCTGGGAGTAGTACCTAAAGGAGAAACTTCTAGACTAATCCCAGAAAAAAAGGCAAATATTGTGTTTACATCTCCAGGATCAGGCTGCTTCAGGCTCATGCTCCAACCGTAATTCAACCAATTACATCTTTAGTATGTATGTGCTTGGCTTCCAGTTCTGCCAAGAGCTCACAGGCCTCACATTGAAACCAGCTATAAGCTTTGCATAAAGACCTATGTATAAAAAGCACAGGTAAACATTTTTTTTGTGGTGTATGTGGGTGAAATGCATTTCCTCCTAGACATTGAAGAGGCTCAGAGGAGCTGCAGGTCATAGCTGAGGTGTTATGGTACCAGAATAGGCTGCAATAAAGGTAACCAGAAAAAGGTTTCCTCAAGCAGAAGTTTGTGATTTCAGCAGTAGCCATAGTGGTGGTCTCTATGGAAAAGGGGTAAAGTTTCCTTAAAGTGTCTGTGAAATATTCAAAGCTCCCAAGTTGTAGCAATGTTAATCCAGCATAGGTCTGAAAAACAGACCATTCATGGCGCAAAGAAACTGGGTACAAGAGAATGGTCTGACAGCTATTAATCATTGACCCAGTCAACCTGGCCCCCGTTGCTGAGATTCTTTGAAGGAAAAGTAAGTAAAACGAGTTTTTATAAGAAAGTCCTATGATCAACATTAATATACTCAGCTCTATTTGAAGATGCTTTGTGAATCCTTCTGCCTTGATTCTTGCTTCGAATGCATGACCAAAGAAATATTTCTAGTTTTCCTTATGACTAGAGTATTATTTTTTAAAACAAAATGTCATTCAGAACTTTCTTGCTTGTAACCACTTAATGACTCCCTAAGTAATCAAGACATTTAGAGATCCTTTGTTTTTAGTCCTCTTTTTGTGTTCTGAACACTGGGTGATGTTGGGCTCCTGATATATCTCATGATGTTTCTTGGGCACCCTTGGGATATCACGTGCCTCCTATAACAGCTTCCTCACCTACGAAACACAGCGTACTTTGTCACATCACACATAACTCTTTTGAAGACTGAGGCTCACCCCTAAACTCTTAGTATCTAAACATCATTAATACTTTTGTACAATTTAATAAATGATGCACAGAACGTACTTAGGAATATAGCAACATCCTCCTCAAGACGTTTTTCTTTTAGTCTCAGCACCATGTTCAGTCCTTAGCACCCAGCAGGTATTTTGTAAATGTGTATTGAGGAAATGCATGGCTAGACAAGGCTATTTCAGTATCTGAAATTGTTGTCTTGTTCAGGAGAAATCATTTCTATGTTCTTGTTTATCATTTTGATTTCTTTCAAGGAGGTGCCTTTTTGTGCTGGGGATCAGACCCACGGCGGCGTTGTGTATGCAAGTTAAGACTTCCATCACTGACATCTTCAGCCTTTCATATGAATCTTTCTAAGCAAAGAAGCAATGTGAGATAATTAAGTAACTCACTCTTAGTGAGTTAATTCACTTTTAGCCCCTCAATGTAGCACATGTTCAATTAAAACTAGTTAACCTAGCACTAAGCTAGGCTATAAAGATATATTTCTTGTCTGGCAGGGTGGTGCAGATCTTTCATTTTACTCAGAACTCAGGAGGCAACTGGAGGTGAATCTTTATGAGTTTGAGACCAGCCTGATCTATATAACAAGTTCTAGACCATCTAAGGTCACAGAGTGAGACCCTGCCTCACATAAAACAAAACATACATTACTTTACATTTTATGTAGTAGTAAGCTTACAACATTGAGAAAAGATGAACTGAGCTTTTAGTACTGGTTTTGTGGCTCACTAGAAAGCTATCACATGACATTGATTTTCACATTGTTTAAAACAAAGCACAACCCATGCTATTGACTTTTTGTGAGTAGTAAAGCAATATCACATATATTAAAGTACCCTATAAGTCCAAAATGGTAATACTCCAAATGGAATGTTATATTTGAGCATTTGATGTCTCAGTGGATGAGCCCAGAAGGGGAAGAGCCCAAAATTCAAATGAAGAATAAAGGAGAGAGATTAATTTGGTTGGAAGGTCATTAATGGTAGCCAGAGAATATAGCTTTTGTGGTGGTGCACATTAAAAGAAAAGAAGTGTCTACAAATAAAATTTTGTTGATGAAATGACATGAATGAAAATTTTAATTCCCAATTTTTATGACATATACGTCCAGCCCAAGATAAATCTTATAACAATTATATTGAAAATGATAATGGCTCAGGCTTAGAGCTGGTGAAATATTCTGCATTCCATAAAGGTTATGAAATGCAGTTAAAGCATGGTTGACAACCTGTGAGTCATAACATTTGGTCCATGACACTTCCACAGAGGTCACCTCAGACTATCAGAAAGCACAGATATTTACAATGAGAATCAAAACAGTAGCAAAATTATAGTTATGAAATAGCAACTAAATTAATTTTATGGTTGGGGATCACCACAGCATGAGGAAGTGTATTAAAGGATATGAGCATTAGGAAGGTTGAGAGCCACTACCCACCTGATAACCCGTTTATCTGCTTGATTCGATCTTCTGGGAATCCATTGAGTTGTTCATATTATGTATCTTAAAAAAATTGAAAAGTATCAGTTTTTTAAGAGATGACTCAGTGGTTCAAAGTACTTACCAGCAGGAAAGCTGCACCCAAGACATCTCAAAGCACACTTGACTAAACTAGACCTCAAGCAGGATAACACCAGTTGATATGCCAACGTGGGTAAGGAAGTTCTCACAGGGCTTACTCTGGTGTAAGAACTCCAGGCAACTGATGCTCGCTGTGAGAAGGGTAATCTGTCTTCCTTATAGGTTGGCCAATCCCAGGAGATCAGCATTAATACGTATGAACAATGGTGATCTTAGAAAGTTGTATTTATAAATATATGTACACATATGATGATATTTATTGATAAATAAGAAGCAATAACTCTGGAAGGAAGTGGGAGGGATGCAGGGCGAGTTGGAAGAAGGAAGACAGTGAGAGTGATGCAAATACAATACTCACATATGAGAGTCACAGCAAATAAATACTAAATGAGATAGAAAATCATGCTTATTCTTCTGTTGGATGATAGAAAATCGTGTTTATTATTCTGCCAGAGGACCTGAGTTCAGATTCCGGCAGCCACTTCAGCCTCCAAAATATGAAATGCAGGCTGGAGAGATGGCTCAGTGGTTAAGAGCACTGACTGCTTTTCCAAAGGTCCTGAGTTCAAATCCCATCAACCACACGGTGACTCACAACCATCTGTACAGCTACAGTGTAGTCACATAAATAAATAAATAAATAAATAAATAAATAAATAAATAAATAAGAAATGCATGCATGCATGCATGCACACATGTGCATACACCCATGAACACATGCACCCATGCACATATGCATGCACACATGTATGCACATAACCTTTTAAAAGAGGAAGCTATCAATTAAGCATTATAACAATTCAATCTAGTATATCTAAATCGTGGTGTCCTGGTCAAACTTGCGTGGACTAATTTTGACTTAAATTCAAGATTTAGAGTTTATTTTCCAAACTACTCAACTTAGACTGGCACTCTTTTCTTGAGCCATTGAACCTCCACACGTGCAAGCTGATTACTAAAGGAGAAGGCCGTCTGTACACACCTACCACTTGGCACAGTTATTCCCCATTGAACATGTACTAATCACCTGGATCTTTTTCATAATTTTTGACCTCTTTATTATTTTGCCCATTACAGATACACTATGAGTAAGCTCTACAAAGTAGGAATAGTTTTGGAAAAGATGTCAAGTATGAAAATTTTCAGGGGGGATTATATTTTTTGTATTGAATATTATAATCACTACTAAAAAGGCAAAATATTTTGGGCAGGAGATAATGAACATAATACATGGGAATTCTACATCTTAATCCCTTTTTAATACAGAGAAAGCATGGTTGTTATCAAAGACTCACCTGTGTCATGGTTTGCTTCTGTTGAATAAAGGCACTGCTCAAGCTTATTATCTTATTATGTGAATGAATATTTAAACCATCTTACAAGGTTAATCCATAATAATGCACAAAACATCTTAAAATGGTCTTCTACAAACAATTTGCATTTGCATATCTTTTTTTGGAACTAAATCTCTTATTTTGTCCTTAGTGAAGATATAAAACAGTTAGCTAGCTGCTATGTAATAAACCTTCATAGAACTCAAACTTATGTTGAAATGCACCTGTAGTCTTTTGGCTGAGACAATAAATAAAGAGAAGATGTTTTGAGGGGTGTATAAATTCCATGGACATGGTTTGTGATATGGGAATAAGCACATCTCTGTCCTTTCCTGAACCATAAAAATTGATCAGTGGGAGACACATTGCTTTTTCACCCTGCAGTTATATATAATATAAAAAATGGGTTTGGGATACACGGTATTACTTCAGTGTATTTGGATCAATCCATGAACTCAGAACATTCGTGGAGTAAAATTTGATACCTTTGAGGTATTTTGTGGAATTGTACACCATCTTCCTCTCATCTTGGCTGAAATTGCATTTACATGATTAGGTGAACAGAGGCCGTATAATGTATTAGAAATGGCAGTGTTCACTGAAAAATAACTCCATTGCTCTAGGAAAATGGTATTACATTTTAGTTTGGTACAAATAACCTTTGGAATTTGCTCATAATAGTTTTTTCAATAGTCAGTCTTTTGGGTCCTAGATGACTTTGGAGGTGTGCTTGTTTTCTGTGGGATTCTGAGAGATGCTTACTGATTCCGGGACTTCCTGAGGTTCTACAGTGATGTGGAAGAAGTAAAGAACAGAGGAGGTTGGTGCAAATCCCCGAGGCACAACTATCCTTAGACTGTGCTGGCTTAAATTCTATTGGCCTAGAATCAAGTTCTCCAAGCTTGTTTTCAGACACATTTAGGATGTTCCCCTAAGAGGAAAAAAAAAAAGAGAGAATGCTTCTATATTTGTTTTGTTGGCAGAATGAGAGTGAATGATCAGCACGAGGAGCCTTTAGCAGAGCTCAGGGTTACGAAGAGCCTGTTCATCCCTAAAAGAGGCCATTGGGAAAGGTAGGCGCTCATGGTGGTGGGAGGTTACCAAGCTGTTTGTTTTCCTCTTCTCTTGAAGTGTACTCTTAAAACATTTAATTAGAAGAGAAGTATTTCATTATATCTATTTTTATACCATTAAGAATAGAATTGGTTTCAAGCAGTACCCTAGCTTGCATTGACTTTAAGCCAAAACAAAACAAATTATATACATATAATATACACATACACACACTCTGAAAAGTGAAATAAGGCAAACGCCGAGGGCTTTGGCATGCGTGCTCCTTTTGAACCAGTGTGTGAGTCTAGATCCTTAAAAAAGTGTTTTGATTTTACGTTGAAGCCATATCTTACTATCAGATAATGATATTAGGAAGACACTTACCTTTTAGAAATACTACTCTTAGTATGTTTTTGAGAATTTTATGTAATGTACATTGATCATGTACACAATACCTCTCCCAGCTCCTCTGAGATCTGTCTCTATCTCTTTACACACCCAAATTCATATCTTCTTTTATTAAAGCCCATCATGTCCAATTTATGTTGCCAAATATTTTGGGGTTGGAGGACAACTCTTAGAAAATGGTAGATCCATCAGGGGTCATGTCTTCAGAAGCTATCAATTTCAAATACCTTTTCAATTAAGGGTGGGCCATTATGAATACCTCCTCATCCCATGCTAAAATTTTGTCTGCCTTGACCTTGCCTCACTCTTGTGCACATGGGTCTGTTACAGCAACTATGAGCTCATATGTACATCTGCCCTGTTATGTCTGGAAAACTTCCTTCCCTGGATCTTACAACCTTTTGGCCCCATTTTCTGGGATGAGTCCCATCCTCAGTGGGAAGGATGGTGGTATGGATATCCCA